>NC_136262.1:230487809-230497809 GCF_964187855.1 Myxine glutinosa
ATTTTGGCCTAAACAACGTAAAAATCAAGAAGATGAGCGAATACCACAATCTCAAAAATTAAGTCAAAAGACCCGAGAAGCTGAAGATCACCGAACTTGATAATTAGAGCAACGGTAATGAAGAAGAAGAACCTCATGGAGATCTTAAAAGCCATTCTTGGGAATATTAATACAAACAAACTGCAGGTGGAAGCTGTATGTTGATCAGTGACAATCCTGAAAAGAGCCCTTGGAACAAAACTTGGAGAACAACACAAGTGATCTCATCCCAAAACGGAGGTGGACACTTCCAGCCCTGGGAGGACTCCATTCTACCTTCTGAAACCGGCATATGGAGATAACAACCAATGATACACACTTCTGTCTGAAACTATCTATTTAAAAACTGCCAAAAGAAAACAAAAAAAGTTCTCATCTTTTTGAATCTCAATCCAATTACTAATCAGTGCAATGGGTACAAGGTTCCTCCAAAACGCGAACAAAAGAAGTGGAGTAATTATCACATTCCTTTTCTGTATTCCCACCTCTATATAAGGTCAATGCCTCATCCATTGTCTCATCACATCCTGCACAATAAGTTGGACTGTACTGACAATCGAACCAATATCGTGGCTGGCGCTGAAAGCCCAACTTTTAAGGTTTTTAAAACATTTAAACTGGACCTTTTGTGAGGTATTCATGTGAGCAGTGAAAGGTGAAAGTTTAAACATATTCCACTTGATGAGCAAGCCTTGCCATGCAACAATTCAATATCTTACAAGGTTTCTTCATGCTCCAATCACAGTCTGCTCCCTTTCAAAAAAAAGAGCTAAAATCACAACAAATCCCACCAAACTCTCTCTGACATGAACAACTTGTACCTGGAGTTGTCGCTCCACAGCGTGTTTCCACATTTAGAGGAACCAGCACGTTCTAACGAGGCAGTGCAGGTGGTCAATCCTGGCTATGCTTTGTTGAAACTACCAATAATTTTTAACATCCACTTTGCATAAAAGTGGGGATAAAATGGTTAATTGTCTCATCTGAAAGTGCACCATAATGTCGTTCCTCCTGTTGGCATCCATCAAATGTCGATTTTCATGGCATCGTGAAAGACAACAAAGACCTTGAATAAGTTAACTACCGAATTAATTGTATTCCCACCCCAGATATCATTAATAATAAATGTGATTATTGTCCCCCGTCGCACCGCGGAGCGAAAGGGGGACTATGGTTTTCCCCTCCATCAGTGTGTCCGTCCGTGCGTGCGTGCGTGCGGGCGTGCGTACGTAAGCGAAGGACCGAATTATAATTTAGTATGTGGGTGCAACCCACGTCAAAATCCAAGATGGCCGCCGCCATGTATGTCTGACGCCATGTATGTCTGAACCTTGTGTGCGGAATATATTGAAAAATAAGCGAAGTACCAACTTCTAATCTGGTGTGTGGGTGTATCTACGCGTAAGGAAGAATGCTATTGAAAATTGGGTCGCCACGTCAAAATCCAAGATGGCCGCCGCCATGTATGTCTGAACCTTGTGAGCGGAATATCTTGAAAAATAAGTGAACTACTAACTTCTAATCTGGCGCGTTGGTGTATCTACGCATAAGGAAGAACGCGATTGAAAATTGGGTCGCCACGTCAAAATCCAAGATGGCCTCCACCATATATACTGTATCGCTGAACCTTGTGAGCGAAATATCTTGAAAAATAAACGAACTACTAACTTCTAATCTGGTGTGTGGGTGTATCTACGCATAAGGGAGAACGCTATTGGAAATTGGGTCGCCACGTCAAAATCCAAGATGGCCGGCTTGCGGATTCGACTTTGTCAACTGACATTACTTCACCGATGGGGGACCGAGGCGTAACGCTTGTTATAAATAATATCTCATCTTAAACGAGAACGGCACTCAGTAGAGAGCATACCTCCACCTGGTTGGCCATATCACTCAATGGTGAAGAATCACATTAAAAATTATACTAGCTGGATCCGGATCCGGATCTTCACCAAAATTGAATCGATTCTTCCTTGTCACACACACAACCTGTCCAACAAGTTTCGTCAAAATCAATCAATAACTTTTTGAGATATCCCGCTACATATAGTTTTTGGCCCCATCACTCAATGGTGAAGAATCACTTAAAATTTCTACCAGCTGGATCCGCATCCGGATCTTGACCAAAATATAATCATTTCCTCCTTGTCACATACGCTACATCTCTGCCAAATTTCGTCCGAATCCGTCCACAACTTTTTGAGATATTTTGTTCACAAACAAACAAACAGACAGACAAATGGACAGACAGGGGTGAAAACATTACCTCCATCCACCTTTGGTGGCGGAGGTAATAAAATGCATACGATTGAAATGTGCGTAACATATGGATATTCAAATTAATGTTCCCTTTGGAAATATGGTCTACACTTTTTATTTTTATATACGGGTACTCGAACACCCACTCACTATGGAGCGGCAGGGGCATGTTATTATCATTATTAATTTTGCCAATAATTAATTATTACACTTACTTATGTTACATCAGGTCATTGAAAAGATCAGACCGTGCTTCACCATCCTAAATTCCTGTTAATAAAATTTACTTCCGCAAGGTTGTCTGGGGATGTGAGGATGGGGGGGGGGGGGGGAGGAATTGTGGAGGAGCAATATAGCAAGTCACAAAACCCCTTGTGGAGTGTGTTGTTTATTCGTTTTGTGGGTTTGAGTATAAGCCCTTTTCTAATGAGTTGTTATTACTTTTGTAATGAGGAGCGGCTTTGGAAAAACGATACGAAAAACGCCTCAGAAGAACTCCATGGAAGCAGCAGGAGAGGTTGTTATTAACACTGTGGGGTATATAGACTACAGTAGATCTACGATCAGCGGCATTCAGCGACGTGTTAAGCACAGACTGATGGCCGTATTCCTCCAAATTTATTTCAGTTTAGTGTTAAACAGCATTATTGACTGTTTAAAAAGGTAATCAGACGTATTTGTGGTTTATAATATTTTTTACTTCTGGTAGGGTGTGCTCCCACAAAAACGTCACGATAAGCTATTTATACACGTTAACATGGCTTTTGGTCAAGGAGGAAACACCCCTTGGGGAGGTGGGGTATTATTAGTATAAATATTGTTTTGTAATAACATTAATATTATGCTACAATTGTTTATGCATACTTCCGCATCCGCAAGATGGCGGCCTCTATGGAGCGATTTGGTGCGTCAAAGCTTCGAAATTCTCAAAGGATCCAGCAAAATCTGGCTTTTCAACATAATACGCGTTCATTCACAACACCGGCTTCGCTGGCTATTATCATTCGTTTTCTTATTAGAAGCGGCCTTGGGAAAACGCCACGATACAGCTATCTTAACACTGATATACACCTCAACACGCAACCCCACTGGTGGGAAAAGTCCCCTTGGTGGAGAAAACCCCCTTGGGGAGGGGTGGTAGCTGAATTCGCTACAACCTTCATTGTGTGACCCTTAGTCCTCCTGTCAAGCTTGGTTGACATTGGATAAATAACGACCGAATGTATCGCGGTCAAAAATCGTCAGATAGACAGATAGATACCAAATTGCATATTTTAGTATGATATAATATCACCCTATCTCGTGCATGATACTTGCCCATTTTTTGCATTGGACATCACAGCACATTTTTTACATTATGAGCCCAATGTCTGCTTCTTTTAAAACCTTCTCACTGTCTACTTTACACGAGTTTATAACTTTCACAGTTTTCAGGCTGCTACTCAAACAACACATCATGTGGCATTTTTCATACGTGACTGGAATAGTGCTGCGCTGATACATTCAGGTTTACATTATGTTTGTTGATATAGGAACGCACTCTTTAATGATGTGTGTAATTCACACCATCTGACTTTCCCACTTTGTAAATTTTTCATTGACTTCACTCTTCATTTTTAAAGCACCAAACCAAGATTTTGGGTTGACGCAGTTGTCGAGGCTTTAACCGCAGGTCAAAATCCGACGACATATACATTTGATTTATCCATGTCCATTTATGAATGTGGAAGTCCACTCATGTCTTAACTTATTTATCCTGTACCGGCTTCCATTATTTTAGAGGTAAACTTAATTATCGGCAATATATTGCCTTTATGGTATACTATTATTTATATAGATAAAAAATGTATTGTCCTGTCAGTCTGAACGGTCAACACCGCTGGGTGACGAATGGCAGTAACAGTTTTTACTCCGAGGCGATCAAGCTGAAAATTGGCGGCACTTTTTATGGCATGCGCAGGAATGAAGGGGCGAGGTGCTTACCTGCACAATGCTCACGGGGCTTATACTCAAACCCACAAAACTAATAAACAACACAACAAATGAAATGCGCAATAATGAATTTAATGAAATAAAGCACAGAATGAATTTAATGAAATAAAGCACAGAATGAAAATGAATGTTAAGGTAAAATAAAATCCTAATATCTAATTTGAGATGTGTCCACTCAGACACGAAAACAGACAAGGGCAGAGGTAATGAAAATAAAATGTTTTAAAGCCAGCCGGCACTCAGCTTTGCTCCAACGAGACCGCCGAATGAAGTCGCAGCACAAGGCGGCCCGAAGCTGCTCACACGGGAAACGCACAAGATGGCGTGAAGTTCCTCTCCACCTCACCACAAACATGAGGGGGATTGTGCGGCCGGTCCTCTTGTCTCCCTCCAAACGTGACGTGGCTCCAGCTCCCCCAACAAACACCACCGGCAAACAACACCCCTGGCTCCAACATTGCAAAAATTATCTGAGCTCATAAACAGGTCTCTGCACGAGAGCACACGACACAAGCGACCGCCCGCCACAAAGCCAGCACAAGAGAGAGCGATTCTTCCTCTTCTCCTGCTCAAACCTTCTCGCTCTGAAGTCACCCTGACCAATCTCCGAGATCCACTGAATCGCTCCATGGTCGTGCTGGACCAATGAGGAACTTTGGGGCGTGGCCTCTTTCCTTGCTCGATTGGTGGGCGGGGTTGTTTTTTTTTTGGGATACAAGATCGAGGCTCGTGGAAGAGCTAACATTAATCACAAAAAAAAAACTGACATAAAACATATGATAAAGGGAGCGGGAGACAAGATGGGGAGAGAGAGGGAAGCACACAAGTACAACAGTAGAGAGCAGGGACATCGGGAGATCTGTGGGAGGGAGAGGGCTTGGGGGAAGAAGGCATGGGAAGGGGGGGAGGAAGAGGTATAAAACACATGGACACTGCTAGAACTTCCACGAAAGAAGTCGGTATTTCAAAAAAGTGGATCTGGGGTGAATTAACGGGGGTAGAATAGATCAAGGTTTTGGATGGTGGAAGATAAGAGATGGTGGTGAACAGCTGTTTTAAAGACCTGGAGGGAGGAGTGTGATTGAAGAGAGTGAGGGAGTTTGTTCCAGAGGTGGGAGAAAAGAGGAATGAAAGAGTGAAGATGAATAGAGTCTTGATTTTGGCAATTTCACCACAAGAGGGTTGCTGGCAGATCTTGTGCGACCTGTAGGAATATTTGGGGGACAGAGCACAGACAGAGCTGGGGAAGCTAGGCTGGAGAGAAGTCGGTAGAAGACAGAAAGACCACCAACCTGCCTGCGGTGAGTGAGTGAAAGGCCGTCGGAGTTAGCTTCATCACGGGAGATTCCAATGATACTGAAAGCTTTGGTTTCAACAGAGTGAAGCCGAGCTAGGTGTGAGGCAGGAGCACCAGCCCAGAGGGGAGAACAGTATTCCATTGAGCTGCGGATGAAAGCCTCGTATGTCGTGAAGAGCTCAGGTGTGCCAAAGAAGGACTTCGCATGACGGAGGATGCCCAGCCGGCGGCTGGCTTTGGAGGCCAGCTTGGAAATGTGGTTTTCCCAAAAAAGATCATGGCAAATAGTGAGACCCAAAAGATTGAGTGACAGAACTTATTGGAGAGGATTGTTGAGAAAGCAGATGGGAGGGTTGTCCAGTCGGTCTTTTTGAAGAGACTTAGTAAGAGTGTGAGACTTGTCAGGATTGAAAGACATGTTCCACTTGTTTGACCACAATGACCAGTCTGTGATTTTGTCCAGGTCTGCAGAGAGTGAGGAGGCTGCAGACTGCCGATCTGAGGGATGAGGTGTGGAGCGGCAGAGAGTGGAGTCATCAGCATAGAGACAGAGAGGATTTTACAGAGTCGGAAAGATCATTGATGAAGACCAGAAAAAGCACAGGGCCCAGAACACTGCCTTGGGGAACTCCAGCCTGAATAGGAAGGGGAGCTGAGAGAAATCCATTCAGGGCCACATCAGAGAGGAAGTCCGCAAGCCATGCGTGGAGATTTCCATGGATACCATAGGAGGAGAGTTTGGTGAGTAGAGCGGGGTGCCAGACCGTATCGGAGGCACGTGATACAGTATGTCAAGGGAGACAGCTCTGATTTCCTGTTTTGCATTAAGGACCTTCATCCATTGTTGAGACAGCAGAAGCAACATGCCCAGAGTAGAATGACCTGGTCTGAATCCAAATTGATGATCCGAGATCACGCCATTGGAGAAGAGGAAGGATTTGATGTCAGAAGCGATGATTGATTCCATGACCTTGCTGATTATTGGGAGCAGGCTGATTGGTCTGCAGTTGCAAGGATCTGTTTTTGCACATTTTTTGTGTAAAGCGGTAATGTTGGCTGATTTCCAAGCAGATGGCAGATGACTTTGAGCAAAAGAGAGGGTGAAGGGAATGGAGAGAGGGTGAGATAGAGCCGCAGAGCAGGACTTTAGGACCCGTGGGCTGATGCCGTCTGGTCCAGTTGCAGAATCAGAGTCGAGGTTTGACAAAAACTTCTCCACCTTGTCAGGAGAGAAGGACACAGAGTCCAAGAGCAGCTGGGTTCGACTGGGTGAGGTGGGTACAGAGAGAGATGGGTTTGGGACACAATATTTTGAGGCAAACACGGAGTTGAGGCATTCGGCTTTGTCACGTGCGGTGTCAACTGTGTAGCCATTTGAGGTAATGGAGGGGATGGAGAGGGAACAAACACCAGAAACAGATTTGAACAGACGCCAGCAGGATTTGGAGGAGGGAGACAGGTATCAGAGTTCAGTCTTGAGAGTAGAGAGATATTGTTTCCTGGCGCTCCTGAGGGTAGACACACACTTGTTCTGAGCTTTGTGAAAGGAACTGAGATTGCCTTCAGTTGGATTAGCCTTCCATGAGGTGAAGGCAAGTTGGTACACGGCAACTGCCTCACCACAAGTTTCAGTGTACCATGGACGGGAGGAAGGGTAAGACAACTGCAGACTAGATGCGTTAAATCTGTTCATGAGAGAGAGCAGATTACTTTGTAAGAATTCCCAGGGAGAGTTGTGATGTCAGAGGCAGTAGAGATGGGGGACCAATCCAGATGATTGATGGCTGCTTGAAGACCGTGCCAGTCAGCCTGAGTGAAATTGTCAATTACGGTCTATTATTATGTGATGGTTATTATGTCTACGGGTTTAATTGTCTATTACGATTCCTTGGAGGCAGTGTTTACTTGTCGATCGTAATGTCAGGGTACTGTCAGCGATTATGTCGGTTGTTGTTGGTTAAAGAAGTACGTTTTTATGGCCGGCTTGTTATAATTGTAAAAACATAGGGAAAATCACAGGAGGCAATCACATACCGGGGAAAACTAGCCTTAGACCCTACCAAATTAACATAACACCACCCCCCAAACCCCCGTGTGGTGACACGTAAACGATCTTAAGCTCAGTTTTTCTGCTTAAATACATCGAGATTGGCCTCCTACTCACACGCAGTCCATGCTACCCTACACAGTTCTATCTCCACTATGGTATTTCATCACCTACCCCCACAAATGTAGAAGTTTTTTTATACAAATTATTTTGGAGAGACTCAAGTCAAGAACCTGGACATGTTAACTCATCATTGGAAAATTATTAGAACTGTGAAAGTAGACCTGACCTTCTTCAGACCCTGACATCAGCAGATAATTACAAAAATGTACGAAGCCTTTTTCAATGTAGGTACGTATATTCACTCTGAATCTGTGCACAGAAACAAATATTTTGGAGGAATTTGTCCAGACTAAAAGAAGCAATCTCCCCGCTAATAGCGAGAGCTACATTGTATTTTGTCCAGTTGCATTGCATGCCTATCTCACAACAGTGAAAAATAAGTCCAGATGCACGAAACTTCCAAACAGCATTTTATTCTCTTTTGTATTTGTGCTGAGGAAGCTTGAGTGACCTGAAGTATGTGAAAAAGAGGGAGACTGTACAAAGATCCAAATAACCTTATGCCTCTAGGGCAGCTATTGAAGTGAAAAAATGAAAGCCGTCTTCAGGTTTCCACCATATAAAACCCAAAGATACAATGAAAACTAAAAACCTTTCAAAAATGAATTTCTCTTTACACATTCAATCACTTTATATTTTCATTTACAACTACTTTTATACGAATGGAGAAAAAGGGTTTATGTATTTATATGTGTATATGTATAAATATATGTATATATATATATATATATATATAATTATATATATATATATATATATATACTAGCTGAGGTACCCGGCTTCGCCCGGGTTGAATAAGAATAATACAAATATATGATGAAAAGAACATGTATATTTTAGAGCTGGGGTGGGGAACCTCCGGCCTCCGGGCCGTATACGGCCCGCGAGACCTTTTGATCCGGCCCGCGAGGCAATTCATCTATCTATAATTCCAGTAATCTATCCTTTTCAAGGTTTTAAATTAATCGGACAAAGGGTAACCAAGTTATGGCCAAAAACGATTCAACCAATCAGAGAGGAGCGAGCTTTCACGTGTTGTAGCAGTCAACGAATGCCGAATGTGGCGAGCAGATGCTGCCTCGGACGGCACATTTGAGAACTTATTCATTTATTTGATGTTGGCAAAATATGTTGGCGCTAACAGAATAATTGCCATCAAATTAAAACGAATTTGCGATTAATCGTAACTGCGATATGCGACCTTCCGGACAGTCAAGTGAGTTCCGGATAGTCGTAACTGCGATATGCGACCTTCCGGACAGTCAAGTGATCGCGTGATCTCATGTCATCATTTCATTCAGTATATGCAAACATGGCGACTAACAAGAAAAGAAAGGTAGATGCGGAATGTCGCGCTTTCCAAGAGAAATGGGCAAACGATTATTTATTTGTGGAAGTAAAAGGCAAGCCAGTATGCCTAGTTTGTCGGGAAGCGCTCTCGGTGATGAAAAAGGCCAACCTCGAGCGTCATTACAGCTCGAAACATGCTAAACTGGACGAGTTGAAAGGACAAATGCGCTTGGATAAAGTTAACGTTCTTCGGCGGAGTTTTGGTGCTCAACAAGCAGTCTTCATAAGACCACAATCTGACCGAGACAACACTACGCATGCTAGTTTTGTGGTGAGTGAGCTAATCGCTAAGAAGCTGATGCCGCATTCAGAAGGAGAATTTGTGAAGGAGTGCCTTGTTGCCGCTGCGGAGCTGCTCGCACCGGACAAATTAAAATTGTTCCAAAGTGTCAGTTTGTCTCGAAGAACTGTCTCAGATCAGATTACTGACATGGCACAAGATATTGAGAAAACACTGAAGGACACCGCAAGAGATTTCCAGTTTTTCTCTCTGGCCTGCGCTGAGACAACGGACATAACAAACACCGCCCAACTAGCCATTTTTGTGCAGGGGATTACAGCTAAGTTTGATACGAGGGAGGAGTTGCTGTCTTTGCAAGCCATGCATGGCACCACCAAAGGTGAGGATTTGTTTGAGTAAGTTGTTTTGGCTATGAACAAATTCGAACTGCAGTTTGACAAGTTAAGTGGCCTGGCCACGGATGGAGCCCCAGCCATGGTTGGCGCGCAAAAGGGATTGACTGCATTGTTCAAAAAAGAAATGAGTCGTCTCAGTCTCGATCCAAGTGAGTTAGTTGTATGCCACTGTATCATACACCAAGAGAATCTGTGTGCACAGTCCCTGAAGCTCAACAATGTGATGACAACTGTCGTTTCCACCATAAACCTCATCA
>NC_136262.1:230501525-230531525 GCF_964187855.1 Myxine glutinosa
GGCATTACACAATGCTGCATTGAAAAATGTTCCAGAAAGCTCACCAATGACTTGTTTTTTTCTACATTTGCAGAGATGAATACTGTAATGGCCTACCTTGCAGAAGTGTGCCGCACTGTTTGGCACACAGTCAAATAGTTTTGCAAAATGGTACTGTATAGAGCATTTTCCAGGTAACTGTATCCGTCATTGATGTTTCCCAAGAATAAGGTCGGTTCTAAAATGCTGCCTTGTCGGATACTACACTCAACAGGAAAACCATGGAAAATTCTACCTCAAGCCACCCATGGTTTCCATTCACAAAGATCTGATAGCCGTTCAAATAGGACCCCATAGTACCATAAGCAGACAGCTTGGAAAGTAAGGATGGCTGCCAGATGCTGAGTCTATGGGCCTATCAAATCGCCATCACAGACAGGTTGTGATCTCTGTCTTCTTCCACCTTCTTTCTGGAATTGCACCCTCTGCCATCTCCTTGCTTTGTGATGTTGGATGATTTCCAAGCATATGGAAGATGACCTAGGGTGAATGGCAGGGTGAAAATGGCAGAGAGAGGAAGTGCAAGACCAGCAGAGCAGGCTTTTGGGACACGTGAGCTGACGCTGTCTGATCCATTAGCAGAGTCAGAGTCGAGGGTACGAATATACTTTTCCACCTTCGCAGGTGAAGATACAGAATTCAGGAGCAGTTGGGTATGATTGGGAACGGTGGATACAGAGGGAGAGAGAGAGAGGTTGGGAACACAAGATTTTGAAGTAAACACAGCATTGAGGCATTCGGCCTTCTGATGAGCAGTCAATTGTGGTGCCATTTAAAGTAATGAAGGGATAGAAGAGGCGATACACCAGATATAGACTTAACAAGGCACGGTCAGGTTTTAGAGGAGGTAGACAAGTTTGAAAGTTCATTCGTGAGATTGGACAGATATTGTGTTCTGGCTCTCTGGAGAGTATTCACACACTTGTTGAGGGCTTTGTGGAATGATCTGAGGTTGCCTTTGGTTGGATTTGCCTTCCAGCAGGGGACTGAAAGTTGTTAGGAAACCACAGGATTCAGAGTACCAAGAGTAGAAGGATGGGTAAGATGACTGAAGACGAGATGGGATGAATCTGTGCACGAGAGAGAGAGCAGGTTTTTGTGGAAGAATTTCCAGACTTAATTAATATCAGGGGCAGTAGATATAGGAGACCAGTCCTGAAGTGAGATGGCTGATTGCTGTCCCTGCCAGTTTGCCTGAGTGAACTGCCAGACTTTCCAGCACTGAGACTGTTCTCTCAGAATGGCCAGAGAGATGTTGGCCTTCACAAGCACATTGTCGGATGAGACACTAAGGAGTCAGGGGGATGTCCTGTAGGAGGAAGGATTCTGTCAAACAGATGATGTCCCGTTTATCAGCAGTGGCCTGGATTGAGAGATCTCTCAGGTTGGAACAGAGGCCCTGGATGTTTGAGGTCCACAGTTATGACCAGGGGGAGATGAGCTGCTGATAGGACATAGGGATGTGGAAAGGAGTGGAAAGGAAGTAGGGATTTACACAATGTTATTTAACACGTGAAATTACTCATTCGTGCCTGTTGGTTGTGTCCTTTCTGTCGTCCCATGAAACAGTAAGTTTCCTGTTTGGAATGATTCTGCATTTTGTCTTTGACTGCCAGATAGGCAGACAGACAACATTTGTTTTGACCCTACTCCTCTCCTCAGTGAAAGACACATGAAAGCCCGCTTGGAATTTGCAAAAAAACACCTAAAGGACTCTCAGACTGTGAGAAACAACATTCTGTTGTCTGATGAAACCAATATTGAACTGTTTGGCTTCCGTCTGGCCACTCTGCCATAAAGCCCAGATCGGTGGAGTGTTGCAGTGATGGTTGTCCTTCTGGAAGTTTCTTCCATCTCCACACAGGATCTCTGGAGCTCAGCCAGAGTGACCATCGGGTTCTTGGTCACCTCTCTTACCAAGGCCCTTCTCCCCCGATTGCTCAGTTTGGCCGGGCGGCCAGCTCTAGGAAGAGTCCTGGTTGTTCCAAACTTCTTCCATTTAAGAATTATGGAGGCCCCTGTGCTCTTGGGAACCTTCAATGCAGCAGAAATGTTTTTGTCGGCTTCCCCAGATCTGTGCCTCGACACAATCCTGTCTCTGAGCTCTGCAGGCAGTTCCTTCGACCTCATGGCTTGGTTTTTGCTCTGATATGCATTGTCAGCTGTGAGACCTTATATAGACAGGTGTGTGCCTTTCCAAATCATGTCCAATCAATTGAATTTACCACAGGTGGACTCCAATCAAGGTGTAGAAACATCTCAAAGATGATCAAGGGAAATGGGAGGCACCTGAGCTAAATTTTAAGTGTCATAGCAAAGGGTCTGAATACTTATGTAAATGTGATATTTCAGTTGTTTTTTTAAAATAAATTTCCAAAACTTTCTAAAATCCTGTTTTCTCTTTATCATTATGGGGTATTGAGTGTAGATTGATGAGGGAAAAAATGAATTCAAACGATTTCAGCATAAGGCTGCAACATAACAAAATGTGAAAAAGGTGAAGGGCTCTGAATACTTTCTGAATGCACTGTATGTATGTATGTATGTCCCTTCAAACGTATACCAATCAGAGCTGATAATCTGGTCACATGACATGGTGATGTGATTACGTCTGATGTCATTACGGTGCGGCTGACTCTCTGCACTCCACCAATTTGATTCCTATGTCGTTCAGGCCGAACATATCGTCAAACCAGTCATATATCACAATCACCATGCTCTACCTTTACATTTTTCATTCTGTGTGAAACACAAACAAACCGATTGTTAAAATGATCATCAAATATCGAAAGCATCGACGTTACAACTCTTCCAACAAAACGGGTACATATCGGACCGCTTCAGACAAATTAAGCCCAGGTTTCTTAATACAGTCGTGTATCGTTTTCGTAATAATTATAATATCGTAAATATAACCATAACACTTTAATACTAATGTCGTGAATGGAAGGTAAATGGATTGAAGCGGTGTATGGTTCATGATCAATGATGAGCGCTGTTCGGCACTAATATTAATAACCGAGGAAGTAAGGATATCTGCCTCGGTTTTTTGATAGTAATATCATTTTCGAAATAATGATAACGTAACGTTAATATTGTAGTAAATCTAATCATAACACTAATCCCTTCGTAGTGACTGCAAACGTACTGGAAGTTAAAATATATCAGTTTTGTGTCCGTTACGTCATTACGTCTATGATGTCATTAAGACAGCAGATTCCACCAACCAACATTTTAATTTACAAGTGCACCCGCTCACTACGGGAGTGGCAGGAAGGGTCATTCCTCTTTGGGGTATATAGATTACAGTCGATCTATGGTCGGGTCTCAAGAACATTGGGTGTGTGTTCATTTACCAATTTTCTTGTGGAGATATCGTCAAGTGGATTAAGCATTCGAGCAAGCATTCCATTCAAAACCGTTAAGGAACGGCTGGCTTGGCAAGCACTAGCTAGCTGCTTGGTGAATGAGCACAACCACCAACCCTTGTGGGGTATAATATAGATTACAGTGTAGCGGTTGCCGCTGAGCATACACAATCGCCTTACACCTGCCGAGGACGCAACCACGGAGCGATCGCTGTGCCGGGCCCGCCCAGACTGCCCGGAGACGCTCAGTCTCGCCTTTCCCGGGCATGTCCGGACTCGCCTTTCCCGGGCACGCCCAGACCGCCCGGAGACGCCCAGTCTCGCCTTTCCCGGGCATGTCCGGACTCGCCTTTCCCGGGCACGCCCAGACCGCCCGGAGACGCTCAGTCTCGCCTTTCCCGGGCATGTCCGGACTCGCCTTTCCCGGGCTCGCCCAGACCGCCCGGAGACGCCCAGTCTCGCCTTTCCCGGGCAAGTCCAGACTTGCCTTTCCCGGGCTCGCCCAGACCGCCCGGAGACGCTCAGTCTCGCCTTTCCCGGGCATGTCCAGACTTGCCTTTCCCGGGCTCGCCCGGGCCGCCCGGGCACGCCCACTCTCGCCACGTTTGATTGCATATATACATATTGCTGCCCGATAAACGGGCTTTACAGAGTGTGCTGGGTTCTGTACGAATAAACATGCTTTGAACTCAACCAAATGGCCTCGTTCTCTCGCCGTTCACGACTCCTAAACTGGTGACCTCGACGTGATTTGAACACGCAACCTTCTGATGACACCTAAACTGGTGACCTCGTCTACCCCCGAACGGATGCGGGGGCTGCAAACTAACACGGCGGTTTCGATCGTGCTGCCGGAGTTTTGGCACCGACGAGGGGCCATGTGGTTCGCGCACCGCGCTCGGCTCCTCCTCTACGACCAGAGGGGCGACCCCGCTCGAGGACCCTCCGAAGGAACGCAGTTACACGATGTGGGTGGCACTGCTGCCCATCTCTTGCGCGCGCTCTGACGTTCGCGGCACGGCTGCTTCGTTACCTTCGCGCGCATTGCTGTTCGTCACCTTCGCACAACTTCACTCTACAACTACAGCCGCAACTACTTCTCCGACCCTGCATCCTCGGGAGGCCCGCGAGGAACCTCGGCAGCCTCCCCCAAGGCCTTGACCAGCCCCTCGGTTGGCTCAACCGCTTTTCGCGTGCACCGACGCCGAGCGCTGCTCGAGCCTTCTCGGCACTGCACCGCGAACTGCAACCTCAGGAGGCCCGCGAGGAACCTCGGCAGCCTCCCCCGAGGTCTTGACCAGCCCCTCGGTCGGCTCAACCCCGGTCCTACATCCCCCCAGCGCTTCGCACAGCGGAGTACGTCGCGGCGAGGCCGCCCCCCCGTCCACGGTTCCCCCCGCTCGACCGATTCAAAACCGTTAAGGAACGGCTGGCTTGGCAAGCGCTAGCTAGCTGCTTGGTGAATGAGCACAACCCCAAACCCTTGTGGGGTATAATATAGATTACAGTAGATCTTCGCTCAGTTCCGTAAGTAAAACGTACCTCATAAATGTCAGAATTCCTCCAAATTTCTTTGTTTAATGTTATAAACAGCATTAGTGACGGTTTGAAAAGCTAATATATGTGTTTGTGGTTCATAATATTTTACAAGTCCGGCTATGCCGCTGTTCGACTTTTGGTCTTGGTTTTATTTGTAAGCATTTTTTGTGAAACTGGAATCATGTGCATTTGCAGTCGAAAACATTTTAAACTATAAAAAAATTCTTCTCTGAATTAGTCAGGCAGATAGGTGTATCCATCATAAGAATTGTGGGTTTAGACGTACAAGCATGAATTTTGGCACAGTCATAGATAATAATCATGAATAATTCCAGATATGGACCCACCGCGAAAACGTCCTATGGTAGCCATTTTACAAAATGGCCGTTTTGACCGCGATTATTTTTTACCGGACGACACAAATGCTTCTTTATGTTCTAATGAAATGACTCTAGATACACATATATGCCATTATGTTTTGTTTGCATCAATTCTCAGGAACTGCTGCCAATTTCCTGGAAGAACAGTGGATCCGTCAACTCTCCTTCGAATGCCTTTCCCACGTTTGTCCCTGGCTTGAGATTTCAGGCTGTTGTCACGGTACTGGTCCCAGACTATATCCACACGACAGGCTCTTTGCAAGTGACCTTGTATGTGTGGCAAGAATACTTTCAGCGCATAATCATCAAAGGTTTTGGCAGCAACTGGTTTCAGAACGTTCACCAACACTGCCCCGTCAAGGATAGTGACGTCGGTATCTGGTTTTGGAGCATCACCTCTGACCTCTGCGCAACTCTCTAGACACACCAATAGATCTGATTTGGTTCCCAGTCGTAACTTCCCAAGCTGAGATAAAGACGGGGGACATGCTTGGTTTTCATGGCGGAAAAATTCTGCAAGATCACCATCTCGTGTTTGAGACGCAATGTGGAGTCTTGAGAATAAAGAGCAGTCACTCTTTAGCGAAGTTACTTGCAAACTTGTCTTGGATTTCTCTCTTGGAGACGATCGACTAAACAATGGGAGTTTATTCTTCTTTATTGGCTCAGTAAGAGGTACGGTTCGCTCCAGTAGACGGTCTGCTACGAAGGTCTTGTACTGTTGCTTACCTATCTCCTCAGCCTGTTGAACAGTAGAAACAACAGTTGGGTCAGCAATGTCTCTTGTGTCCAGCCGCAGCAAGTCTGTACTCTCTTCTAGGAAGGGGTTTCCCATTTCCTCTATTACTTCAACCAGACGTTTGACATGTTGAGTAAAGATTACCTGTGAACTATATGTTTGCTCATGGTGGCGTGTGTCGTGATTAATCCTTATTTTCCTTCCCTCCATGGATGCTTCAAACTCGGTAGTCATTCTAACCAGTTCCGGCCCAGCCACCATCCATCTTCTAAGAGCATTTGGATTTTGAGTGAGTCCAACAGCACCACCGTCACTCTTCACAGCAGCATTATTTTGCTCATGAGCCTGGTCAATGGCCATAGATGAGAAAACCCGTTTTGTCTTGTGAACTGTGAATTTGCCATTGGTGAATTCAATTCAGTAGCAATATCTGGGTGTGACTTGCTAAGACTCATCATGTCTCGAATGTGGACAGGCACCCATCGTGCATAGTCTAGCCACTAGACTAAAAGCGGCCATTTTGTAAAATGGCCGCCACGGCTACCATAGGACGTTTTCGCGGTGGGTCCATATCTGGAATTATTCATTAGACTATTATCTATGACTGTGCCAAATTTCACGCTTGTACGTATAAACCCACCATTGTTACACCTATCTGCCTGACTAAATCAGGAACCGCCAGGAACCTATAAAGTACCCCCCACTTCCCCATTGAAACAATGCGAGTATATATTTATAAGTTCCCATTGGTTGGGTTTGCCTTCCAGCTGGAGAAAGTAATCTGATTTTTTGCGCTTGCCCAAACACATGCCTCCATGTTCCAGCGTCGAGATGTAGAATAGGACAGTCGGAGTTCATTCCAGGCACACGATACTTCACACTTTAGGCCCAGACCAGACTTCCAGAAAGGTTTGGTGTCAGAAGCCAATAAAATAATGTAACATATCTTTTGTACATTGTTCCTGAGAGGTACTGCACACAAAATGGCAACTTTTAAAATCACGATAAAAGAGCTCGAGGCAAACTGCTGATGAGAATTACTTATTTATGGGCGAACTCCACAAGGCGTAGCAGGCTCAGTCTGTTATTTCTTGCCACGACTTACATTTAAAGACATTGTGCATCACCAAAGGCATCATAGTATGTGGAATACATATCTTGTCTACGATTGTACGATTGAATGTCTTATGTAAGCTTGCAAAATACCAACAAATTTCTTGTTTTTAGGCCTATTGATTTAGGCCGGGGTTACACATCCGTGAGAAATGGCATCCATACCCAATAATCCATCACCGTGTTTGTCCACATATCCACTGCAAGTGTTTACCCAATATCCATTGTCACCAGCGCTTTCTTTCAAGCAGCAGTTCTGCTCTTTTCGTAGCAGGTGCATCATCGAGTCAGTTGTCATTCTTCGCCATGTTTTTCATTGTCCATTGAACGTTCAGAGCAGTAATTGAGCCTTGGAACATATTGGGATATAAACATGTGAAAAGAGGAAATAAACCTAAAGGGCGATTTTTTTTAAATAACGAAATGATTTTATGAATACCGACATTACACAGACCCGATGTTATGTCACCTTCGGTTTGGCAAGGGCCGTTAACCGGGTGATAAGTGAATCAAGTTGCAAGCTCAGTGAATGGAAATAATTTGACTAATGGACTGGGATGCTCGCTACCTCCAACTATTTTGTTTTTCTATAATACAGGGCATTACGCATTGTTTAGAGGCCTATCATGTACAATTGAGGATTACCATTTCAAATTGCTCACATTGCTCTTACAATTAAGCTAAAATTGCTTCAATGGCACTTAACCATCTCAGGTTCTAAATAAGCCGACACAAGCTCGTTTGTGATCATATCTGGATTCTGTACAAGCTAAACAATGGCTTTGGAGTGTTCCTTCAGCCTCGCTTACCATCAATATTGTTACGTTGGAGTGGGTACACATTAGATAGATGATCCTTACAATGGACCGTGTGCTCGAGTAGCTTAGAACATTTTTCTGTAACAGGGATTTGTTCGAGTCAAGTTGTCTTGTTATTATGTCTGCCGTGAGAGTGCCAGTGCTGACATTAACATTACGTAGGAAAGCATTGTTCATTTCATTCTCTCTGTACACCAGGTGAGGTAAGAATAAAGGAGACAATTTTTCGACATATGCATCCCATGTTTTAGGGAGTAGGTTGTATAGACAGCAACCGCTCAGGGTAGTACTACTGTTCTGACGTAGGAGCGTTAAAGTGGTGCCTGGAACCATCTTACACTCTCCGTGTCAGGATTGCTGGTCTTACTTTCTGTCTCACTCAAACTATAGCTACTGGGCCAGCTCTAACCTCTCTTTCTTGCAAACAAACATCATACACTTTTCATCATACACTTTTCATCATATACTTTTCTTGCCACAGTTGCAACAGCGCGCCACAATGCATTTGCATATTGCGCCAAAAGCTGGTTTGAATCGCACGCCGAATCTCAACTGCCCCTCGTCTTCCCCATCTCTGAATTTTCCCTTTAGATGCATGATCAGGACACAACACTTAGCTTTTATTAAACACATTTTTAGTTACACTTTATTTTGGTTTTATTACTTGCAAAATCGAAGATTTTTCAAGTATATTGGTCGGTTGCGTTTGTGGTTCTGTCTGTCTGTCTGTCTGTCTGTTTGTCACCGGCCTAAAGGTCACAATTTTCAACCGATCTTCACGAAACTTCACCAAATGGTAGAGTTGGTCAAAAGCAAGAAGCTTATTGTTTTTGGGGTCAAAAGGTCAAAAGGTCAACATAGGCCAAAGGTCACCAAATTTGCTAAATTTCTAAAATCCTCAATTTTCATTCGATTGACTTGAAATTTGAAGAGGACTTGCATATGTGGTCACTGAATTCAACCACCAAGTATTTTTGAGGTCAACATAGGAACAAAAGGTCAATATAGGCCAAGTTTTTAAAATCCTCAATTTTCATCCGATTGACTTGAAAATTGAACAGCATTTGCACATTGAGTCACTAAATAAGGAAACTAACTATTTTTGAGGTCAAAATGTCAAAGGTCAATTCGAGGTCAACCTTCAAAAATCATCATTTTCCATCTGAAAAATCGTCACTTTTCTTCCTATTGACCCGAGCTTTGATAAAGATTGTCAATTTTAATCTTGATGAAATGGACATTTTGCTGTATCAATGGAATTTTTTTTCTTCGGGGTGGGGAGCGGATTTTGCAAGTATTGTGCTCCGCATGACGTCTTCTTGTTACGATTTTGACGTTAATTTTCATTGCAATAAGACATTGTGCAGGGCATTCGTTATCACCCGACCTGAAAACCCCACCAATCCACTTACCACAACCTTTGCTTCAACACACAGGACTGCTCACCTTCCTCATCATTATTACCTCCACTACCCGACCATGGTTGCGTGCCGCAGCTTAGAGGTGTGGCAAGGGTAGTGCAGCAGCCGCGGTGAGCACTTTCATTTGCCGAACTTTGTTACACCTCAGAACAGACAGGTGCTAATTAGCCATTAGTGTCCTGTAGACATTTAATCGCTCAGTTCATCCTTACAGACAATTATGCGATCCCAGCATTCGTTTGGTGCCGAGAACACGTCTTTAGCCCAAACCCATATTAACCATGGAGCTCTTTTCCATATCGAAGCAAAAGGACTTTCTGAAGGAATTCTACTGTAAAAGTCTGGCAAGGGCGGGTAAGCAGCAATGCGCCAATTGGCATCCCCGATTCCACCACTAAACCACTTCATCCGATATTTGGTCATGCCCCTGCCAAGGGATTATAAAATCGCCAGGGGCAAAAGCTTGCTCTCTGCCTACGCGTTGGTTATTGGTGCTCGTCTTGTCCTCAGTCCTTCAAGAGTGGACGATCTGGGCTCGAAGAGTGGCACTCATGTTGGCGAAGCTGAGCTGGGAGCTAAAGTGGTGGACGGACGGAGCAAGCGCATCGTCAGGTGCATGATAGGGCCGAAGCCAAGCCATGCATATACGTATCTGAAAGGATCTCACACAGTAGGCTATGATCTCACACTTTCTTTTCTCAGCTTTTTTTTTGGCATTCTACCTTGAACGCAGACTCCCCATCCATAAAGAGGGCATCAACAATTGGTGGCATTGCTGCGACCTGACCGCTCTGGAGTGCCCACCACTGATAACACACCTTCGTAGCTCTCTTGCACCACACACGACACACACAACACCCTGCACCCTCTACAGTCACACACCATAGCCACAACAGTATTTATTTCCTCTTTCCCCCTCCTTTAGCACTTGGGTTGTGGAAGCACGTCGCTTCCGTCCGGTAAGCAAGAGGCCTTAGACCCTCGTACTTTCTCCATCTTCTGTTCTTTTCTCCCTCTGCAGATGCTCTGATGGGTGCCCTGTATTATGTACAGTCAGTAGGTAAGGCATAGGATTAAGTCTGCACCTCGTCTATTTCCTGTTCTTTGTAAATATCGCTGCATCCTTCATTGCTTGCGATCACTTATACATTTTGAATCTTAATTCCCCCATTGTTCCTTTTGTGTGCACCTCCCACCCCCACCCACCCTTCCCCACTCCACCCTGGACATTAAAGCCCTTGAGTTCCATCCCACCTTTGCATGATCATGCTTGTAATAATAAATCCCTTGTTGATGTTTCTTTCCAATTTGTCTGTGTCCATCATTTCCTCCAATGAACCAGCGCTTTTCGCACTTAGGTTAGCCTGGGAGGTAAGAATTTCCCAATTAATTGGCTCATTATGGTTCGACATGCACCAGGCGGTTTGCTCAGCCACCCCAATTAAGATCGAATTAAGATAACATTGGCGCATAGCTGAGGGCGCGTTGCCCCCAATTGGCAAGTCACGTGGTACAGGTAAATGGTGTCAGATGGAGACCCTGTAACCGCGTGGTGGACCAATTGGTGTCCGCGGTTGGCTTGCAACCATGAAATGTGTAATCAGATCATCATGATATTGGCGATAACTTGCCTGCTCTTCATTGAAAGGTTTAACATCCACCAAATAATGCTAGCAGATGGGTCCCCAACTTAACTTTCTTCCAATGAATGAGGCACTCATCAATGGAACAGCCAGTGTGTGAAGCATGACAAATCCAACAGTTTATAGCTGGGCCAAGAATTATCAAACCCAGAAGAGACAGACGAAGAGTAAATGTTTCTTTTACACTACATGATCCTGCAAGACTACTTGCATCTACAATAGGGTAATTGACAAAAAGGGTACCCGACTGTCATGCATCACATGAAGACACTGATATGTTGAACACACTTTTGTTGAGTTTCAGATTTCTATCCCAATCATTTATGTTAATAACAATGCCAGTTTCACATCCCATTCCAGTTTCTTTCCCATTCCAGTTCCCATTCCAGTCAATGCCAGTTTCATGATTCTCTCATACAGAGTGTAGTGAAGCATGATGGAGTCTTGCTGTAATTTCCATATGCTGTATCCTTTAACAGCCAAACTGATTTCTCCACACCTGCAGTATTTAAATGTTGGGAGCCATTACTGTTTGGATTAACCTGCCTACTATGGGAGAGATTATTAGTCACCTGCAATTTTATAAACTTTACACTGGTGGACGTCTATCTGATTGGCTGGACAAAAAAAGCATTGGGTAAACTATTAACATATACAATTGAATAAGGAAGAGGAGAGTTAGGATGGTAGAGGCCTTTCACTCAGAGAGTGGTGAATGCATGGAATGGTCTCCCTGAAAGTGTAGTGACAGTAGAGTCAGGGGATCATTTTAAAATCGACTTGGATCGGTTTCTGGAAGTAGTAGTAGTGAGGATTGGGGCTGGGGGGGAATAAGATGTTGGCATTGTTGCGCAGGCTTGATGAGCCTAATGGCCTCCTCCTGCATTGTAGTTATTTGTAAATCCTTGAAGACATAAGACTTTACTCCAGTCCAGTTCATTTATATGAGATGATGGGTTGACTGACATTCTCTTTGTATTTGACTTTTATACACGTTTTGCTATCAGTTTCCAAAATTATTCCCAACACCACACACATTATTTTGGAATATCCATCTTTACCAGAGCCAAGGTGAACTTGAGGACAGTCTTCCGGGAATTCCCACAATATTATAGGCATTCCACGAGGGTAAACTTACATCTACATGACCTAAATGCTATCAGCAAAAAACAACACAACAGTAAACCTCTGTGCAGATCAAACACAATGTTTAAAAGCACATGTTCATGAAGAAATCATTGAGGGACCATTTCACCAGGACCTCATAACATTTGTGAAGTGTAGTCAGACGTCAGATGCTAAACTTATGAGATAGATTCTGACACGCTTGTGTAGGGACTAGTGAGCAGGGTAAAAATTGGATAGAGAGAAGAACGGAGAAACATGTGGAAAAAGTGCTTTTGGTCAAAGATATTGTCACGTGACCTCAATTCCAATTGGCTTGCATAACAAAACACGAATGACCGCGAATGACCGCGCTGCCGTCACAACCTGCAACAGAAAGTTTTTTTTTGTCTCCCCTGTGCACGCAACTTCCTCATCATTGCTGCTGAATTTATTATACAATTCATCTACAAGGGTCTTCACGGTTTGGTTCAATATCAATTACGAGTCTGACGGACAGCTGGGTCTGGTTTCACACCCCTTAAGATATTACGTAACACTTGAAGACACACCCCCAACTTCCAATTAACACTCGACCCAAACAAAGCCAATGGAAATCTGATGCAACAATCACAGGCAGTGTATTATCAGCAGAGGCCTACAGACCTGACGTCATAGGCCCACCAGAAAACCAATATGGCGGCCATATTATTTTGTTTGGGTGCCATGGTGGGTGGAGTCAAGCGAAAAATGTGGGAGGGGTCAGGTAGCTGCCTGACCAATGGATGCACATTTCGAAATTTGACCCCCAACAAGAACCACAACAACATCGGAAGGGGTGAAAGCATCATTGACTTACAACATGAAGTCTTGTTCCCAGCAGGGCTGATTGCCTCGCACCGTCACGGTTGTGCTCTTCAGGTTCTGAACTTTCAGTGTTACATACGTGTTGAACTTATCTGTATAAAAAAAAAAAATCAGACAAGTCACAGACATCATCAGGTGATTGGGAAAAAAGAGAAAACGACACAATGTGCAGGCCTTACAAAGTCAAGCTACCCATGCTTTCTTTTTACTCATCAGAAAAAGTGCAGCATTTTACATCAATTTAGAATAATTAGCCATTTACATGATGCAACCGATAAAAGCCAACAGAACAGCATTCATAATGGTATGATGAGAATGTTATGGTGAATCATAAAAAGGTCAAGTCATCATGAGGTGTATGATGGAAGGGCATAGGATGGGCTTGTTGCATGGAAGGAGATGGTGGTGTGGGGAGGTAGCATAAGAGTGGGGGGGGGGGGGGGCGACACACAACATCAGATTCAGAAAGAAAATGGGCAGGAGACTGAATTCGCAAGAAACACTGGTCTAAAATACCCCGGCCTTTCATATCATCCCTCCGCTTGCAGTTCGTATGGATATTTAAACCTGCAACACACCTTTTAGGAAGCAAGGTAGGGAGAGGGAGGAGGTGTTATGTTGTCCGCCCTACTTTGTTGTAAAAATGCACTTTAGTCAACATTTGTTGACATTTAAATAGCGATAACTAAGCTTAGCGAAAGAGGAACCTTCAACTTCCATTAGTCAGCCAACTCGAGTTCAGGGAGTCCAAGGAAATAAACACAACCTGTTGCATTTTGTGAACATTTGATCATAATTGTACACATTGTTTGTGGTGTTGTGCGGGCTGTCAGGATGCCCGAGAGGTATAAGCTATCTCGTCTGGGTTAGAATCCCGAACTATAAACCAGCTATAAACTGTCAGTTCGGTGTTTCACTTGCAGGGTTGGTGGACGTTAAAGATCCCATGGTGTCCTTCGCAAAGAGTAGGCGGGTATCGCCGGCACCCAGGCCAAATTCCAAATTCCTGCCCTAACTTGGCGAATGCCAGGCCTGGCCAGGCCGGTTCGTAAAAGACTTGGGCCAAGATTCTCCTGGCCGACCCCACAAGGTGGGATAATAGTGGCCGCCAGAGAGCAACAACGATATTTGAACGGTTCCCTTCAATTCTCCTAGAAAAATGGAAGAAACGATCCTTTCCAACAGCCTGTTGATGAATAAACATATGACAGTATCAAAAGTATGGAGTGAAAATCGATTACATTGTGAAGATAGAGAGTGGTGGCCCTTGTGTTAAATGTGTGACTACCAGGTACAAATGTGCAACCAGATTACAGAGTCTTCTGTTATGGAATCGCCATCAAAACGACATCGACTGGGAAAACATGACCAGTCATCAATAGGATTTCTTTTTGTCCTGGAAAAGACGAGCATCTCTAGTTTAGAGTCACTCTCACATCGATCCCTGGCCGGTATGACAGGTGTTGGAGACGTTCATTATGGAATGGATAGGGAAGCATCCATTTGAATAAATCCAAACTGGTTGAAGGTAGTCACAGTCAGCATGGATTTACTCAAGGTAGGTCATGTTTGACAAATTTACTTGAGTTATATGGGCCGGTTTCTGGCTGGGTGGTTGAGGGAAGCGTGGTGGATGTGGTGTATCTGGACTTTCAGGGGGCATTTGATGGGGTGCCACGTGGAGCTAGGGCTGTTGGCTGGGGTGGGAGCTTGTGGGGTGGCTGGTAGAGAGGCCTGCTGGACTGGAGACTGGCTTGGTAATTGTGGACAAGGAGAGTCTTTGGTTGTTGGTGCGGGTGTTCCAAGGGAGTGGAGGGGGTTGTCTGGCTGGAGGAGGGTGAGTGGTGGGGTACCTCGGAGATCAGTTCTAGGACCCTTGTTACTCCGCGTATGCGAAGTGAAAACCGTGGTTGAGCAGTTGGTTAATGTCTGTCAGTACGTCCGTCGATCTTATCAGTTTATGATCGCCAAGCAACTTATTTAAATTGTATCTTGTACATTGAACATGAATCGGAACATGAATCGGAAGACAAATCTGATGTTGAACAGGACTTTGGCTCTGAATTCTTCCTGATCGCACATGCGCAGAGCACAGCAAGATAATATTTGTTTTACTCTGTCAGCCTACCTGGCAGTCAAACAAAATTGAAAATCATTCCTACCAGGACACTTACTGTTTTTAAGGATGTTATAAAGGACACATACAACAAGCACGAATAACTAATGTAATGTGTTAGATTGGGTGGTGTCGTAGACACTGGGTAAAATGGCGGTAAAACTCGCAATGTATTTATACGAAGTGCAGCATTTTACATCGTGTGTAAAACTGCACTGTGTTGCAGTTGCAGCATATTCTTTAAAATGAATTATACACGTGAATACTGTAAAACACAAATCGTCTTCTTAATACTTCCAAGAACCTCCAGTTTTGCAGTACTTGGACAAGTTATATCGGGTGGTGTATAAGGGTGATGTATAAGATAGCATCAGTGGCGCTAAACTTCCGGATTTTTTTTTACGATCTTTAAAATAATTATTTTAATTAAAAGTGAAGTGGATACTTCAACACTGCGTGGAGTATCCTGTTCTATGAACTATAGTTTTTCATGATTTTCAGTGGGGTTAGGAGTCGCCTTTCTGTGTTTTTTTTGTGGATGATGCTGATTTGGAGGTAGGGAAGACAGCAGAGAGGGAGGTGGTCATATTCAGGGGGTCTGGATGCTTTCATGGTTTAGGCAGGGGATTGGCACATGCAGATTTAGGCATGAAGGCTGTGGAGGGGGGTCAGCATAGAGCGGCTCGGTTGGTTGGTCATGGTGTCACTGGACTCTGGGAGGAGCGGCTGAGACAGGGTTTTTGACGTTAAAAAAGAGGTGATAATGCGGCAATCTGATAGAGATGTTTAAGGTAATGTAGGGTTGAGACAGAATAAGTGTGGAAGGGTTATTCAAAAGAATAGAGAGCAATAGGACCGGGGCCAAAGCTGGAGATGAAGAAGTGGAGATTGAGGAGGACATCAAGTAAAGGGTCTTTCACTAAGTGAGTAGTTAATACATGGATGGTCTCCCTGTAGAGGTAAAGACAGCAGAAATGGGACAAAAGTTTCAACTAGAATTATATAGGTACATAGATGTGCGGGTATATGGACAATTATGGGTCAAGGGGTATATGGGCAATGGCAGAAATGTGCAAGCATGATGTGACTGATGGCCTCCTCCTACGTCAAGGTTCCTTGTATGCGTCGCCATGCGTCATGTAAGCAGCACTGAGTGGAGCTCTTACAATTTACAGAGCTAGTTGCTAATTCCAGCACTGAACTAGCTAATGGTCTGTGTTGGTGGCACAAGAGTATAAAAACAAAGTGATAAAACAGATTGGGTCATCTGCCATCAAAAAAACAAACTTCGACGTGCTGACGTTTCGGGACTTGCCCAGAAATACCAGGTTCATGATATCCGCACCAATGATCTCACTACTGATGTAATGAGGATGAGCAATGGCAATTGGAGAGACGTGTGAGTGTCAGGAGTGACAAATTGGTGGAAAATGGGTGAAGGAAATCAATTTAACCACTGAAGGAAAGGGGTAAATAATGAATAATAATTAATGTTGTATTAACAGAAAGAAAACCTTTTATTTAAACCATTTGGTGCTCAATGTTCCCAATTTAAATATGAAATGCAGTTCTTTGAGTTTCCGGGAGTCATTTTGGTTCATGGAAGAGTATAACCTGCAAACGGACATGAAGATTGGGATGTTATGCCAGGATAAAATGGCTGGTGATTGGTTAACCAATGTCGTTATTAATGGTTCTGAACTCGTTGAGATGTTTGCAGAAAAGGTCTCCAAGGTGTCATCCAGTTTTACCGATATAAAGTTTATTACAGACTTCAGAGTAAGCATGAAATACAATGGATTAAGTTTGCGGTAGTACAGGTAAATCCAGAACAGCCCTGGGTAGAGACGGCTGGGCCAAATCGGAGGTGATTTTCCTAATTCAATGTAATTTACCTAAAAGTTGTGAGTGAGTATCAGGAACAAAATCATGAAAAAAAAATTCAAAAATATTGACGTTTTACGGTCAGACAGCCCGTTACCATAGCAATAGTTACAGACGACTCAAAAAATGCCTAAATTGACGATTTCTCAAGCTGTGTTTGACCCCCAGACCTGAAATTCAATTCAGATTGAGATTGAGAAAGATTGTGAGATAAAGTTCGCTTTCAAAAGTTTCTGCCACGGTAGTGGCAGAAAGGGCCATGTTATTAACCCAACATTTGTGAGTTATATAAGAGTACAGTAGATCTCCGCTCAGTTCTGCAAGTCAACCTTACTTCATGGATGTCGGGATTCCTCCACATTTCTTCATTTAATGTTATAAACAGCATTAGCAACTGTTTAAAAAGCTAAGCATACGTGTTTATGCTTTATTATATTTTTTACTTCCCGTAGAAGCAGTTGCTGTTGCTCCCACGGAAATGCCATCTTACTATAATTGACCAAATGTCCGTCCGTCCTTTCGAAAGTACCGCAAAAACGGCTCAACCGATCACAACGATATTTTGGGTGGGTACTCCTGGGACCCCTGGGAGTAAAATAGGCTATATTGTTTTTCCAATTTTTCCAAGTTTTCCAATTTTCCAGTTTTTCCAAACACGATGGAATAATATTTACCGATACGAACAGTGATGTGGCTTTTGTTGAAATGCTACAAATACTGTTTATTCTACATACCAGGAGAGAGTAGATCGACTCCTGACGAACTCTTCCTATATAAACGTGCGGCTCCGAAGTAATATGGCAGCATATGCAAAGCGACTGAGAAACAGGTGTAGCGGCCGCTTCCGTGTTACAGATTCGGCGCGCACTCTTCACACATAAACGCGCGACTGAGAAAGACGTGTAGCGGCCGCTTCTGTATTGCAGAATTCAATCTTTTTTCAAAATGGGCGCTATGTACTGTTCAGATTTTGATGATTTGCGTGTGATATGATTCAACGGATGTTTATATGAATCGTTTAAAATAAAAAAAGCATTCAATTTATGATATTTTTCCTTTTCATTTGGGCTTCCCAATTTAAGCGCCGCCCATAGGGCGGGTACCTTTCCTAGTTATAACTATAAGCTATTTATACACGTTATCACTGCAGAAAAAACGCCTTGGGGAAGTGGGACATTTTTAGTCTTCATATTGTTTTGTAATAACATTAACAATATGCGATTATCATTAATTTTGTTATTAAAAGCATCTTTGGAAAAACGCCACGATAAAGCTAACTTAATATGGCTATACTCCTCAACACGCAACCCATTGACGGCAGTGGTGGGGAAACCCCGCTCGGAGGAGAAAACCCCCTTGGGGAGGGGGGCAAATGAATGCGCTACAACCTTCATTATGTAACCCTTCGTCATCCTGTCAAGTTTGGTTGAGATTGGATAAGGACGGAATGTATTGGGGTCAAAAATTCATCAGAGAGACAGACACGAAATGGCGTATTTTAGTATGATAGTTCTGGATGAGAGAAGGTAGAAGCAGTTTCTGTGTCATGATGTAGAATTTTCAAGTTTCTCTGCATGACTCTTTCAATTGGAAGACTGTCAGGATGATAAACCAAAGTGAGTGGAATTTACATCCAGCCTCTGACTTGGTGTTTTCGAATTTATCGCAGTAAACATCAATTTAAATTTTTGAGTTTTAAAACGAGCTCCCCTGTGACATATACCCATGACCTAGATATGAACAAAGCACATTTGAAAGTGTGGCACCCAATCCGATTGCTGTGTTATTGGAAATTGTGGATGACGATTTATTCTCGGAAAAAAAAAACTTCCCGTGAAATATTTGGAAAAACACATCACTCGTGAAAAACATACAGTTTGCTGGTGAATGATTTGATAATGCGGTTTACAATGAAGAGCTTTTCAATCTAAAAAGAAAACTATAAGATGTAAGAGTGTGGGGAAGTGGGAGGGAGAGCAAGGGTTAACTAGGGGATGCTATAACAACGAATCTTTCACTGGGCATTAACAATGTTTATGGAATTTTGTCTGTGAAATGTTAGAGTTATTTGGATTGGCCAACTTAGAGTTAGGTTATGGTTAAACATAGACATCAAGTTCTTATTGAACATTCCACATACAACGCAGTAGCACGTTTTTGTGTTTTTCCCCATATGAGCAGGCCTCTGGAGACGAGCAAACATGCTCCGCAATATTCTGCAAAGGCGACATGCCACATCAATCCAAGGACAAGGAAATTCTCGAGAGAACAGGCAGGCAATACAAAGATAGGCTGAGAAGTGTCCAAGCCAAGTGTTTTATCTTTTTGGTGGGGGAGGTTTACAGGGGAGAGGCTGGAAGAGAAAGGTATATCTGACACCGCAACAATCATCAATGAAATTAATGATCAGGATAACACAAAATAGAGCGGGGAGAGGTGAGAGCACTGAAACTGGCAAATAAGATGGTTTGATAAGGAAAGATGAATATAAAAAAATGTGAATTGGGGATGGAAGAGATGGTGGTGCACTGTTTGCTTGAAGTCCTGGATGAAAGAGTGCGAGAGAAGAGGCTCTGGAAGGTGGTTCCATTGGCTGGAGAAATACGAAGTAAAAGAGTTGAGGTGAGCAGGCAGCTGGGATTTTCGAAGTTTAACAAGTTGAGGTATACTGGAAGAATGTGTGCATCCTGAAGTTGGTGGGGAGGGTTGGAGAAGAGAGAAGACGGAGCAATGTTGAGGAATAGACATTCGAAAACAAAGAGACCACCGACCTGCCCGCTATGTGAGAGCAACTGACGGAGTGCTTCAGCCTCATCAAGAGAGATTCCAATAATTCTGATAACTTTAGATTCCACAGAATACAGGAGAGACAGATTTGATTCTGAATGGTCAGCCAATAGCAGAGAGCAATACTCCATTGAGCTACTGACAAAGGCTTTATAAACTGTGAGTTGCTCTGTTTTTCCAATGAAAGACTTGGATCATGGCTTTGGGGGGCATCTTTCCTATGCACTCATCCTGGGAAAGGTCATAGCAGATGGGGAGGCCCAGAAATTCAAGAGACTGATCCCCTTCCAGTGGAGGACCAAGGAAATATATATTTGGGTTTCGTTCATAATCATTCTGGAGCGATAGGGTAAAACTGAAATTTTCCAGGATTGAAGGACAAGTTCCACTAACAGTACCTTCAGAAAGTATTCACACCCCTTGAATTTTTTCATATTTCGTTGTGTTACAGCCTGAATTTTAAATGGAATAAATTGAGATTTTTGTCACAGATCCACACAAAGTACCCCATAACATCAAAGTCGAATTTTGTTTTAGAAAGGCTTACAAATTTATTTAAAATGAAATGCAGTAATATCTAAGTTACATAAGTATTCAACCCCCTGAGTCAATACTTAATAGAAGCTCATTTGGCAGCGATTACAGCTTTGAGTCTTCTTGGGTATGTCTGCATCAGCTTTGCACATCTAGATTGGTAGAGTTTCTGCTCTGAAATGCACTGTCAACTGTGATAACTTATGGCTTGTATAGAAAGGTGTGTTTCTTTCTAAATCATGTCCAATCTATTGAATTGGTTACATGTGGACTCCAATCAAGTTGTAAAGGCATCTTAAGGATGATCAAAGGAAATTGGATGCACCTGAGCTCAATTTGGATTATCATCGCAAAGCAGTTGACTCAAGACATTTCAGCTTTACATTTTTATTAATTTGTAAAAATTTCTAACAAAAAAAATTCCACTTTGACATTATGGAGTTTTATGCATAGAACAGTGACAAAAAAAATCTCAATTTAATCCATTTTAAATTCAGGCTGTAAGACAACAAAATGTGAAAAAGTCAAGGGGTGTGAATACTTTCTGAAGGCACTGTAACAGGCCAGAGCCTAATCATTTTCAGATAATCAGAGAGACGTAGTTCCTGTCCACCTAGCATAGGGATGGGGTACTGAACTACACAATATGCAGTCATCTGAAAAATGGAAGAGAGTTGTTCCGAAAATCAAAAAGGTCATTTATATTAATGAGGAACCAGACTGGGCCAAATCATTGTCTTGGTGAACTCACAGCCTCCACTGGAAGATGAGAGGACAGAGTTCCACTGATGGAAACACATTCACTACATAATTCGAGGAAGTCAGAAATCCAGGAATGAAGGCAGCCTTCTATGCGACAGACAGAAAGCTTGTCCAGCAAAGTAGGATGTCAGACTGTCGAATACTTGAGATATGTCCAGGGAGATGGCTGACCCCGTTTGAGAGGAGGAACAAGGTTCAGACATACATGGCGGCGGCCATCTTGGATTTGGACGTGGCGACCTAATTTTCAATAGGGTTCTTCCATATGCCTAGTTGCACCCACACACCAAATTAGAATTCGGTCCTTCGCTTACGCATGCACGCACGCACGTCCGCACGCACGGACGGATGCACGGACGCATGCACGCATGGACGCAGGGGAAAACCATAGTCCCCCTTTCGCTCCGCGGTGCGACGGGGGACAATAAACGCAAATGTTTTATTTGTACAGCAGAAGAATGTAAAATTCATTAATATAGTAAAAATGCAGAAAGGACCTTTACACAAATCAGATTTCAGAACTGGAAGAAAGCAAGGAACACCATCAGAGTCGTACACTTTACAGAAGAAGCTCTAAAGCTGATGGCTTTGGGAGACTTGGGTAGATGTGCAGCTTAAACAAACATTGAGGGAAGACCAGCAAATACAGAAAGGAGCTTCAATCCATAGAGTATTTGCTCAAGTTTCAATGCATGATTAAATTAATTGAGTGTTTGCTCAGGCAGGGCGAACTCGTTGGAGGTCATGATAATGCCGAAAGCAATATGTTTTAGCTAATTAAAAACTGAGAGGGAATGACATTCTGGAAATGGGTGACTGGTTCAGCCAGAAAAATTACATATCACCTGAGATTGTTAACAAGCTGATAAAAAGATCGGTCTTCTGTTCTACGCTTAGTCCTAGCTGAAGTTCCAGAAACAGTCTGGTACTCAATTATTGCCGATTAAATATATCGACAGTTCAATATTTGCACAAGTTTGGTTGAATGCCGCCAGCAGGTATATGAGGAATCACAGATTTGTTGTGGTGCCAGATATTACCAGTGAAACCCACACGAAGACCTTGACAGATGTCTTGATATGCTGCAATATAGGGCTGGATTAATGACGTGGTCAAGCATATGATGGGGCATCAAATAGGCAGGAAAGCATTCATGGTGTTGCTACCCACATTTAACATGAGAACAGCTCAGCCATCTCAAATCATCAGTGGTACAGCTGCACTGCCAGCCAATAATGCTACCCAGCAGTCGTGCTGCATTTGAAAGAAGATGAAGAAGAAGATTGCTCGGCAAAATCAAGCCCATCTGGAATTCACTGGATGTTGTGCTTGAAAGGTGATAATGTTTTCCCCAAAGCAATTGACCATCTTTGCGCAAATCCAGATTCAAGTTGGCAAAGAGAACTCCTGTCAGCTGACACCACTTTGCCTGACTCAATGGACTGTGACACCAGGTCTTGGAGCAATACTGCATCTAATTATCAAGTGTTGCTGAATAGCTTGTCATCTCTCGGGCAGAAAAGGTGTCAATAAATATGCAAGGTCAGATACACAAGTTGAGAGTGTAATGAAATCCTTCTCCTTGTTACGCACCTACCAACAGCAAACTAATGAGGAGTAGTTGCACAAGTTCTGCGATCACATCTTAGGGCAGGGGTTCTTAACCTTTTTCCCTGTTAAGACCCCCCAACGGATTGCCCAAGATGTCCCCATACCCCCTTCGCCAGACTGTTGACTGACCAAGGCGCACCAAAGGTGCGCATAGCTAGGGGGGACTGGGGGCATGTCTCCCTATAATTTTTTTGATTTATAGGTGCTCTGTGGTGCATTCTGAGGGGTGTTTTTACTTTAATTGCCTATTTTTTTGGATGAAAATTGGTAACTTATTACCCAGAAAATGGGCCAAGTTCGGGGATCCGCACCTGATTACCAGTCCCATTAGGTTCCAATGTGACTTCAAAATATCTCAATAGCTTCGTTTTACATATGGATAATTAGGAACAGAACAGGAAAGAAAATCATGAGGATTTTATCCCTATTTATTTCTTTGCTTGTTAACAAAGAAACAAAACAAACTAAACTAAACTAAAACATGCAAGTTTTATGCAAGCCGTTTTACTAATCTAGTGAGATTGTTGCTGTTGTTTTTGTGCAATCAGAATATGGAATCGGCACAGTTCGTGACAACGCCACTCGCATATCACCGGACACATCAAGTCGATTTCTCCACTTTGAGTTAGGTTCAATAATGCAGAGAAACCTGTTTCACAGAGATACGTAGTTGTGAAGGGAACCAACACATTCATTGCCCTCTTCGCCAAGCTAGGGTAAGCTGCTATCTGCTCACACCAAAACTGCTTAAAATCCAGCCCAGCCTTTCCGAAATCAGCTTTCTTTCTTTGATCTTCTTGGAACTCGATCAAATCATCCTTCACGAAATCGTCGTCACTCATCGTAGAAATATCAAACGAGAAAGGGTTCTGGATCCAAATGGATTCCGTGCTAAGATCATCAATATCTGAGAAGTAACCCTCAAAATTGCTACTTCTGACTTTCAAATGGTCCTTGACTTCTTGAAGTATTTCCCCAGGCAATGCCTTTTCATCTTCTCCATCAAAAAGGATATCGCCAAGGATTGGAAAGTTCGCCATGTTTGAATTTATATTTGTTTGAAATATAATTATACAAATATAATTTGTTTTGAAATATATATATTTATATTTAAATATTTATTTATTCTATATTTAAAGTTGATATTTCATTGAATTTATTACAATTTATTATTATAATTTATTATGAGTCCCATACCCCCAGATTTTGGTCCCCATACCCCCCAAGGGGTATGGATACCCCAGGTTAAGAACCCCAGTCTTAGAGGAATAAAAGGGATTAAGAGGGAACCCAGTACTACTGAGCAGGACCACTCCACCAAGGGCAACTGACGAAGGCATGCAGCCACACAACTTCTCTGTAGAGGAGTACAGTTACTCCTAACTGAAGTTATATGAATTCCTTGACATTCTGTATCAAGAGCTTGACAGAAGATTTGAGCAAAAAGGCATGTGCCTCCTCCAGGATCTCGAAAACCTTCCCCTCATAATTGCTAATGGGGAGTATTCCAGAATACCAAAATCCATTGAAGACCAGTATAAAATGCCAATCAAAAATGTCTAAGCTTCCAGGTACAAAGGTTACCAAATCTTATAAGATCAGAGACCAGCACGGTCTGTGTAATTATAATGGAGACCATTTGCCAAGGTTATGTCTACAGATTTATTCGGTAAGATCAAGCTCTTTACTGAAGTCCACAAAATTCTTAAGCAGTACTACACAGTGCCAATCACCTCAGCACCATTTGAGCAAAGTCATTCAGTCCTGAGAACAGTGAACAACTAGCCAAACAACACTGAAATTCTATACTATGAAAGATTGCATAGACAAGATCAACATATTGTCATTGGTGAATAACTTTTGTCAAGCAATGATTCAAGGAGAAAGTATTTGGGCCAATTTGACTGAAGACAAACAAAGTTAGAGAATGCACAAAGTACTCGGATATAACATGGAGCTTTGAATTTCAGAATGTTCCACCAAATTTTCCTGAAATAGATCGCTTTCAAAAATTACGATGGACAACTGTTACATCATTTTCAGCCCCATCGTGGAAAAAAAAATTCTCTGCAGAAGTAGAAACCTTGAAACATTTTACCAGCCATTCTGTTATCCATATAATGATATCCATATAATGTGCCAGACTGCATACAAGGATTCCTAGAGTTTCAATTTTTTCCTCGAGGAGGGAGAGTGTTACGAGAGGGAGTTGGGAGGGGGATATGCTGAACTCTCCCTAACAGGACACACCTTTGGAGCACGTAGTGATGGTAACTTTTTTTTTTTTTACAAGCTGGACACCCCCACATTCCTAAGCCATTCCTAAGCCCCTGCACCTGCCTGACCATCTTCTAAATTGTGTGCTTAAGGAAATATTCTTGCCATCATTTTTCCCTCTCTCTCTCTTTCTTGTCAAACATTGAAAGTCTCTGCTATTAATCAGCATGCTGTGTGCCTTTGAGCCTAGAAGCACCATTGCCAGAGCAAAGCAATAAATCAATCAGCATCTGTAAGATTGATCATTATAATAAACCATGATCAAGGAAACATCAGGGGCACTTTGAATTCAGATTCGTTAAAACACAGCAAGGATGACTGCACACCTTCCCCTAACACCTTTAAATACAGGACTGCTGGGAAGCTATTGAGAGGATGATAGGAATTTTGTAGTTACAGGAAAATACCAATAAAAACATCACTGTCTGTTTTTCACTTTTGTCATGTCATGGCACAGAAAGGAAGAAAATGGAAGCGCAATTAGAAGTGGAAATTCAGGATTTATGATGCAGGCGGTCGATTAATAAAGGCTGGCTTACAAGTGTGCAAATTTATTCCAAGTTCCTGTTATAAAAAAAGAAAATTCATTTCCCACCTATTTGCTGATATTATCTTCAGAAAAACACTCAACATGTAGTGTATATTTTAAAAGTAATACAAAAATAAATTGCTAAACCCTTTCTGCATCGCCTCTTTGCCTGCTTGCTGGGGTATCATGAAAGTGGTACTGTCTATGAAAATAATTGGATGGATAGAATAATTCCACATCCTTTCCAGAGTGTTGGGAACTGCCAAAGCAGCGGCGTAGAAAATAATTGCATTTGTTGTGATTTGACATTGACTTCACTGCAAGAGTCAGTAGAAGTGTTGGTGTACTTAGCTGCTCTTTGTGGTAGATGTCACCACAAGATCATTACAAATGGGGCCTCTTGGTTAAAGTGCCATATCCATATGGACAGCATACTTTGTGATGCAATCGCCTGCTTGTGAAGCACCACTGCGACAGGGTGTTTATGAAGCAGGCTTGCCAACCTGTCAGGGTTAAACAAAATCTTGAGATTTGGTTGTGCCATGCAAAAGACACAGCAGCTAGTACATAAGCATAAACCTAGCCTTAATGTGTGGGGTTCAGGCCCACCTTAGGGCCTCAAAAGCCCTATGGTTTCAGGTGATCTGTACATGCTCAGCAGTTTTGAGGCACTATTTTATAACACTGATCCGGTCAAATTTTTTTCCAAGGAAATGTTTTTATAGTGGCAGATTGGCAGAAGATGGTATGTGAAATATTCCATGAATAAAAGAATACATCAAAACCATGGTTTTCTCACATTTATTAACCAGAAACTGATTTTTATCCTGACATTCCTGGAGAAAAAAAAAAGTGATAAAATGAATTGTGTTTTTGGGATGACCTTAGTATTTATAATAGTGATAACCATTACCAATCTATTAAGCTAATTAAATAACCAAGGAAATGCAGTACAGTGTTTTCTAGACAAATGAATGAGGGCAAGCTTTCAGGTTACATTTGGTAAAATAAAGATATTGTGCAACGACAAAGAATTCTAATTGATCTACTTCTTGTGCGTGTCTTCGTTTCTTCTTTGCTGACTTCAACAGTTCCATTGGAGGTTTCCATACAATACGTACACGAAAACTTGTTAGCCAGTCTTACTTGTATAATGGATGACAGTGCACAATTTGCATGAAGACGTCCCCGCGGGTTGGTTTATTATTCTGTTTGATGAGGATGAACACTCTCGCCTCTCCAGCATTGAAATGTAGGATAATTAGATTCAATTTAGTTACTTTTGACAAATAGTTGAATCAAGTTGAAGCATCACAGTTCTTAATATCCGATGTGTAACCCATTTGATATCCATTTTGTGATACTCCTTCTCCTCCTCCTCTTCTGCCCCTTCCTCGTACATTATAGCTTTTTCCCAGACTACATCAGGAATATCATGCTTCTCAAGAAGTTGGTAGCTTGCACGTTCCACTTGCAGCTTATCCATTTGTGCAGGTGTAAACTGAATACATTCTGAGTACTTTGCACAGAAAAATTCCACCGAGTTAAATGTAGCCTGCACTCTATGTTCCTTTCAAAGTTCCAAAATCTTGGAGTTGAGGACACTATCATCAAAGGGTAATTTATATAAGGCCTGAGAAGTTGCTTTCACATAAAATGCTCCCACTCCTTTATAGAACTTCCTTTCATCAGCAAAACAAATGTCACCTTCATAAACACATATTTCAGACTCTGCTTTGTTGCAGTTCCAACGGTGAGTTTGAAGTTATCCTTTTGAGGTACTTTGTAATATTCTCAAACCATCTTTGTGATATCATCTACCTGGTTGATGGCATCAAATGTAAGCAACATACAAAGCAGCTTTTTGAAGAAGACTTGAATTGCATTAGCTACCAGGTACAGTGCCGATAAAAAGTCCACAACCCCTTTCAGAATTTTCACCTTTTGTTGCCTTATAGCCTCGAATTAAAATGTATCAAATCAGACTTTTTCCACCTTTATTTACACGTTGTAACCCACAACTTTCAAGTGAAAAACAAATTCTACAAATTTCAGAAAATTAATTAAAATACAAAACTAGAATATCTTGGTTGGATAAGTGTCTACCTCTATTATAATAGCAATTGTAAATTAGCTCATGTGTAACCAATCACCTTCAAAATCACACACCAAGATAAGTGGCCTCCACCTGTGTTAAATTGTAGTGATTCTGATAATTTCAGCATAAAATCAGCTGCTCCTGTAGGTTTTCTCTGCTGGGCAGTGCATTTCATGGCAACGACTCAACCATGACCACGAAGGAGCCCTCCGGGATTCTTTTGCAAGGAACTGCAGCGTTGCAAGATTCCACACACAGCTTTTCCTACCATCAAACACTGACATACCTGACAACTTCATGATAATCACCGTCATAGAAAGCACAAAGTATTTAATAACACTTTTATGTTTTGTTCTTTTATCGCACCAGTAGACGATTCAAAATGAATCGCGATGGAAATATTTGCAATTTTCAACACCCAATCAAAAACATGTCAGTAGTCCAGTCAGTACAGGCCAAGTGAATGAGGCATCTGTAGAAGTCTGTACGGACTACTGAGTGTAAATGTCCCTCTTTTATTCAAGTAAGTGAGTTATCCTTTGCATTTGATTCTAACCTGTTCGTACTCTTTTCATTGCAAGAAAGCACAGAAACATGGGTGTTGTTTTATAATACTAATTGTGATGCACAGCAGTATTATATAATCTTTACAATATGGAATGCTAATAAAGTGGATTAACATATATTTAGCAATAACTCCTTGAGTAATCCGCATTATGAATTATAGAAATTATGTGATGTGCTTAGATATACTTAAAAGAAATGATTGTCTGTGCAACGATGTTAAAACCTGAAATGCACTTTCCAGACAATTGGAATGTCTGAATACTTGGTCTGGAATTCTTATCTTTGGGGTTTATGCTGAAATAGAAACCAGATGGCTTTTACGCATGCCTATCTAAATCTCTGACCCCCACTAACCCCCAAAGGCTAACCCCCACTCTAGTGGGGAAAATGGCCTTAAAACGATCATTCATTCATTCATATTCATTCATTCATTCATTCATTATCTAAATCTCTGGCCCCTTGATCGAACCCTCATCGCTCAAGCGGACTCTCCAAAGCCCAGAGGAATTTCTTTGTCTCAACAAAATACTATAAAAGACAAGATGCAGACCGAATTGACAGAAGACTTGCTTGATATGTCGTTTGGAGTCCTGTTTGAGTATGCCGGCAAAGTTCTGTTTAATTGTGTTGTAAACTTTTACATTTGAGCGAGATTTCTCCTTTGAATTAAATATTGACCTTGTTCTTGAGGCGTGGACATTCTCTTTATTGTACACACTTCTACAACACGTCCAAACAATTTTGATTCACGTATACCAATAAACTTGGGAAGATGTCATTCAAAAATTGTCGCACATTTGAAGCATAGTGTCAGGGAGCATCATCCAGCTGAAAGAATGTGCGACCTGAAAAATGTAATCGTTGTAGTTCAGGGATAACGAAATTCTTCAACATTGTAAAGTAACGTTCACCATTGACTGTTGCTTCTTCAAAAAAAAAAAAGGATCACTGACATGTAACTTCCTGAAAGATCACCATTCACTGATTTTTGATCAGTCTCTAATATGTTGCCAGACTTCTTGAGGTTTTTGTGTCTAAAAAATGCGGTAATTGTGGTTGTTGACTTTACCACTGATGCAGAAGTTGCCTCATCAGAAAATGTAGACTCGTCAAGCAACTAGGGGGATTGTGTATTTAAAAACAATTGTTGTGGTCCCTTTGATAGGTCAGTTAGTATAGCGGAAGACTGTCGTGTATTTCTCCAAGACATCCTTCGGGAGCTGCTTAAGATTCAGCTCGGAGGGAAAAAGCATTATTTCAACTCGACTTAGTGGCAAAAAGGTTTGGGCATTCAGTCCGAGACAGGGAGGTCAGTATTTTAAACCCCAGCCAAGTCATACCAAAGCCTATAAAAGTGGTACGTGCTGCTTCCTTGCTTGGCACTCAGTATTGAAAAAAAAAGATGGAGCACAGACAAATAACCGCATGTTGGCAACTAGAGCACAGGCGTTGATGATCCCACAGACCTCCCCTGCATTCGAAGTCCCCCAACAACCTGTCACCCCCCCTCCCACACCCACAGGGCAGTGCCTAGTGGCTCCTGCTAATATATATATATATACATATAATTATAATGTATATAATGTATAAAGCTTTCTCTAACCACTGACTGACTGATATTAATGTTCGATACCTTCTGGGTGTCGTAGAAGCTGAAATTTGGCATGCCAACAGACACCGAGGCCGGCACACCAGAAAAAAAAATATCAAAGAACCACCGGAAAACATCCGTAAATGAAATTGTACATCAAAAACCATAACACATATGTTAAAAAAAGAAACTCAATCGATATCCAAAAGTTGA
>NC_136262.1:230536525-230861525 GCF_964187855.1 Myxine glutinosa
TTCCCCTGCTCCGCAGACTTGGCACCAAGAGAGATTTACTTGTTTCCTCGTTCCAAAGTGAGTTTCCTTTTTTGGGGAGATTTTCAAACTAATTTAAATGAGAAATGCACTCCTCGGTATATTCAAATTCGCTCACCGCAAACAAAGGTTACATTTGAGAAGCGAATCGAAGCGAAGCCGGTATAAGTGCAATGATCCAACAGGATAACGCAGAGGCTGCGGATTTGCCTTTGAGTTTGTCTTGTCTGAGTTCGATTCTCAACCAGCTAATAAATGGTCAGACTGGCGCTTTGCTGTGTGTGCCCTCTCTCAGGTGAACATTAACTGTGGACTCGTCGGCCATATTAATGATTACTGGTGGACATTTCAAGGTCCATTTGCGTCTTTAAACAAAGAGTAGTCAAGTTATCGCCACAACTTGCTCAGCCTAGGTTGCTGCCCTAATCTGACCAGAGGTTTTCCAGAGGACCTGGGTTCGATTTCCGGTCTGGGCGTGTAATTTTCCCACATATATCAATTTAATTATTTAATTCTAATTGCTTCTAATTGCTCCACTACGCCCCCAGTGGTGTTTATAATAGAGGACATGGATTTGTCCTCCCAATGGAAAAAGACCCTCTCATGTTCAGGTCTTTGGTGCTCCTTCCGTTGGCAGCGGGTGCCCCGGAAGCATTGACAAAAAGAGAGTGGCAATCATATGTGTGGGAAAATTTTCATACTCAGTCAGGGTTGCCCAGATAACTCAGATGGCAGAGCACTGGTACGGTTTTCCAGAGGACCTGGGTTTGATTCCTGGTCTGGGCATGTAATTTTCATATATATATATATATTTAAATAAAAAAATAGCTCGCTCGCATCACCGGAAGCAGCAAAATCGGTTGTGGATCGGGTGTGAGAGGACGTTCAAAGGGGTTCGATCAAAGGCATCCGTGGAGTGAGGTCCACGTCATATTATGCATCATCATCATCGTTCGCGTCCACTCTGCTGGGCAGAGCCTCACAGCATTTTCCCACACGAGGGATGGGGCGGGACAGCGTCACGGGGCCAGTGAGGTCGTGACATGTGATGCGTGAACAGTGACAAAGATCACCGAGTGTGGGAAAGCTGGATGATTGTCTCTCCCCATCCCTCCCGACCCCCACCCACTTCCCACTCATGCAGAACTTTTCAAATTGTCTGTAGAAATTTTGTAAAAATTCTGTAAAAAAAATCTATAGAAATAGAATCGAGAGTAAAAGTCCATAGTTCGACAGTATTATATATTTAATTTCTATGGAACATCTATCTATATACATAAAACCGAAAAACACGGTCCGTCTGTCCGGCCGTTCGGGAAGCCGTCAAGCTGTGATTATGTGTCTGTTAATATCACACTGTCTATTAATGATGTACGTCTATCAATTACGGATTGTTGGAATATAACTTTCGACCTTTTAGAGTGCTGAGATCCCTTCGACCTTTGAAGACCCTTTAAGTCCCCTATGGCCCTTAAGACCACCAAGACACCAAAAGACCACAAAGACCCAAAATACCTTGAAAACCCCGAAGACACTTAAAGACTTAAAAGACCCAAAAGGATGCAAAATAACCAGAAAAACGCAAAGGCACAAAAGACCCCGAAGACCCCAGTAAAGCCATGAAGCTGTGATTATGTGTCTATTAACTATGTACTGTTTGAACGCCGGTTGCATCCTGTCTATTAATTCTGTTCATCTATTAATTTCGTATTGTTGGAGCACACCTTTCGACCCCCTTTATAAAAAACCACCTTTAGAGGCCATTTCGACCCCCTTTAGACTGCTGAGATCCCTTAGACCTTTGAAGAGCCTTTAAATCCCCCAAGTCCCTTAAGACCACCAAGACCCCGAAAGACCACAAAGACCCCAAAATACCCAAAGACCCTTAAAGACTCAAAATACCCAGAGGACAAAAAATAACCAGAAGACCCCCAAAGACTCAAAATACCTCAAAAACCATTAAAGACCAAGAGGAACCAAAAGACCTCGAAGACCCCAAAGATGTAAAAGACCCCAAAGCCTCAAAATACCCCAAAGACCCAAATTACCTAAAAGACCCTTAAAGACAACAATGACCCAAAAGACCACGAAGACCCAAAATACGCTGAAGAGCCTTAAAGACCCAGAAGACCCAAAATATCCTGAAGACTTATGAAGACCCAAAAGACCACGAAGACCCAAAACACCCCAAAGATGCAAAATATACAAAATACCCAACAGTCCCAAAAGACCCTGAAGACCTGTAACACACTTTAGACTCATTAAACCCCAAGATTCTGAAGGCCCTCAGGATCCTGAAGACCACTTTTACCTTTAAGCTTCGACCCTTGACCATTTAGGCATTAGAGCCTTACGCGACGTGGACCTTTTTTGATTACAAATAAATTACAAATAAATTATATCACCAATGTAAGAAATAAATTTATACAAGTACAGATACATTCAAAGTACACCGCCCCCATTCCAAATAAATAAATAAATAACAACCTCCAGCCCGCGCATTGCCGGGGTGCCTTCGGCACACGGCGATGCCACCGTGCAGCACATAGAGACAGTATTGGGTGGGAGAGGTATGCAATAATTGATTGATTAGTTGCATAAATAAAATCAATAAACAGTGATCATAAAATAATTTCTTAATCAATTGGCTAATAGCATACCTCAACCACCAGTGTTTCATCCGAAGCTGTAACTTTTTGATAATTAATTAAATAAGCCATTAAACGAAAAAAAAAAAATCGAATAATTGACTAATCAATAAATAATTAATCGATTAATTGATCAATCAATAAATCAACTATATCCTTTATAGCCACATCACTTGGTCACTGTTGTGTCCGAATATCAGCTTCCTCGCTCAAAATGTGCCTGAGATATTTCCCAGATGAGAAAGAAAATAAATGTGATTAATACCAAAAATAAATAAATAATAATCGTAAAATAATTAAATTCTTTATCAACTGGCTAATAAAATACCTAAACCACCACCGTTTCATACGAATGTGTAACATTTAAACATTAATTAATTAGGTCAATCATCAAATAATTAAATAATTAATAGATCAATTAATTAATCCACAAATCAAAAATACCCTTTACAGCCAAATCACTTGGTCATCGCCATGTCCAAATATAAGTTTCCCAACTCAAAAGGTGCCTGAGATAATGCCCAGATGAGAAAGAAAAGAAATAATGTCTTAATTAATCGATAATAATAATTGAGTAATTAATCAATTAACTGATTAACACCTAGCTCGGCTTCACGCTGTTGAAACCAAAGCTCGCAGAATCATTGGAATCTCCCGCGATGAAGCTGATTGTGAGGGCCCTTCAATCACTCACCGCAGGCAGGTTGGTGGTGTTTCTGTCTTCTACCGACTCCTCTCCGGCCTTGCTCCCCCAGCTCTGTCTGTGCTTGGTCCCCCAAATATTCTGACAGGTCAAACAAGATAGGCCTGCAACCCTCTTCTGGTGAAACTGCCAAAATTAAGGCTCTCTGCTCACCTTCACTCTTTCATTCCTCTTTTCTCCCGCCTCTGGAACAAACTCCCTCACTCTCTTCAATCCCACTCCTCCCTCCAGGTCTTTAAAACAGCTGTTCACCACCATCTCTTATCTTCCCCCATCCAAAACCGTGATCTTTTCTACCCCTGCTAATTCACCCCAGATCCACGTTTTTGAAATTCCGACATCTTTCCTGGAAGTCCTAGCATTGTCCTTGTGTTTTTTACCTCTCCCACCACCACCCCCCTTTCCCATGCCTCCTTCCCCCAAGCCCTCTCCCTCCCACAGATCTCCCGATGTCCCTGTTCTCTAATGTTGTACTTGTGTGCTTCCCTCTCTCCCCATCTTGTTTCCTGCTCCCTTTATTATATGTTTTTTTAATGTGTCAGTTTGGTTTTTTGTGATCAATGTTAGCTCTTACACGAGCCTCAATCTTGTATACAAAAAAAAAGAAAAATCAAAAACACACACACACACACACACATATATATATATATATATATATATATATATATATATATATATATATAGTTTTTGCAAAAGCACGTGCTCGCTATTCTGGCCAAATTTGAGTTTCCTAGATCAATGGATGGGTGAGATATCGCCCAGACAAACAAACAAACAAACAAGAAAGCAAGAAAACAAAAAAGTGGAGTGAAAACTGAGTGCTCCCTTTCAGTGCGCGTCATCGTCTGGCCCCTTCGGTCCCCGGCAATGACGTCATGCAGCGTCTGGAGATGGAATAGGAAAGGCGTGGTGCACAACATGGGATAGATGATGACGATGACGATGATGATAGGTGCAATGACTTTCAAGTATTTAAATTTGATATCTGAATAAGGTTTTGTGTTGTAACACTTCAATGTGTTCATTTATCCCACACGTCCAATCCTGATCTTTTAAAAATCATTCTTCATACTTACAAAGATGGTGGATACTGGTATCAAACAAGGCAAGGAACAAACATTTTCAAAAGGAAGTAAAAACACTTTTTACAACAATCTTTCTTTGCCTTTTCATCATATCTGACACCCAGCACACTGCAGCCCCCAAGTGATGTCTTTACCACAACACTTCGCAACCAGAATGCCTAACACCTCTCAGCTTGGAAGGTAAAAATTTGTTTGTGACTTCACTCTGATACCAGTGAGAATATGAATGTTCAACGACAGCCTTTTTGTATTCAAACTACTTTAGGCTTCGTTCATTTTCACTACTACCTCTTCTTTCGTTCTTTTTTCATTATGTATCATTAATTACCCTAACACTGAACACCACCATCTGCGACGTTAAAAGTGTTTCGTTTTAAGGGTTTTCAATCACGTGGAGCACTTTGCAAAGGGTCTCCAACTTTAGTAGAATCGTTTATCAAAACGACTTTCCTTTGCAAACCCTGAGGATAATGCGAGAGCTTAACTGAAGGGCAAAACGATCCCACCACTTTGGAAGAAGGAAATTCATGGACCAGAGATGTGATTTATTTTACCTCTTTTACTTGTGATGATTAACAGTCGGGTGTAAACCGAAAAGTGTATTTTTAGTTGCCTTTTTTTTTCTTTTTCTTTTTTGCATACAAGATCGAGGCTCGTGTAAGAGCTAACATTAATGACAAAAAAAAAACAACGGACACATAAGACGAAATAAAGAGAGCGGGAGATAAGATGGGGAAAGAGGGAGAAGCACACAAGTACTGTACAACATTTGAGAGCAGGGACATCGGGAGATCTGTGGGAGGGAGAGGGCTTTGGGGAAGGAGGCATGGGGAGGGGAGGGGGGGGGGGTGGGAGAGGTGAAAAAAATAAAACATGGACACTGCTAGGACTTCCAGGAAAGAAGTCGGTATTTCAAAAAAGTGGATCTGGGGTGAATTAGCGGGGGTAGAAAAGATCAAGGTTTTGGATGGAGCAAGATAAGAGATGGTGGTGAACAGCTGTTTTAAAGACGTGGAGGGAGGAGTGGGATTGAAGAGAGTGAGGGAGTTTGTTCCAGAGGTGGGAGAAAAGAGGAATGAAAGAGTGAAGGTGAGCAGAGAGTCTTGATTTTGGCAATTTCACCAGAAGAGGGTTGCTGGCAGATGTTGTGCGACCTGAAGGAGTATTTGGGTGACAGAGCACAGACAGGGCTGGGGGAGCTAGGCCAGAGAGGAGTCGGTAGAAGACAGAAAGACCACCAACCTGCCTGCAGTGAGTGAGTGAAAGGCCCTCACAATCAGCTTCATTGCGGGAGATTCAAATGATTCTGAAGTTATTGTGTTATTGGATTGCAGGAAAAAGGCTCATGGAGGAGCTGCAGCACAAATCACATGCAGACAAACACACGAGACAACACCGGACATGACTTCAGACAAACAAAAGTGCTGAGCTAAGGGGAAGATGCGTCACCTCCGGTGGGTACCAGTGCACGGTGGGTACCAGTGATGCCATATCTACGATGTCCATTTTCTGTCCGCATCCTACTGGGTAATTTGGGAGAAATACCCGCTTCCCCTACCACAATTGCATGCCAACCCATGGTTTTGTCCATGCGTTATCTTCTAAATGCTGAACATCAAGCAAGAAAGCAGCACGTGCCATTTGTAAAGTCTTTGGTATGAATCGGTCATGGTAAGTATTGAACCACCGAACTCCCAGACTCAAGGCAGATGCTCTATCTATTACGCCACCGGATCTGATTTTGGAACACTAATTCAATTAATTTCAATGAAGCAAAAAACCTTCCAGCACATATTACGTTGCTGAAAGAATAAATGCACTTTCATTCGCATTAACTGCAGAGTGAAGTCATATTATACAGGTAATCTATGTGAGGGTATTTTTATGGCATAGCCCATAGCGCATTCTTAAAATTTCAGGTCAATTGGATGAAAATTGACCATTTTATGCAACCTTGACCTTTGACCTTTTGATCTAAAAAAAAAGGAATCAGCTTGTAGCTTTTGAATGGTGAACCAATTCAGTGACCAATATGCAAATCTTAAAATTTCAGGTCAATCACATGAAAATTGACGACTTTATGTGATGCTGACCTTTGACCTTTTGATCTTTGATCAAATTATTAACTTGCCTTCTCCATATTCTCAAATTAAAGCTTTGTTGAAAAGGTGATGACAAAACTCAAGTGGTAAATTGAAATTTCAGGTCAATCACATGAAAATTGACAATTTTATGTGATGCTGACCTTTGACCTATTGACCAACAACAACAACATGCATTTTAAGGCCATTTTCCCTGCTAGAGCGGGGGTTAGCCTTGCGGTCCCCATGACAATCTTCTCCATTTTGCCCTATTTTCTGCATCTCTCCTTGTTAACCCCCTTGCCCCCATTTCTTCTTCCACCATCTTTAGCCAAGTCTTTCTCGGTCTTCCCCGTCCTCTACTTCCTTCTACATTCATTTCCATCACTCTTCTCAACCAGTCACTTTCATCCTTCCTCGACACATGACCAAACCATCTCAACCTGTTTCTCTTCACAGCATCCATCACAGGCTCTATTCCCATCATCTTTCGCAATTCGTCACTTGTCTTCCTCTCTCTCAACGATACTCCACACATCCGTCGAACCATTCGCATTTCCACCCTTTCCAGCCTTCGTTGCTGCTTTATCTTCTAAATTCGCATTAATGAGTTCATTACTCATGAGTTACTCACTCACTTACTCAGTTACTCACTCACATTACTCACTCATGAGACATGAGTTCATTACTCATGTCTCGCTCCCATAAATCATAACACTTCTCACACATGCAGCATACACCTTTCCCTTCAGCTTCAACAACACTCCCCTCCTCGTCAGCACGCCACTCAGTTCCCGAAACTTCTTCCATGCACATCTCACTCGAGCAACCATTGCCAGGTCTGATCCACCTTCTCCATTCAGCACGTCTCCGAGGTAGCAAAATGTTTTCACACCTTCATCTTCACGCCGTCTCCAACATCCAACTCAACATTTCCTCCATCTGCAGCTCCCTCTGTGCACACCTTACATTTGAATGTATTTGACCTATTGACCAAATTATGAATTTACCTTCTCCATATTCTCATAATAAATATTTGTTGAAAATTCGATGACAAAACTCAAATGGTAAATTGAGATTTCAGGTCAATTGGATGAAAGTTGATGATTTTATGTGATGCGGACCTTTGACCTTTTGACAAATTATGAATTTACCTTCTCCATATTCTCATAATAAATATTTGTTGAAAATTCGATGACAAAACTCAAATGGTAAATTGAGATTTCAGGTCAATTGGATGAAAGTTGATGATTTTATGTGATGCGGACCTTTGACCTTTTGACAAATTATGAATTTACCTTCTCCATATTCTCATAATAAATATTTGTTGAAAATTCGATGACAAAACTCAAATGCTAAATTGAGATTTCAGGTCAATTGGATGAAAGTTGATGATTTTATGTGATGCGGACCTTTGACCTTTTGACAAATTATGAATTTACCTTCTCCATATTCTCATAATAAATATTTGTTGAAAATTCGATGACAAAACTCAAATGCTAAATTGAGATTTCAGGTCAATTGGATGAAAGTTGATGATTTTATGTGATGCGGACCTTTGACCTTTTGACAAATTATGAATTTACCTTCTCCATATTCTCATAATAAATATTTGTTGAAAATTCGATGACAAAACTCAAATGCTAAATTGAGATTTCAGGTCAATTGGATGAAAGTTGATGATTTTATGTGATGCGGACCTTTGACCTTTTGACAAATTATGAATTTACCTTCTCCATATTCTCATAATAAATATTTGTTGAAAATTCGATGACAAAACTCAAATGCTAAATTGAGATTTCAGGTCAATTGGATGAAAGTTGATGATTTTATGTGATGCGGACCTTTGACCTTTTGACAAATTATGAATTTACCTTCTCCATATTCTCATAATAAATATTTGTTGAAAATTCGATGACAAAACTCAAATGCTAAATTGAGATTTCAGGTCAATTGGATGAAAGTTGATGATTTTATGTGATGCGGACCTTTGACCTTTTGACAAATTATGAATTTACCTTCTCCATATTCTCATAATAAATATTTGTTGAAAATTCGATGACAAAACTCAAATGCTAAATTGAGATTTCAGGTCAATTGGATGAAAGTTGATGATTTTATGTGATGCGGACCTTTGACCTTTTGACAAATTATGAATTTACCTTCTCCATATTCTCATAATAAATCTTTGTTGAAAATTCGATGACAAAACTCAAATGCTAAATTGAGATTTCAGGTCAATTGGATGAAAGTTGATGATTTTATGTGATGCGGACCTTTGACCTTTTGACAAATTATGAATTTACCTTCTCCATATTCTCATAATAAATATTTGTTGAAAATTCGATGACAAAACTCAAATGGTAAATTGAGATTTCAGGTCAATTGGATGAAAGTTGATGATTTTATGTGATGCGGACCTTTGACCTTTTGACAAATTATGAATTTACCTTCTCCATATTCTCATAATAAATATTTGTTGAAAATTCGATGACAAAACTCAAATGGTAAATTGAGATTTCAGGTCAATTGGATGAAAGTTGATGATTTTATGTGATGCGGACCTTTGACCTTTTGACAAATTATGAATTTACCTTCTCCATATTCTCATAATAAATATTTGTTGAAAATTCGATGACAAAACTCAAATGGTAAATTGAGATTTCAGGTCAATTGGATGAAAGTTGATAATTTTATGTGATGCGGACCTTTGACCTTTTGACAAATTATGAATTTACCTTCTCCATATTCTCATAATAAATATTTGTTGAAAATTCGATGACAAAACTCAAATGGTAAATTGAGATTTCAGGTCAATTGCATGAAAGTTGATGATTTTATGTGATGCGGACCTTTGACCTTTTGACAAATTATGAATTTACCTTCTCCATATTCTCATAATGAATATTTGTTGAAATTTGATGACAAAACTCAAATGGTAAATTGAGATTTCAGGTCAATTGGATGAAAGTTGATGATTTTATGTGATGCGGACCTTTGACCTTTTGACAAATTATGAATTTACCTTCTCCATATTCTCATAATAAATATTTGTTGAAATTTGATGACAATATCTCAAATGGTAAATTGAGATTTCAGGTCAATTGGATGAAAGTTGATGATTTTATGTGATGCGGACCTTTGACCTTTTGACCTTTTGACAAATTATGAATTTACCTTCTCCATATTCTCATAATAAATATTTGTTGAAATTTGATGACAATATCTCAAATGGTAAATTGAAATTTCAGGTCAATTGGATGAAAGTTGATGATTTTTTGTGATGCGGACCTTTGACCTTTTGACCAAATTATGAATTTACGTTCTCCATATTCTCATAATAAATCTTTGTTGAAAATTTGATGACAATATCTCAAATGGAAAAAGGTTACGGCCCAAACAGACATGCACACACACAGACAGACACACACACACAGACACACAGACACACACACAGAGACACACACACACACACAGACAGATAGACATACAGACAGACACACATACAGACAGACATACACACAGACAGACAGACACACACACAGACAGACACACACACACAGACAGACACACACACAGACAGACACACACACAGACAGACACACACACACACACACACACACACACACACAGAAGTGATTACAAAACCCCGTCTCCGACTGTGCATCGGATGGGATAATAAACCAGTGTCTCAATGCAATCTCTTCACTTTCATGGTGACAGACATCTTAGAGACTTATTTGTACTTCAAAAAAAAAAATGATACCTACATTATTTGCAAACTAGTATCCCCCTCCCCTCCACCCCTTCTACGCCGCTGTTAGACCTTCGGTCTTGTCATTTAATCATTCGAGCTCGAGTTACTTTGAAAAACTCCAAATGTAATTTTAAATGTTGTGACCTTTTGAAGGACTTTTGTTAACTTTCCAGCAAACAAATATTTCTCCACGCCACGATTACTTGTGCTGATCATGATTACAACATGACGGGTGGGTAACATTTTTAGTAGGATAGTTGTTGAGAAAGGCAATCTGTTATTGGCTTAAGACACAATGGAATATTCATCCGGAAATGTAACTCGGCTCAGATGAGGGCTTTCACTGCCTATTCAAAATTGGATTTGAAACAACGATGACGGAAAAACAAAAAACTTGTAATGCATTTCCAAATTTAGTCAGCTTGGCATTTGATGTGATTGAGCTCGTGTAAAGCGACGTGAAATGTTCGCCGAACAAAGTGGCAAAGAAATGGGCAACACGAAGGCGCAACGCAGGAGCATTGTTATGCAGGTAATGAGTTGTTAACAAGGAAAATAGGCAATGAAGGCCTCGTGAAGAGATCCCTGCCCTTTTGCTGGCATTTGGTGCCATATATGGAAACATCAGCTTTCAAACTCCTACAGAACGCGTCAGGTTAGAGTTTCTGCTCTGCAATATGGCCGACTCTCTAGTAGAAATCTGGTCATCATAGAAAACTCTTTGTTTATCTCACACAATGCTGGCTTTGAAATGAGCCATGCTCAAACTGAGCCAGATGTTTTATCAAATGGTTAAATATTTGTTTCTTTCTCTACCGGCTGCTGTGGGCTTGATTCCCGGAGCGATTCACTCTCCCAGACCCATACTTAGCAAGCATGGCGGGTATGGCGAGGGATCTTCAATGCCCTTCAGCAATCAATGGTTGTAGACCGATTGCCAGCTTAGTGTCCCATATGAGGGATGATACACTTTTTGAGGCGATATCCTGTTTGCGGAACCATACGCAGTATATATTCAGGTGCATAATCGACCCCGGAATCAATATCTCAAAGACGAGTGTGCAACCTCTGCACTCTCCCGTCGAAACATAATGATAATAGTTTTCATCATGATATTTTTCAATCATGACAGAATCTTTATCCTTCTAAACATCCACAATCTTCTCTCTGGCCTTGCCCCCCCAGCTCTCTCTGGGCTCTGTCCCCCAAATATTCCTACAGGTCGCACAAGATCTGCCTGCAACCCTCTTATGGTTAAACTGCCAAAATCTAGACTCTCTGCTCACCTTCACTCCTTCATACCTCTTTTCTCCCGCCTCTGGAACAAACTCCCCCACTCTCTTCAATCCCACTCCTCCCTCCAGGTCTTTAAAACAGCTGTTCACCACCATCTCTTATCTTCCCCCATCCAAAACCTTGATCTTTTCTACCCATGTTAATTCACCCCAGATCCACTTTTTTGAAATTCCGACTTCTTTCCTGGAAGTCCTCGTGTGTAAAGATGGCTATGGTGATGGCTATGGTGAACAGTCCATGTGTTTTTGTTTTTTTTACCTCTCTCACCCCCCACACCCTTCCCATGCCTCCTCCCCCCAAGCCCTCTCCCTCCCACAGATCTCCCGATGTCCCTGCTCTCAAATGTTGTGTTTGTGTGCTACCCCATCTCTCCCCATCTTGTCTCCCACTCCTTTTATTATATGTTTTATGTGTCCCTTTTTTTTTTTGTCATTAATGTTAGCTCTTACACGAGCCTCGGTCTTATATAGAAAAAAAACAAAAGAAAACAAATCCCCGACATCACCGACTTCATCATCACCGACTTCATCATCACGTCTTTCCGTCTTCTACCGACTCCTCTCTGGCCTTGCCTCCCCCCAGCCCTCTCTGGGCTCTGTCCCCCAAATATTCCTACAAGTCGCACAAGATCTGCCTGCAACCCTCTGATGGTTAAACTGCCAAAATCAAGACTTTCTGCTCACCTTCACTCCTTCATTCCTCTTTTCTCCCGCCTCTGGAACAAACTCCCTCACTCTCTTCAATCCCACTCCACCCTCCAGGTCTTTAAAACAGCTGTTCACCACCGTCTCTTATCCTCCCCCATCCAAAACCTTGATCTTTTCTACTCCCGCTAATTTCGGTCCCCTTGTGTTTTATACTTCTCCCACCCCCCCCCCCTTCCCACGCCTCCTGCCCCCAAGCCCTCTCCCTCCCACACTTCTCCCTGCTCTCAAATGTTGTCGTTGTGTGCTTCCCCTTCTCTCCCCATCTTGTCTTCCGCTCCCTCTTTTTGTATATTTTGTTTGTCTGGTTGATTTGTTTGTGAAATAAATGTTAGCTCTTTCACGAGCCTCGATTCAGTATACAAAAAAAAACTGACTTCATTGTACTCCATTTTGAGTTTAGTCTGGGTATAATTTCTCATGGAATTGGATTTGGCATAAACGATGCATCATGGTGTGCTGTGCTCGGAAGGGATATCATGCCAGCTATTCCGTCTGCTAACATCAATGTTAGTTATAGATACCATAATGCCTTTATGGTATCTTGCACCGTAAGAGTCGGCCATTGCAAGCCAATATCTTGGCCAAATTACAAATTCCTGCCCGAACAAGGGCTCTGCGTCAGCAGTATATGACCGTGGAGTAATAGTGATACAACCAATTGGTTAATCTGATCATGTGCTTGCGAAAGTCAACATCTCTCTGGCTATTCTCAGAGAGTTAACTCAGATTGCGTGTGGCAGTTAACTCAGGCAGTTGCGGGGAATGCAAACAGCCATCTCTCTTCAGGACTTGTCCCCCATATCTACTGCCCCTGATGTTAACTCATCCTGGAAATTCTTCCACAAAATCCTGCTCTCTCTCATGCACAGATTCATCGCATCTCATCTACAATTATCCTCCTCTTCTTCCGACCCATGATGCAATGAATCTTGTTGTGAGGCAGTTGCTCTGAAACAACTTTCCTTCTCTTCCTGGAAAACTAATCCATCTGAAGGCAATCTCAGTGCATTCTAAAAAGTCCGTAACAAGTTTGTGTCCACTCTCAGGACTGCCAGAAAACAACATATCCAACCTCAAGAATGAACTTTTTTAAGCTGTCTGTCTCCCTCCTCTAAAACTTGGTTGCGCCTCGTCAAGTCTTTCTCTGGAATATGCTCCGCTTCCATCCCTTCCCTTTCTTCACATGGCAACACAGCTGACTGCACTCGTGAGAAGGTTGAACGTCTCAATTCTGTGTTTGCAACCAAATATTGGTCCCCTAACCCTCACTCTCGGTACCGACCCTTCCCTGTCGTACCAACTGCACCTGAGAAGGTTGGTTTGGGAAGGTTCTCCCAACCCTCGACTCTCACTCTGCTGCAGCACGACTAAGGTAAGTTCTACCCAACATACGAATTTCTTATTTGTTAATTTAATTAAATATTTAATCAATAATTTAATGATCACATTTTAATATAATCAATTAATTAACTGTTGTCTTCATTATGACCCCGGTGTGTACCCCGGTTTAGAATAGGTACACCGTATCCCTGCGCATCGTAAGAGGCGACTAAGGGTTGGCGTCAGGAAGAGCATCCGGCCATAAAAACATTGCCTCAAACAAGGAACCATGATTGTCATGGGGCCCGCAAGGCTAACCCCCGCTCTGGTGGGGAAAATGGCCTTAAAAACGATCATTCATTCATTCATTCTTCATTATTTGTTTATTCATTTATTTATTTATTTATTCTGTTTCGCCAAGTGTCACTTTAGGAGTGATTTCTAGTTTGTTTGGCTGTCTGTGAGCAGGATATCTCAAAGTTGTGGAAAGATTCAGACAAAATTTGGTGGACAGGTTGGGAGTGTGGCAAGGACTAATTAATTAGATATTGGTGAACGTCTGGATCCGGATACGAGAATTTTTTATTTTTTAAAAGTGTTTCTTCACCATTGAGAGATGAAGGCAAAAACGATATATAACATGATATTTCAAAAGTTGTGGACGAGTTATGACACAACTTGGTGGACAAGTTGTTGAGGTGACAGAACAAGCCGATTCGATTTTGGTTCAGGTCCTAATCCAGATCCGGCCTACCATTGGGACACAAAATGTAACCTGTTCAGCCTGGTGGAGGTATGCTCTCTAGGAGTGCCGTTCAAGTTTATTATGTCAACTGCGAGTCTGGACTGCAATCCGTCACAAGGGAAGGATAACAATGGAAATCATTAAAGTTGTTCTTCTTATACCATCGACCAGTTTCACCACCTGAGCAGTTCACCAGCTCATGATGCTCGGAGCATAGCTTCAAATCCCTTAAAGTAAACATATTTGCCGATAGTTTACTAATACCCTTGTGATTCATAATTTCAAATACTGTACATTAATGGCACCCAAGCCAAATTATGCATGCATGGATGGAGGTTATGTTTTCAGCTCTGTCTGTCTGTCTGTCTGTCAAGTATTTTGGTGGGTCTTGTGCATTATATTGTCTGTCTGTCTGTCTGTTTGTATGTCAATCACCTACAGGTCACAATTTTAAACTGATCTTCACGAAACTTAACCAAATGGTAGAGTTGGTCATAAGGAAGAGGCCCATTGATTTTGAGGTCAAAGGTCACCTTGAGGTCAAATTTCTAAAATTGTCATTTTTCATCAGATCGACTTGAAAATTGAACAGCATTTTCATATTGGGTCACTAAATTGGGAAACAAACTATTTTTGAGGTCAAAAGGTCAACTCAAGGTCAAACTTCAAAAATCATCAATTTTAATCCGATTGACCCGAGCTTTGATTAAGATTTTTTGTATACTGAATCGAAGCTCGTGAAAGAGCTGACATTTACTTCGCAAACAAATCAACCAGACAAACAAAATATATAAAAAGAGGGAGCGGAAGACAAGATGGGGAGAGAACGGGAAGCACAAAAACACTTGAGAGCACACAACATTTGAGAGCAGGGAGATGTGTGGGAGGGAGAGGGCTTGGGGGGAGGAGGCGTGGGATGGGCGGGGGGGGGGGGGGGGTGGGAGAAGTATAAAACACAAGGACACCAAGGACTTCCAGGACCATCAATTGAGATCATCAATTTTAATCCTAATGAAATGGACAATTTGATGTATCCATGGCAACTTTTTTGGGGGGAGAGTGGATTTTGCAAGTATCAATCAATCAATCAATCAATCATGGTTTTATTATCAATTTGTCGAAGCCAAAGGCTGAATTGTGAATGATTTACAACATAACATAAAATACGACATCATGAAATAAATAAGTCAATAATTTGAAATCACTATAACATCTACAAATAATAAAAATGAATAAAAAATTACTACACTACAAGTACATATTCAAGCATTAATAACATGAAAAATAAGCATCGTTTAAGGTGACGTTCCGCAACCTATGGGTCGCGACCCAATGTTTGGGTCGCGAAGGATTTTCAATCAATGGGTTGCACGATCGTTTCAGAAATCGCGGGAAAAAAACTTTATCGACGATTTACTTCTCCCGACTGAACAGAACAGAGATCAAATGAACGCCGACACAAACTTTATAGTGTGGACTCTTCTACCGCGCTGTACCGATGTACCGCGCATGCATCCGGTCAGTCAGATCATACGTTTAATTTCCGACACGCGAATGTCCATTGCTTTTCATTCGAAAGATTGCGCTGTGAGCGTAAGGTACTCGCCATGGCTAGAAAGTATCAGCCTGTGTTCCTGAACTATGGGTTCACCTTGAATATCGATAAGCACAATGTTCATCGACCACAGTGTGTGATATGCCTTGACGTGTTGGCCAACGAGTCCTTCAGGCCCCAAAAGCTGAAACGGCACCTCGAGAAGAAACATGGAGATCATGTCAACAAGTCGCGGGAGTTTTTTCTCCGGAAAGAACGCGAGATGAACAACAGCAAGTCAGTAATGAGTTTGGCTGTTTTTCCGTCGAAGGGACTGACCAAAGCCAGCTACCTGGTGGCGGAGAAGATAGCCAAAGAAAAGAAACCGTACACTATTGCGGGAAAGTTTTTTGTTTTTTTTCGTAAAAGTATTTCACTGCATTGGCGGTTTGTAGGTTCATAAAGTAATACATGGTAAAGTAAGTATCGTTAAATTTAGTTTTTCATTTCGTCTTTAGAATATTGATGTGTCGGGTTCTTGCTTACTATTACTCGTGCCATGTATACGTTGGTACATCACAACTTCATAAGTTTTATTGTTTGTTGCAATACAGCCATTCTTAAACTTTGCCTCTTTTTTAAAAGTACGTATTGCAATCACATCGTACATATTGAATTTTTATAATGCCTTGGAACAGCGGTTCTTAACCTGGGGGTCGTGACGTACGCGCATACGCGAACAAAATACTGTGTGTGGTATGGACCTTTGTTAGGTTCCTAAAAATGGGCTCAACAAATTGATATGTTATTTATGACCCCTTCATGACCCCGGAAAACCCCAAACGACCCCCAGGTTCGGAACCGCTGCCTTGGAACAAAATCAAGATTTATCATAAAGTGAAAGAAATGTTCATGTGTTGTTTTATTTATCTTGTATTGCAGAGCAACTCATCCTGCCATGCGCCAAGGTGATGTGCAGAGAAGTGTTTGGAGAGACGGCGGCTTCCAAGATAAGCACCATTCCGCTTTCTGCCGACACGATTCGCCGACGGATAATAGACATGGGTGAAGACATCGAGCACCAGCTGTACGCAAACCTAGAGGCCAACAAGTTTGTCATCCAGTTGGACGAGTCAATGGACATCGCACAGAAGGCGTCGATCCTCATCTTTGTTCGTTATCGGCATGGCGATGATTTTATGGAGGATCTTCTGGCATGTGACGAGCTACAGACGAAGACCACGGCCACAGAAATATTCGCAGTCGTCAACAAACACATCGCATTGCATAGCCTCAGGTGGGAAGACTGTGTTGGCGTTTGTACCGATGGTGCGGCATCGATGACAGGTCGGCGCAGCGGTGTCATTAAGCTCATCCAAGATGTGGCACCAGAGGCAAGCTGGACCCAATGCTTCCTCCACCGCGAGGCATTAGCGGCGAAAGAGATGTCACCTGGACTTGCCGAAGTAATGGACATTGCAGTGAAAACAATCGACCATCTCAGGAAGAGCACCCCAAATTCGAGGTTATTTGCAGAGCTGTGTAAGGAGCAAGACGCAGAACACACCACGGCGCTGTATTTTGCAGCTGTTCACTGGCTCTCCAGAGGAGATGCTTTGGCAAGATTGTATGAACTTCGCGACCAGGTCCTCGCATTCTTGGAGGTGGCTAGGTCAGACCTGGCAGTCTACGACAAAAACAACAAATTCATCTCAACATTGGCATACATGGCCGATATCTTCAACTTGTTGAACAATCTGAACATATCGTTCCAGGGCAAAACGAACAAGCAGGCGAAATCCGTGTTCGTAATGTATGACAAGACAAAAACAACAAATTCATCTCAACATTGGCATACATGGCCGATATCTTCAACTTGTTGAACAATGATGAAGCCACTGGTTGGTGGCGTTCAAGCGGTCAAGCTGTTCGGTTCGGTCAAGCGGTTCAAGCGGCGTTCAAGTCAAAGCTGGATCTATGGAAGAGAACAGTACAGACCAATGATGAATTTGACATGTTCGAAAACCTGGATGATCTGCTCAGCAAGAGTGTTGAGGAACGTGTGGACATTAAGGACGTCCTCGTCGAACATCTGGTGAACCTGCGCAAACGATTTGACGAATACTTTCCTGTTGATCCACGCGTGGAGAAGAAGTGGATCCGAGACCCTTATTCAGTCGACGTTCAGCAGTGCTGCAACTTGTCCAACAGATTGAAAGAGGACTTGATCGACATCGTGTCCGACGGTACACTTGAGACACTGTTCAGGAAGGACACTTTAGTAAAGTTTTGGCTGACAGTGTCTCATGAGTACCCAGAGATTGCACATCTCACGGTAATGTTCCTGCTGCCATTCATGACGACGTGGATGTGTGAGGCAGGTTTCTCAACGGTGACGTATCTGAAGTCCAAGTATCGAAACAAACTGGAGACGGTGGCCCTGTGCGCCAACCTGACAATCGCATTGTCGCCGCTTCAAGGCCGAATCGATGATCTCGAAGCCAATATGCAAAGTCAACCATCGCACTGATGTGGACAACCCACATCTACAATGTTGCTAACGGAACATTTGAATTAGGCTTGTAAGTTTCACTTTCGGGTTTAATCAGTGAAAGTTGTTTATTTAATGTTGTTCATGATAATGGAACATTGAACCTGGATATAAGTTCAGATGCATATCGGGTTGTTTCAGTAAAAGTTATTCCTGTTTTGTTTATCAGTTCATGTTACATTTTAAGTTCGTCATCTATTCACGATGAAGATTAAAATAAAGTTCAAACACCTTATCTTGGCGTGTCACTTTAATAATTAAAGTTTTATTCTATTTCACAAAAGATACACCGTCAATGAATGTTGTGAGATTCATCTTCATCTTCATCAGCTTCTTCATCTTCATCAACATCTTCATCATTAAATCTTCACCCGGATTCATCGTAGGGGCGGATTCATCTCTTCCGAAGCTGCTGACAAGGCAGGGAGTTTACGCCTGATTGGCTGACAATAATATCAAGTGGGCGGAGTCTGTGATCGAAGTCGCTGCTCATTCTCAAGGGGGGGGGGGGGGGCATGATCTCTCGCTCTCGCCCTCTCTCCTCATGGTCGTGGAGATCCATACAAAATAACAACAAAATAAGGACAGTGTTTGGTCTGATTGTCGTCACTTTGCTTTATTGTTCAATTACGAATTGTACTACTGTAGGCTACAAAGATGATGAACCGAACCCTTACCAAGATATTAACGTCATAAGCAATCGATATTTCCGTGACGGTTTGTGGGAGGGAGGGGGGGGGGTTCGATGGGTCGCGAGTGGATGCCTGGGTTCTTTATTGGGTCCTGGGCTAAAAAGGTTGCGGAACGCAGGTTTAAGGTACACACAATATTGTAAAATACACCCATTGTCATAAAATACACACATATAAAATACACACGGATAAAATACACACATATAAAATACACACGTATAAAATACACACATATAAAATACACACGTATAAAATACACACGTATAAAATACACACGTATAAAATACACACGTATAAAATACACACGTATAAAATACACACGTATAAAATACACACATATAAAATACACACGTATAAAATACACACGTATAAAATACACACGTATAAAATACACACGTATAAAATACACACGTATAAAATACACACGTATAAAATACACACGTATAAAATACACACGTATAAAATACACACATATAAAATACACACGTATAAAATACACACGTATAAAATACACACGTATAAAATACACACATATAAAATACACACGTATAAAATACTCACGTATAAAATACACACGTATAAAATACACACGTATAAAATACACACGTATAAAATACACACGTATAAAATACACACATATAAAATACACGTATAAACTACACACATATAAAATACACAAGTATAAAATACACACGTATAAAATACACACATATAAAATACACACATATAAAATACACACATATAAAATACACACGTATAAAATACACACATATAAAATACACACGTATAAAATACACACGTATAAAATACATACTGTTAAAATGGCTGCAATAATAAGTACCACGTTCCAAGATGAAAATTTCCTTAAAATATAAAACTAGGATATATTTTAAGTTATGAATCTCACTTGGAGAATATGTATTAAGAGATTAATCTTACTTAGAACACATTCATGGTATTTAAAAGTCTAACTATATAAGGCATTGCACTCTTTCTGTAACGTTCAGTCCTGCACCTAATTTCTATAAGCTTATTGCTGTGACGTAATTGTCTAAGTGACGATTAGATTGTTTGTTTGGTAACCAGTCTGGGAATCTACGATACAAAGAAGCTGCAAAGTTACTACAAAGTAGTTCACGACGTTCGTGCAGTGAATTCAACTGGCAGGTACTCAAAGCATTGCAGTAGGAATCATAATCGGCAGCAAAAATAATTCTCAATGCTCTTCTTTGTATCGATTCAATCAATGCATGCTGTTGTTGTATCAATGAGGAATGCCATACGGGACGGCAATATTCTAACATAGGTCTGATGTAAGAAATGGACACAGTGATAAGATCCTCTATCGGAATATGGAACTTCCTCAAAGATCGAAGCATTTACAGCTTTCTCGACGCTTTCAAAACGATGAGGTTTACATGATCTGCCCACTTGAGATCATTGTTGACAACAACTCCCAACAGTTTGACCTGCTGACTTTCCTCCAGTCTAACGTTGTTAAGTTGGATTAGTAGTGGTGGCAGCTGGCGGTGAATAAACGACACTCGCATTATCTGGCACTTAACTGGATTGAGCTTCATCTTGGAATCTGTACACCACTGTTCAAATTCTGAAAGGGCTGTTGATAGGGTAGATGCAGAGTCCATTTGACGTGACTCTGCCAAAGTTAAGTCATCCACATATTTCCACCTCTTAATATCAGATAACTGGAGAGCGTCATTGATGAGGGCCAAGAAGATGAGTGGGCCCAGTCGCGTTCCTTGTGGGACTCCACCAGTTGTTGAGAGAGGCATAGAAAGTTCTCCCTTATAATGAACTTGCTGGATGCGGTTTGCGAGAAAGCTGTAGACCCACTGAATTAAGGAAGGTCTTGCTCCCATCACGTACAGTTTGTTGATGGCTACCGTGTGATCCACTGAATCAAAAGCCTTTGAAAAGTCAGTCAAAAAATAGTCGAAATTGTACCAGGTCTGTCAGCTCTACCATACAGGCAATCCATCAGTTGTATGAGGTAGTGGGTGGAGGACATACCTGCACGGTTCCCAAACTGTTGAGGGTCGATGTTAGCAGAAATGTCGGACATGAGCCATCGATACACGAATAGCTCCGCAAGCTTCGCGAAATGGTCAGTTAATGCGATCGGTCTCAGTTTGTCCAGTGTAGGTGGTGATTGTTTAGGTAGAGGAACAACTATTGATTTCTTCCATTGACTGGGAACAACACCTTGTTTATATGAAGCATTGATAATGTCACAGAGTGGAATGCTTAGTTCCAAGGCAAACTCTCGTATAAGTCTAGGAGAGATGCCATCCGGCCCACAACTCTTCTCCACTTTGGTCTTTGATAGTTCTTTATAGACCATCATAGGTTGCACCATGGGAACACTATTTGGTGGAAAAGAAAAAAAAGCTGGAATATTGTCCTTGTGTAATGGGGGTGTACTACTCATAATTGAAACAAAGTAAGAATTAATGGCGTTTGAAATTGCTAAGGAGTCGCTGCTCGGAATACCTGGCAAGTTGATAATCAGCTCCTGTTGTGTGTTGGACGTCATGAGTTTAATGTAACGATACCATGAACTTGGGTTGTCACACTTCAATCGTTGAACTCGGTTACTATAGAAGTCTTGCAGACATACAACAGCAGACAGCACTAGGATGAGGGTGGTGGCCAAAGGCCGACCTACTGATCAAGTAACTTCATTGATTTTCGGTTGAACCTTATTTCGGAGGATTTTCCAGCTGGGGGATCCTCTATGGAATGCTGCTTGTCGTTTATGAATCAGCGCTTTCACTTCCGAATCCATGGTTTATCTGCCACATGGAGTCTAATGATCTTAGACGGGAAGTGAATGTTAATTGCAGAATTCAACTCGGTATAGAATTGTGTGCACTTGTCTTCAACGTCACATTTGCTAATAACATCTGTCCAGTCATGATGTGTTATCCATTCACCGAAAGCACGGATGTCTGATTTACGCATTGGGCGGATAATTTTGCGCTTCGTATCATTATTGGAAGAGAAATGTTGTTTCGGGTACCACATTACCCCGCCGTGATCGCTTTGCCCGATTGGAGCAGCAAGTTGAACAGAACTGTAGAGGTTTTTCATATTTGTCACAATTTTGTCCAGTCCTTCATTATTTCTTGTCGACTGGTCTACAACCTGCTTAAGATTGTGGCCGATAAGAAGTGCAGTCAGATCGAGGTTATTGACATCTCCTATTATAATAATACCGGCACCTGGATGGCGAGAGAGGATGTCATCAATTGCGAACGTAAGGTATTGAACAAACGAGATGGCGTTGTCGTTGTTTGGAGGCGAGTAGACAGAGGCAACAAATATGGCGGATACCACTCTTGGTAGTCTGTTCGGACGTAATTGGGCCCAAACAATCTCATGTTCTTCAGGCACTGCAATGTCAATAGAAGAAGCATTCATGATAGATTTGACATATAGGGCAACGCCACCTCCACGACGATTATTTCTATTCTTTGTCAGCAACGAGCAATTTGGTATGCCATGTAACGTTTTCTGGAACAATGTCCTTAAACCAGGTCTCACTGACGGCCACTATGTCCAGATCGTAATCTTGTACAATGCAGCAAAATTCGTCAAACTTGTTGTTCAGTGACCTAGCATTCACCATGTACACCGACGGCAGCATGACTTGAGTTGGACGAGATATCAACCTTATATTGCGATAACATCTCCTTCTTTGTGGTTGTTGTATTGTTTCACAATTTGGTGAAGAGATCCTCACCTGTATTTGGCGAAAATTACGTTTTCTTCCACCCCGTTTTCCCCGCTTCCTCCGTCGTTTTCGTTTTCTATTATTCCAGGAAGAAGCTGGAATGGTGATACTTTTATACTGCCTCTGGTGAACAGGGCATGACTTACGGAGCAAGAGTAAATAGTCAATGTGAAGACATACTTCTCTATCCAACTGACATTCGTCAGTGTAGTGAGGGCATAATAATCCATATAAGTGCAACGCTGAATATTGAATGAGTCCCAATGCTAACATCATGAATAAAGTCAACACGACCCGCAGTAATACACAGAGCCGTTGCACAAAGAGTAATGGAATAAAACACACACGGCCAGCAACAAAGACGAACGAAGCCGTTGCACAAAGATGGAGTGAAGCACTCACGGCCCGTGGTAGTGAACGAAGCGTTGCACAAAATCACGTGTAATGGAGTAAAACACTGACGGCCCGTGATAGTTAGTGAACAGTCCTTAAGATTGCGGAAGTAGCACCAACGCATCGAACTACTCGTCGATGTTGAAGGGCGGCAGCAGCTACACAGCGCTACCTATGGGGAACATCGAAAAAGTATCGTGCTCCGCATGACGTCTTCTTGTTACTTGCAAAATCGAAGATTTTTCAAGTATATTGGTCGGTTCCGTTTGTGGTTCTGTCTGTTTGTCTGTTTGTTTGTCACCGGCCTACAGGTCACAATTTTCAACCAATCTTCACGAAACTTCACCAAATGGTAGAGTTGGTCAAAAGCAAGAAGCCTATTGTTTTTGGGGTCAATAGGTCAAAAGGTCAACATAGGCCAAAGGTCACCAACTTTGCTAATTTCTAAAATCCTCAATTTTCATCCGATTGACTTTAAATTTGAAGAGGACTTGCATATCTGGTCACTGAATTCAACCACCAAGTATTTTTGAGGTCAACATAGGCCAAAAGGTCAACATAGGCCAAATTTCGAAAATTCTCAATTTTCATCCAATTGACATGAAATTTGAAGAGGACTTGCACATCTGGTCACTGAATTCAACCACCAAGTATATTTGAGGTCAACATAGGCCAAAAGGTCAACATAGGCCAAATTTCGAAAATCCTCAAGTTTCATCCGATTGACTTGAAATTTGAAGAGGACTTGCATATCTGGTCACTGAATTCAACCACCAAGTACTTTTTAGGTCAACATAGGCCAAAAGTTCAACATAGGCCAAAAGGTCAACATAGGCCAAGTTTCAAAAATCCTCAATTTTCATCTTATTGACTTGAAATTTGAAGAAGACTTGCATATCTGGTCACTGAATTCAACCACCCAGTATATTTGAGGTCAACATAGGCCAAAAAGTCAACATAGGCCAAATTGCTAAAATCCTCAATTTTCATCTGATTGACTTGAAATTTGAAGAGGATTTGCATATCTCGTCACTGAATTCAACCACCAAGTAGTTTTTGAGGTCAACATAGGCCAAAAGTTCAACATAGGCCAAATTTCGAAAATCCTCAATTTTCATCCAATTGAATTGAAATTTGAAGAGGACTTGCACATCTGGTCACTGAATTCAACCACCAAGTATTTTTGAGGTCAACATAGGCCAAAAGGTCAACATAGGCCAAAAGGTCAACATAGGCCAAAAGGTCAACATAGGCCAAATTTCTAAAATCCTCAATTTTCATCCAATTGACTTGAACTTTGAAGAGGACCTGCATATCTGGTCACTGAATTCAACCACCAAGTATATTTGAGGTCAACATAAGCCAAACGGTCAACATAGGCCAAGTTTCAAAAATCCTCAATTTTCATCTTATTGACTTGAAAATTGAACAGCATTTGCACATTGAGTCACTAAATAGGGAAACCAACTATTTTTGAGGTCAAAAGTTCAAAGGTCAACTCAAGGTCAACCTTCCAAAATCATCATTTTTCATCTGAAAAATCGTCACTTTTCTTCCTATTGACCCGAGCTTTGATAAAGATTGTCAATTTTAATCTTGATGAAATGGACAATTTGCTGTATCAATGGAATTTATTTTGGGGGGGAGGGAGGGGGGGGGGCGTATTTTGCAAGTATCGTGCTCCACATGACGTCTTCTTGTTTGTTTGTTTGTCACCGGCCTACAGGTCACAATTCGAAACTAATCGTCACAAAACTTCACCACGTTGTATAAGTCGTCTCAGTTGAGAAGCCTATTGATTTTGAGGTCAAAGGTCAAATGTCATCTGGAGGTCAAATTTCTAAAATCGCCATTTTAAATCTGATTGACTTGGAAATTGAATAGCATTTGTATATCAAGTCACTAAATTGGGAAACATACTACGTTTGAGGTCAAAAGGTCAAAGGTCAACTTAAGGTCAAATTTTAAAAACCATCAATTTTCATCTAAAAAGCCAGCAATTCTCAACCAATTGACTTGAAAATTGAACAGCATTTGCATATCGAGTCACTAAATAGGGGAACCAACTATTTTTGAGGTCAAAAGGTCAAAGGTCAACTCAAGGTCAACCTTCCAAAATCATCATTTTTCATCTGAAAAATCGTCACTTTTCTTCCTATTGACCTGAGCTTTGATCAAGATTGTCAATTTTAATCTTGATGAAATGGACAATTTGCTGTATCAATGGATTTTTTTTTCATGGGGAGGTGGGGCGTATTTTGCAAGTATCAGGCTCCGCATGACGTCTTCTTGTTTGTTTATTTGTTTTTGAACAAAATATCTCAAAAAGTTGTGGGCAGATTCGGACGGAATTTGGTGGAGAGGTTGGGTATGTGACAAGAACGAAATTATTAGATTTTGGTGAAAATCCGGATCTGGATCTGAGAATTTTTTAAAGTGATTCTTCACCATTGAGAGATAGGGTGAAAAAAAATATATAGCATGATATCTCAAAAAGTTGTTGATGGATTCATAAGAAACGTGGTGAACAACTGTGTATATATACTGTAAACACATATATATACACACACACACACACATATACGTATATACTGTATACACATATATATACACACACACACACACATATATATACTGTATACACATATATATACACACACACACACACATATATAAACTGTATACACATATATATACACACACACACACACATATATATATATATATATATATATATATATATATATATATACATATATATATATATATATGTATATATATATATATATATATATATATATATATATATATATATATATATATATATATATATATATATATATACATATATATATATATATAGATAGATAGATATATATTGTTGCGGATTTGAGAATCTTGTAATTGTTGTAAATATGCCCCTCTAGTGATTCTTGTAAATACCTCCGTTTTGTGTGTAAAGGTCAAAGGTCGTCCCCTTAGTTAATCCATCCCATGCATGTAGAAAATCATATACCCTTCTAAATAGTTATTTCTTATTCTATGTTAGTTTAAGGCTCTGTTTCCCACAAGTTGACTCTGCATTGCACCAAATGACATAAGATAGTTCCCTTTTCAAGTTTCCCCCAATCCTCTCTTCGTAGTGTCAGTGCATTGGGCGGTTTTCTTTACCCCAACCTCCATTACGCACGCGGTCAGCTCGGAGAAGAAAGGCGTGTCTCCACCTCGTCATGAGAAGGAGGAGTGAGCCAGCTCCCGATCAACCAACCAAGGATGAGGGGTTTGGCCTGAGAGGGCGGAGAGAGAGCGTTCGAGGAGGTTCGCGAAAGTTCCATGGGCGTGGTTATATAACCCGTCGCCCGGAGCCTCCCACCCGCAGTCCATCGGAGCAGTCCACCGGAGCCCAGTTGAGTCCAGTCCAGTTAAGGAGGAGCTGTGAGTCCAGTTGGAGCAGATAACCGAGGAAGCCCCCACAGCAGATGAGTAAGGAATCCACCGCAGCTGAATCCACCGCAGCTGAACCAACCGCAGCTGAGTCCACCGCAGCTGGGTGGAGTTGAGCTTTAACGGCGGTTCGACCCGCGGCCGCGAAGCAACGCCGCCATGCGAACGAAAGTGTGGAGAGTCGGCGGCTGCTCACTCCCGGCCCGGCCGTTCTCCTGCGTCCAGCTGAACCTTCCAGCCCTGTGGTCCCACCTCCTCATCCGTCCAGCCATCCACCTCCTGCCATTCCTGTCATCATCCCCGTGTAAGTCTGACTGTCGTCTGTTTGTCCGTGTTGTCCCTGGGAATAAGTAAGACTGTATAGATAAGTAAAATTGCACTGTGTCTTCTCCTTCTATCATTATTTTCGTTTTTCCTCCTCCTTGGTTTCTTTGGACTTGTACATAATTAGTAATGAATGCCTGTTATTTCCTACTTTTGTCTTCTTCTTCTTCCTCGTCCGATCATCTTTGTGATTTCCCCATTGAATACCTGTGGCACGATTTGGCCAACGAATAGGATCGGGTCTAATTTTTGCTAATGGTTCGAGCCGCGGGCTGCTAATCCGCTCGGCAAAATAACATCTTGTCCGCGGTCTCGAACGAGGTTTCTCACCTGCCTCGTGGAGGGAGCTGGGCAGCTTCAGGACTCACGTCGGTCAGTCGCAGACAAGGGGATTAATCCCCCCTTGGTAGGGGAAAAGGGGCCGACGTTGAGATCCGTAAATATATATATACAGTATGTGAATCCGGATCCGGATAAGAGATGCGAATCTGGATCCGGATACTATAATTGTTTTTTGTTTTTTTAATGATTCTTCTCTATTGAGTGATAGGTCCAAAAATGATAATTATGTAGCATAATAACACAAAAGGTTGTGGACGACTTATGACAAAGCTTGGTGGGTGAGTTGGTTAGGCGACAAGAACAAATCAATTTGATTTTGGTTCAGGCCTGGATTCAGATCTGATCTATCAGTTAGATACAAAATATAAAGTGTTCAGCTTGGGGGAGGTATGCGCTCTACCGAGTGCTGTTCTAGGTTTGCCAATGTAACAGTGGATTGGTCACACCTCCGCAAAATGTACCTTCCTGTGAGCCAAAATAATAGCAGACCCTAGCTCAATATGGATACAACCGAAGAAAAACATTCACAATAAAAGGAATTGAAAAAAACGTGCAACTGAAATAAAAGTACTCAGAACTCCGGATAAAGTTTATCCAGTAAATATGCACCGATTCAATCCTAATAACAGGTAAAATTGCATTTTGAGAAAATGCAAAGGGAACAAGTTTCCCGTGTCCGCACGGGATTCTAAAACGTGGTGGGGATGAAGACAGCAAAAATGCAAATGGCGTCTTCTGTCATGGAGCAGGCAAGCTGGGAGAAACATTTGACAGTTATGGCGTCATCTGATGCAATTTAAATGTTCTAATGGCGACGAGGTGCTACATTTGGAACAGTTTCTCGATATATGTAGCTTTTTGAATCCTAGGGTCCGTAATAAAAAAAATTGTATATTGGTGTTAAAGCCAGTGAGCAATTGCCAATCAATAGTAGGATATTTTTAAACATTAGACTTTAAAGATAAATACAAAAAATATCTAAAATGGAAGGTGAGTGATGATTTATACATGCTTCTCATGGAATAAGGTGAAGGTCAGAAATCTATTTGTAATATCGGTGTTCCATACATCATAGCCACATTCATCACCTTCTCTGCCCTTTTAAAAATACAATATAGAGACGAAGAAGAGATTTTTTTTTACGATCTAAAATGTAAATCAACTGAATCTATAAACATAAAACCGAAAAACACGGGGTCTGTGAAGCTGTCAGTCCGTCCCTCCGTCCGGAAAGCCGTGAAGCTGTGTGATTATGTGTCTATTAATTACGCACTGTCTGAACGCAGGTTGCACCCTGTATATTAATTCTGTAAGTATATTAGTTATGTATTGTTGGAATATACACCACATGGCCAAAAGTATGCAGACAGCCCTTCTAATGAGTGGAATCGGTGGTTTCAGCCACACCCCTTGCTGACAGGTATATATAATCAAGCACACAGCCATGCAAATTCCATAGACAAACATTGGCAGTAGAATGAGCCGTATTGAAGAGCTCAGTGACTTTGAATGTGGCACTGTCATCGGATGCCACCTTTCCAATAAGTCAGTTCATCAAATTTATGCCCTGCTAGAGCTGCCCCGGTCAACTGTAAGTGCTGTTATTGTGAAGTGGAAACGTCTAGGAGCAACAACAGCTGAGCAGCGGAGTGGTAGGCCACGCAAGCTCACAAAACGGGACTGCCGAGAGCTGAAGCGTGTAGCACGTAAAAATCGTCTGTCCTCGGTTGAAACACTCACTACCGAGTTCCAAACTGCCTCTGGAAGCAACAGCAGCACAACAACTGTTTGTTGGGAGCTTCATGAAATGCGTTTCCATGGCTGAGCAGCCGAACACAAGCCTAAGATCACCATGTGCAATGCCAAGCATTGGCTGGAGTGGTGTAATGCTCACCGCCATTGGACTCTGGAGCAGTGGAAATGCGTTCTCTGGAGTGATGAATCACGCTTCACCATCTGGCAGACTCCGACAGACGAATCTGGGTTTGGTGGATGCCAGGAGAACGCTACCTGCCCGAATGCGTAGTGCCAACTGTAAAGTTTGGTGGAGGAGAAATAATGGTCTGGGACTGTTTTTCATGGTTTGGGCTAGGCCCCTTAATTCCAGTGAAGGGAAATCTCAACGCTACAGCATACAATGACATTCAAGACAATTGTGTGCTTCCAACTTTGTGGCAACAGTTTGGGGAAGCCCTTTTCCTGTTTCAGCATGACAATGCCCCCGAGCGAAGTCCATACAGAAATGGATTGTCGAGATCGGTGTTAAAGAACTTGACTGGCCTGCACAGAGCCCAGACCTCAATCCCATCGAACACCTTCCCTTTCGCTCAAACCTGATTGATCTCTCCATTCAGGTTGCTTCTGACAATCCAGACTTAATCTGCTTAACAGAAACTTTCCTCCTTCAAGATGTCTCTGATTCCTTAATAACTCTTCCTGGTTACCCCCTCCTCTGGTATGATAGACCTGAGCAGCGTCCTGGTGATGGGGTTGCTCCATACCTCATCCCTCAGATCAGCAGTCTGCAGCCTCCTCACTCTCTGCAGACCTGGACAAAATCACAGACTGGTCAAACAAGTGGAACATGTCTTTCAATCCAGACAAATCACACACTCTTACTATGTTTCTCCGCAAAGACCGACTGGACAACCCTCCCATCTACTTTCTCAACAATCCTCTCCAAGAAGTTCTGTCACTCAAGCTTTTGGGTCTCACTATCTGCCATGATCTTTCCAGGGAAAACTACATTTCCAAGCTGGCCTTGGAGGTCCTTAATGACCTGGCATCATCCTTATTGCCTGGAAGCAGGTCGCCGACTGAGCATCATCCATCGTGCGTAGTCCTTCCCTGGCACACCTGAGCTCCTCACCACATACAAGGCTTTCATCCGCAGGTCAATGGAATACTGTTCTCCCCTCTGAGCCGGTGCTCCTGCCTCACACCTAGCCCGGCATCATGCTGTTGAAACCAAAGCTTTCAGAATCATTGGCATTTCCAGCGATGAAGCTAACTCCGAGGGCCTTTCACTCACTCACTGCAGGCAGGTTGGTGGTCTTTCTGTCTTTTACCGACTCCTATCCGGCCTAGCTTCCCCATCTCTATCTGTGCTCTTCCCCCAAATATTCCTAGAGGATGCACAAGATCTGCAAGCAACCCTCTTATGCCAAAATCAAGTCTTAGCAGTGTCCATGTGTTTTCTACCTCTCCCACCCCCATCCCCCACCTCGTTCCCATGCCTCCTCCCCCCAAGCCCTCTCCCTTCCACAGATCTCCCGATATCCCTGTTCTCTACTGTTGTACTTGTGTGCTTTCCTCTCTCTTCGCATCTTGTCTCCCGCTCCCTTTATCATATGTTTTATGTGTCAGTTTGTTTTTTTGTGATTAATGCTTCTGCTCTTACATGAGCCTCGATCTTGTATTTAAAAAAAAAAAATCGGGAACATGGGTGTTGCTTTATAATATAAATCGTGATGCACAGCAGTATTATAATCTTTCGAATATGGATTGCCAATAAAGTGAAAAAGCATATCCTTCGTGATAACTCTTTGAGTAATCTGCATTATGAATTATAGATATTGTGTGTTGCTGTAGTTTGAAATCCTAAGGAATCTTCAAAATGTATGTATATTGCCAATAAAGGTCAAGAATATACTTAGTGATAAATCTTTGAGTAATCTGCATTATTAATTTTAGAAATTATGTGATGTGCTTAGATATACTTAATTAAAGGAATAAAGCTTCTATAGATAATCTGTGCAAAGATGGAATGCAATATTTCTTAAAACCATGAAGCTGTTTTTCCTGACATAGTGGAATGCCAGGACTCCTTTTTCTTCTGAGGTGCTTATCTTTTATGGCTTATGTTGAAATGTAAAACAGATGCTTCACCGTGCTTATGGGCACCTACTTGTCTCAAATCCCTGACCCCTTGTTTGCACCCTCATCGTTCAGTCGGACACCTCAAAGCAAAGAAGAATTCCTTTTATCTCTCCAAAACACTATAAAAGACAAGATGCAAACCAAATCGGGCAGAAGATTTTTTATGGATACATAGTATGGAATCCTGTTTCAGTACGCCGGCATAGTACTGTTCAACTTTGTTGTAATCCTTATTATATATTCAAGTGAGTCTTCTCCATTGAATTAAATCTTTGATTTTGTTCTTGAGGTGTGGACATTCTATCAGTGTACACTTTTCCACGACAACCCAAAATAAGGGGAAGATCACAAACACCCCAAAGACACAAAATACCTCAAAGATCCTTAAAGGCCCAGAAGACCCAAAACACCCCGAAGGCCCAAAATACCCCGAAGACCCGAAAGACCCAAAACATCCTGAAAACCCAAAAGACCCCAAAGACCCTTAAAGATCCAAAAGACAATGAAGACCCAAAATACCCCAAAGACCCTGAAGACCTTAAAAAACCCAAAAGACCACAAAGACTCAAAAGACCCTGAACCCATAAGCCCATAAGACCTAAACCCTGAAGACCCATAAGATCTAAAAGACCCAAAAGTTCCAAAAGACACTGAAGACCCATAAAACCCATAAGACCCTTTTGACCTATTAGACCCCAACATCCCAAAGACCCCCAAGGCCCTTAAGACTACTTTTACCTTTTAAGACCCTTTCATTACTTTAGAATAGACACCTTTAGATCCCTTCACCCTTCCTACCTTTTATATCCATTAAACCTTTAGGCCCTTTAAGTCCCTTTCAACCCCTTAGCCATTAACACCACTTAGACCACTTACACCCTTCAGACCGACTTGACAGCTTGGACCCTTGATCATTGAGAGCTTTGCTCCACTTGGACATTTTTTGATTACAATAAATCCAAGTCCCCAATCCAAAACCTTGATCTTTTCTACCCCTGCTAATTTCACCCCAAATCCACTTTTTGAGGTGCCGACTTCTTTCCTGAAAGTCCTTGGTGTCCTTGCGTTTTATACCTATCCTGCCCCCCCCCCCCCCCAGGCCCTCTCCCTCCCACACATCTCCGGATGTCCCTGCTCTCAAATGTTGTGTTTGTGTGCTTCCTCCCCTTCTCTCCCCATCTTGTCGACCGCTCCCCTTTTTATATACTTTGTTCGCTTGTTTGTTTGATTTGTTTGTTTGATAAATGTTAGCTCTTTCACGAGCCTCGACTCTGTATACAAAAAAAAAAAAAAATCAGCAATATTACAAATTAATTTGTACAAAATAAATGTTTGTATCATGATTGGTGTAAATCATGACAACACAGCAACTCTAGTTCAGTCAGGTAATTATCCTCAGTTTAAAGAAGCCTTTGCCTCTGTGGCGATGTGTGGCGACGCTAGTACTGCAATAAAAATAACGAAAACATTGTTAAAAAATATTATTATACATTTATCGAGGCTCGAGGAAGAGCAGAGTGGCAGAAGGCTGGACAATGGATCAAGAGACAAAATGGGGAAAAGGGAAAGCAGTGGGACACCAACAAACAGATGCATCACAGCACAAGGAGAGGGGATTGCAGGAGAAGGGTGAGAATAGGGCCTCAGCAGGTGTCAGAAAGCTCAGTCGTGAAAATGGGAGAACATGAGTTGGAAGTGGGAATCAGACTTGAAAGCATCGAGTTTACACTTGGGGAGGAGAACAAAGAAAGGGTTTCTGGCAGAACTCGTGCAGCATAGGAAGGCAGGGGCTGAGTGGAGAGGGGAAAGTGCAGGGGGAGAAACACCAAAATGGGGCCGTTAAAAACTGCAAGGCTACCAAGGCCACCTGTGGTGAGCAAAACGCTGGTCTAGAGACCTCCCGGTGGGATATTTCAGTGACAGGGATGGCCTTAGGTTCCAGTCTCTCGATTGGTGGGTGGGTGGGGGACGGCAGTATCAGTAAACAGTGGGAAGCCATACTACGTGGCAATTCATAAATTATATGACACTCCAGACTGACAGGTGTTGACCCTGGTGTTGGGCTAGCGGCTAGGGTGCCGGCTTCGGATCCAAGGATCCTGGGTTCGAATCCCGGTCGATTGCTGAATTAACGCCAGGGGGGTTGACTCAGCCTGTCATCCTTCCGAGGTTGGCTAATTGAGTACCAGTTCACTGGTAATTCCCTGGTTGTCGTTAAAGGCGGCAAAAAGGGTTGGCGTCAGGAAGGGCATCCGGCCGTAAAACATTGCTTCAAAAAGGGGACCGAAAAAACAACAACAACCACGGTTCCCGAAAAAGGCCAACCCCCGCTTTGCGGGGAAAAATGGCCTCTAAAGGTGGTTATATACTCCAGACTGACACATTTAAACTGGATTGATGAAGTGACAGAATTCATAGTATCCTTCAAAAGGCTCGACATTAAATGCCTTGTCAATGCCAACTGCATTAGCTTAAAGACGCACAGCGGAATCAAAATAAAATTCGTTAACTGAAAAGGAATTTCAGGTGTTTATGTGGAAATATAATTGGCAATAAAACATAGCTACCCTGCTGTCTTCAACAACTGTGTATGATGTCACAATATCAATGATCATTGATAAAAATATGCTTCTGCTGATTCGGAATTGATGACATGTTCTGACAAATGGAAAATGTCTTTTAATCCTTTGAACCTGGCATTCCTGAAGGATTGCCACACACACACACCCGTAAATTTCCATGATCCCTCACTCAAAGAGATTCAGTATCCTGAACATCTATAGGCATCAACGTCAGCCATTAACTCTCCTGGGTTTACCATACGGCAAAGCTTGCCTCCGCAGCCATCTGCTTGACACTGGGTAGTCCCTGTAATTTCCAGTCATTTCTTGAATCATCAGAACCACTCAGCCTACAGGGCCTAAGTCTGCAGCTCAATCAAGTGCTCTCTGCATTTTGGACAGGAGCCCAGCTTCACATCTGTCTTTCCTGGAACTCTGAGCTTTCAACATTATTGGCTTCTTCCGCAATGAAGCCAAATCACACATCGCAGAGAGGGCAGAGGTCTCTCTGTTTTTACTGCCTCAAATCCCATACAGCTCCCTCCGCTCTCTCAGTCCTCTGACCCTCACCAGCTCATATAAGCGACACCCACACGTATTATCCTCGTAACCCACAAATATACACAAGGACGTTCAGCCAAGAGGGGGGCATTTCAACCATGAACCTGTATGGATCAACACCGCGTTAACTCAATCTAGCAGGTTACACACTTAAATTCACTGGGAGGGTGTGGGTGTAGGGTTGGAGGTGTGGGAATAAGAACAGTTGTGCAGACATATGGCATATATATATATATATATACATACGAAATAATATACCATTTTAAATGAAAATGTGGTGTTAAGTGAAACAGGTACAAGTTTAGTCAATTGTACTGTGGAAAAGGTCAATGAAATTAAATAAAAGCATTCAAGTGGTGCTGGGCTGCTGTGGTGAATAAAGAACGTGTCGAGGCCGCACAGCCTCTGGGCTTGCTGGCTGGCCACAACTATGTGCTGTTGATAAGGAGAAAAGTGGGGGCTCATGTCCGAGGGGCTTGATGAAAATTCTGTGCAGACAAAGCTGTTTGTGAAATGTTTGACCTGTACTTGCACATGAAAGAGAATGAATTGGAGGAAAGATTTATTGTGGAACACACTGAACTCCATCAAGGCTCAACTCATTCACTGAGACAACGGGATGTAGACATTTTGACCCCAGGCATTTGAGTTGGCCTTGTGGGATACATATAAAACATCACAAGAGCTTGCCTCCGATTCAGGAGAGAAGGAGAAGCATAGAGGGAGATGTAACACCAGACTTGGAGTTTTTATTAGCTCCTGTTTAACTTAGTACGAAACGGGGGCTTATGGATTTGGTCTCGTCCTTCCATCAGTCCGTCCGTACGTCCGCAACCATATCTCGGACATGCATTGTTTGATTTTGTTCAAACTGGGCAGAAGCACAGTGGATGAAGGCATACACGTGTCCCTCGTTTTATTTTGCGAGCTGATCAAATATGGCCTACTGGTAGACTGGCAGCCATTTTAGTTGCAAAAAAAACCCGGATATTGAACACATCCTCAACCATTTCTCAGAGATGCATTTACCGATCTTGTTCAATCTTGGCACACAGATATTCAACGATGGCTTACATATGCGTGTCGTTTTTTTTCGAGATCAGTTCCAATATGGCTGACTGGTGGCCATTTTGTCAATTAAACGTGTTCCCAACCATTTATTGAACATGCATGGTCCGATTTTGTTCAAACTTGGAAAAAGTACATCACATGGCGGCATATACGTGCACTTTACTTTATTTTGCAATTGATCAAAGATGGCGAACAGATAGACTGGCGGCCATTTTAGATGTTAAAAAACCCTGAGATTGACCACGTCCTCAGCCATTTCTCGGACATGCATCTACCGGTCTTGTTGAAATTTGGCACACAGATATTGAATGATGGGTTACATATGCCTGCCATTTTTTTTCGAGATCACATCTAAGATGGCCGATTGGCGGCCGTTTTGTTACTTACACGTGTCCCCATACATTTATCGGACATGCATGGACTGATTTTCTTCAACCTTTGCACAAAGACAATACATGAGTATACATATACAGAAGATTTTGTTTTGTCATCCGACCAAGGATTGGAAGATTTGGCCTTTAACTTGGAGGGTGCAAATGTATCTAACATTCAATACTGACTTTTTAGGCGTTTTTTCCAACAATACACTCATATAGTACTGTTAATAGAAAACATTCACACTTCCCCTTGAATATGAAATTCTACGACCCCATGGGGCTAACCACTTAAGATTAGGGCAACAAGTCCATGAGAAAATTATTAACTTACTCAATTTTATAACAGAAAGACAAGAACAGGGTGCACTTGTATGTTTAAGAATGAAATATAGACAGAGTTTTGATTTTCCAACTAAGTATTTTATTTTGCCTATGGAAGGAGATTTCTTCTCCACATACAATACCTTATCTCATCATATAAGACTATTTTATGAAAGTGCCCAGATTGGTCATCATACTACTTGGAACTACTTCAAAGAATTGTTTACACAATATGACATTCATTTTGATGCTACATCTGAATTGGTTGCTTTCCTTTAGCCTTGGTTGAAGAACAGAGGAACAACTGGAAGACCACCTTCCCTAACTGTCGGAACTCAGCACTGCTTTGAATACGTCGAAACCTGGTAAAGCCACCTGATGGACCAGTTAATTTTTTCAGTTTTTCTGGGACTTCCTTGGACCCCAGCTATTGCAGGTTATAAATGATAGCTTAATGGGTGCATAACTTCCATGGAGCTGTCGGAGATCAGTCGTCTCCCGCATCCCCGACAAAGGGGACTCGCAATTGATGGAGAATTGGTGGCCTATATCTGTATAATGCACAGACTGTATAATCTTAGCTGAAGTTCGATCAATTAATTTGAAACCCTTCATGAGTCTTTTTATTTGAAAACATCAATCCTTTTGTATCCCTGGACATACTATATTCAATAAAAAAAAAAATTTATTTTATCTGTGATACCATTGGTTTCAATAGCTCAGTTTTACGAACTGATGGTCGTAAAATTTAAATTATAATTTTGTCTGGTTTTTGACTATATGTATCTTTATTGGTCTTTGGCCCCATTGGGCTTTGAGCTTTGGCCCCATTTTTATTTCCAACATCAAAGTCTTAGACTACAACATTTCCAATATTCCTAAAATTAATCAAGTGCTGTGTTCCCCCTTTAGGGTACACCGGGGAGTATGTATGGCAGGGCTGCCCACTGACTGGACTCCTGTGCTCTCTCACTATGGAATCTCTTCTGCTCCAGTTGTATATTCCCATCTTTGCCTTTCCTGGATCTATTCCTGCTACATCACTCAAACTTTCTGCCTACGCAGATGTCGATGTTTCTAATACGCAGATGATGGGCTTGTTCAGGCCAAGTAAATTGGAATAAAAGTGAAACCTTTTGGGTGAGGTGCAGCCTGCCCACAAATTGCTTTACCAGGGGGGAATGAGTTGGCACCAGAATGGTGTTAAACACCTTGGGGATTTCCTGGGGGATCACACCTTTGAACTGCATAATTGTGCAGGATTGCTGGATAAGGTGATGAAAAAGCTGGGCCGCTGGAAAGGACTCATTTTTCAGCTGTCCCATAGTGGAAGAGCCATAGTCATCGATATTTTGATGCCATGGGATAAAATGATATATCTGCAACCACCTGCGAACCTCCTACGCCATGCTTCGGAGTAATATTATTAATTTATTCTGCAATGGGAAACATTGACTATGACCTGCTGTGATTTACCTGCCACTGGCTGAAGGTGTTCAATGTTCATGGCTGTTGTGTTTGCAATTCACATGTTTATAATTGATATGTTTGGAATATGGGAGTGACGTCATCGGAAACGGAAATGACGGTTAGAGTAGAAAGTGTGGGAGGAGCTGAGAGAGGCACGTGGTTTGGCATGAGGCCTGAGGCCGAAGGCTGGGTGATTGGTGATTAAACCGTTGACGTTCACAAGCAGTAGGTTTCGTGTGATTACTGGATACAACAACTGGCGACGAGGATGGCTGAAATTTCGTTACCTCCACCGGCACCATTCCTGCCAGTCCCAGGGGAACCCACAGTACCATGGCGGCGGTGGTATCAGTCGTTTGAAACGTACTTACTTGCGCTGGATTTACAAGCCACGGCGGCCCCACGTAAGCGAGCCATTCTTATTCACTGCTTGGGTACGGAAGGCCAGCGGATTTTCTCCACTTTCGAACAGGCGAACGACACGTTCCAAGCAGCGGTGGATGCACTTTCTGCACATTTCGATTCTCGGCGGAGTCTTCTTCTCAATCGCTTTCAGTTTCGTCAGCAGTCTCAGCTGCCGGATGAGTCCATGATCCAATTTGTGTCTGCACTGAGAGAGCTAGCACAGCACTGCAAATTCGGAGCACTGCAGAACGAGTTAATAAGGGATCAGCTCATTGAAAAAACATCTTGTGTTCCGCTGAGGGGGCGCCTGCTGTTAGAATCTGATGATTTATCATTGGGGAAAGCGGTGGATATCGCGAAGCAAATGGAAGCGGCATTAGCAGCGGCATGTACATTGGCAGACACCACAGCGGGTCCCAGGACGACGCTTGTTTACAACGCTCCGTACCTACATTAGAGGGGGGTGGCCATCCAACGTGAAAGGGGAGCTGTTACGCTACTACAGAGTGAGGGAAGAATTATCCTGCTGGGAGGATGTCTGCATTGCCAGAGGTCACCGAACCTTGATTCCGGCATCTCTTAGAGTGCAGGTCTTGCGAATGGCACATGAGGGACACCTTGGAGTAGTGAAAGTTAAACAGCACTGCAGAGACATTGTCTGGTGGCCAACCATCGAACTGATGGTCAAGGATTGCACTGCATATCTCCTCAGTGGAAAATCCTCTCGGCCAACTCCTGCTACTCTATCCCCTATACAGTGGCCATCCGCACCTTGGAAACATCTCCAGGTGGACCTCTGTGGAGAACTGCATGGGGCACCAGCCCATGCCTGTTACCTACTCGTGGTGTATGACCTCCATTCAAAGTGGCCTGAAGCTTTGCCGCTGGGGTCAGTCAACACTCAATCGGTTATTGAAAAGCTTGATTCATTGTTTGCCTGGTGGGTCTCCCCGATATCATTACCACAGACAACAGGCTCCAATTTATTTCTGCTGACTTTACAGCTTACCTGGCAGAGAGAGCTATCAAGCACATTAGAACAGCCGTATACCATCCTCAAGCTAATGGAGGTGTTCAGCGCCTCAACCAGACGCTAAAGAACGGCAACCGTGCTTACCTGACCGAAGGTTGACAGTTTGAAGCAGCTCTCCTGCAAACACTCCTACACTTTCGGGCCTCCAAGCACACAACTACAGGGGTATCCCCCACGTCGCTGATGCTGGGAAGGGAACTACAACTCCCGCTCGATCGCCTTGGCTTTACCAAGGGTAATCCTACATCGTCAGCTACACATTTGCAGGTAGATACCCAGCAGCAGCATATGAAGTTGAGGTCTGACCAGTCCAAAAGGGCCAAACCACCGACGTTACAGGAGCAGGACTGGGTGTGTGTCTGGCTGCCTCGGCGTCACAACAAGCTGCAGCCTCGGCGTCACAACAAGCTGCAGCCTCGATCGTCGGACCCATTGCAAATCGTTAAGAGATTGGGAGCAGCCACCTATCATCTACACGGTGGATCACGATGGCATGCGAATCGCTTGAGGAAGGTTCCTGTATCACCGGTCGGGCAAGGACAGGGAAGCATTTCTCCTCTTCTTTCCTGGCAGCCACCAACTGGGATTGACAACAGGCCTGCGGACACACCTGCACCTCCAAGGGCTCCTCAAGTTGTTCAGCGACCTCAAAGGGCTACGCAACAGCCTACATGGATGAAGGCCTATGTGATTGGCTAATTGTTTTTAAAAATGGGAGGGAAATGTTATGTTTGCAATTCACATGTTTATAATTGATATTGTTGCGGATATGAGGATTGTGTTTTTTTTTATTGTGTTGTATTGTATAGTAAATTGTTGTGACATATTGCTTTATTCTGGACCCTCCTGCCTCCAGTGTTGTATAAAGGTCAAAGGGCGTCCCATAATTAGGTCATAAACAATCACGTCAGCCAATCATAGATTTCCCCCTGGTTGATAGTTATCTCTTTATTATGTGTATTAGGGTAAGGCCTTGTCTCCCATTAAGATGACACTCCATTGCACCAAGTGAAATAGAGTAGATTCCTTTCATTCCCCATTCCCACTCCCAAAAACTTTCATTGCCAAGCCTCGATTGGCAATTACATCCCCTCCAAGCCTCCATTGCCAACTGCACGGGGCACAGGTTTGTTACAGCGGTGGGTTGCTGATTTCACCCCAATAGCCGCCATTAAGCATGTGCTCAGCTCGGGGTCAGAGGGCCTGTGCCCACCAATCAGGGCCGAGGCGAGCTGACCGATGGGCGTGTCCTAAAGGCCGGCGGCTTGATCGCCGGAGGCGCTATAAAAGCGTGCGCGCAAGGTACTGCAAAAAGAACATTAAGGGAATCACAAAGCCTGCTATTCGTCGCCTTGCTCGCAGAAGTTGGACCAAGCAAGAGAGAAAGAAGGTGGTTGGACAGAGAGACGTGCCAAGAAAGAGTTGAGCCAGAGAACCAGCAGCTTTGGGTTACACAAGCAGCGTTGACTCCACCAGGCAGCGTCGACCCGTTACCCCGCGGGAACCAGATTGCGGAGGCATCGGTGGCCGTCGAGGTCCAGCCCGACGTCCCGTGCGGGATCAAGCCGAACCATCTGCCCCAGCTAAACCTTCCCAGTCCTCCTTCCAGCATTTATTCCAACGATTCCATCCTTGTGTACGTGAGTTTGTTTTGTTTGTTCTGTCTTTGGGTTAATTAAGACTGTAGGTAAGCTAGGAATTTGCACTGTGTCCTTCTGGTCCGTCCCTCTGTCTATTTTATTTTATTATCCTTCCTTCTCCTTGGTTTTTTTTGAGCCTGTAAATAGCAAATAAATTATATTCGTATTCCCTATTATTTCTTCTTCTTCTTCTTCTTCACATCCGTGTCGCTTTTGTCTTTTCCATATTGAATATCTGTGGCGCGATCCGGCCAACGTTCGGGAATCGGGTTAGTCGGGGTAACTGTTAGGGCCGCGGGGCCATCCGCTCGGCAAACACAACATCTTATCCGCGGTCCGTAACAATATGTTTGGACTGTGAGAGTGACGTCATCGGAAACGGAAATGACAATTAGAGTAGAAAGTGTGGGAGGAGCTGAGAGAGAGGCACACGGTTTTGCATGAGGCCTGAGGCCGAAGGCTGGGTGATTGGTGATTAAACCGTTGACGTTCACAAGCAGTACGTTTCGTGTGATTACGGGATACAACAATGGCCTCATTGATATCTGCAGCAGGATAATGTGCTTACGACTCTGTTTCATCCACCAATTCTGGGAATAAAACCTTTCTATGGAATCACCTGGCTCACTGCCTGGTGAAACTTGCAGGAGAACTTGGAAGTTTTTTGTGATGGATTTGCAGTACATTGATGCATCTCTGTTGCCTTCCTTCTATCAAAGTGTGATGAATGCTTGGTGGGCCTTTTCCTTTACCCTTGAAATAGTGACATATGATATGAAAATGTTTCTCAGTGAGCTATTATTTTATAATCCATTTCTGGAAAACACTATGAAGGAAAGGGGGCTTATTCAGCACTTCATTGATGTTTTCTGCAGGTGAAAGACCTCTGGACGGTGGGAGAAGAAATGGCCCAATGCTGCGACACTGACAGAAAGAACTGAAGTTAAATCTGTCAGAATTATGTCACTTTTTCTTCAGGAAATACTTTCTACTTAACGCAGTATTCTACAGATCATTGGACCTTCAGTGAATGAAATTACAAATATCACAACAGAATATCTCGCCAAGCTCCATGTATATTACTTGTCAAGAGATTGGTTTTGTATAAAGAGTCAAGGATCATGGAGGAGTTAGAATACAGAATAGACCAGGACATAACAGAATGAAACATAAAGTGGAAAAGGTGGTGGTGGCTTGAGTGAGGGGAAACACACCAGCAATTGCAGTGTCGAGGAACAAACTAGAAGGATACATAGAGAGAGAAAGGTCACGGGGAAGAACAAGAGCAAGGGAAGGGGGAAGGATGATTAATTAAATATGCAAGTAACGGAAAGAAAACACGAATGAGGTCGTTGGACATTCATGTCACGTGTTAGTCATTCACAGTCAATGGGCCACAACCAGAGGACCTATTCCAAATGAAGGCGAAGTCAAGCTATGTGTTGGTATTAGAACGCAAGAATAGGTTATTCCAGTGATCTCGCATCAATGTTGGACTGAAAAGGCAGAGGGTATGGGGAGGGGCAATCTCCCACCATATCTCGAGACTAATGGTATACATAGGTCCATCCTCGTACATTAGTCCACGGACACTCCAAACTGAAGCAGAATAGGAACGGGCGAGAGTCGGCAATACATCAAATGATCATTCTCGCAATTCCAGAGCCTCAATCTTTCCGTTAGAAGGCAACATTTTTTACATCTCTTGGATTTTAAAGGAGATATTTTACATCCTGAAGACCCAAACTCTTGAGGGAGCAGCAGGCTGCGCACGGCAAGTCATAAACGTTTCTGTGGCTGAAAAACAACCCTGGGCAGGTCAGCACTATGTTCGAGGGTCGTATAGGTGAGGGCTTGAATGTGGCTGACTACCAACACACAATGGCCTACTGTTTATTAAGGCCACTGGCCCACTTTTGGATATTTTCCATCCAGCAGATAATGTTGGCAGATGGTTCCCACCTGAACATTACTCAGAAGGACGGTCTACTCATTGATGCAATATCCTGGCTACATGACCGCTCACCTGGCCTGAATGACACCTGACAAATACTCCATTGCCTCTCTTTTCCTTTTTAAGGTAAAATTGGTATAATACCCAGTACTAAAGCTAATATTATTTGAGCACCTGAGATTTCAAAGGAGAGAATTTTTACCTGCAAAGTTACCTACCGAGTCAAACTGGCAAAGGGTTTTATTCACTGCCCACCCCTAAATATGTTGAGAATATCGAATGGAAACTAGTGCGCAAGTTTTTGCCCTGTCATGTTTTCTTGAACCAATTTCCAGCTTCCAATTAAAATCAATGGCCTTTCTGCGCATCGATTGAAACACTACCTCATTTCCGTCCATCAGACATTTTGCAAATAAAAACATTTTACAAAACAAATTTTACAAAAAGTTTTCCATCTTCTGTTTATGAAGGCCACAATAACGTACAAATAACTTATGTTGTTTTTATTCTTCAAAATAAACACAAGTCGAAAAGGCAAGAAAGAAAAGTGTTGTCTCTTCTCATAATGTGATACCCTTAAGGCTTGTGTTCGTGCAAGGTTACAATTTGAATACCGTTTTTTATATAAAACTAGCAGAGGTACCCGGCATTGCCGGGCAGGAGGGGAGGAGAGGAAGGGGAGCGGGGGGGGGGGGGAAGGGGAGGGGAGGGGGGCCTGGTGGGGAGATTGGGGAGGGGGGGGGAAGGGGAGGGGAGAGGGGGGAGGAGGGAAGAAGGAGGGCGGGGGGGAAGGGGAGGGGGAGGGGGGAGAGGGAGGAACGGGGGGGGGGAGAGGGAGGAACGGGGGGGGGGAGAGGGAGGAACGGGGGGGGGGGAGAGGGAGGAACGGGGGGGGGAGGGGTGGGGAGGAAGCAGGAGGGGAAGGGGGTTCATATATATGCTGGTGGGTGAATGGGGTGAATGTGGCGTTCATCACGTTTCTGAGTTAAGTGGGGTGCCGATCAGGAAGAAGAAGAAGCCGTACTACCAACTCCGTACACTTCTGGAATTGTTTGATTTATTTGTATTCAAATGTCTGGTGATTGCTTTGTATTTATTTATGCGAATGTGTACTTGTATATAACTCATTAATTTAAAAAGGCTTAGGCACGATCGAGCGATTTTTTTTAACTCCAAAAAAACGATTTTTTTTTTTCATAATTTTTTTTTGCCTAAATCACTCCCAGGAAGTCACTGATGAACCTCTGAAAGTTTGACGAAAATCCTTTCAGCCATCTCTGAGGAAAATGGTGACACACAGACAAACATCTCTCTTATATAGTAGACTAGCCGAAAGCACCCGGTGTTGCCTGGGTTCTTTTTGAATGAATTTACTATTATAATTCAGCTTTTACTCGTGGCTGTAGACGATTGACTACTATAATTCAGCTCAGCTTTTAATTGCGAAATGTGCCAGCCCGGCTGAGGTGGGCCTCGACCGGCCTCGCCACCTTGCCTAAAACCTTCCCGTGGCCCATCCCGACATTTTTAGTTCTTTTTGAATGAATTTACTACCATAATTCAGCTTTTACTCGCGGCCGTAGAAGATTGGCTACGATAATCCAACTCGGCTTTTAATTGCGAAATGGGCCCGGCCCAGCCGAGGTGGGTGGGCCTCAACCGGTCTCGCCCCCACGCCTAAAACCTTCCCGGGGCCCGTCCCGACATTTTTTGTTTCAGAGGTTTCCTCCTATCTTTCACCGTTCAGGAGATTAGCTTGCACAGACAAACAAACAAACAAAAACTTTGTTATATATATACAGACTTGTCATTTAATATGGAATATATTTTAATTCTTGACTTGGGTTTACTTTCTTAACTCAGTATATGAATCTGGTGAGTTTCTTTTACACTTTGGTGATTTATTTGTTAAAAGAACCATGTCACTGATTGTCTGTCGCAGCAAGAAGTCAACAACAGGATTATATCACAGGTGGCATGGCAAAATGTACGGACAGGTGCATTTGATGATTGGATTTACAGTCGGGTATACAAGGGTTGTTGCGTTCTGTATTAGTGGAAAACAACTGCTGCACATCTCCAAAAGTTATTGCCGCTTCCTCTGGAGATGGTCCGTCAACTCGACAATGCTGTTTGTCATGGAGTGGTGGCTTTACGAAATTACGGCATGAAACAGCGTGCTATTGCTCGGCAGTATGGCATCACTCAAGGTCAGGTGTCAAAGATCCTGAAACGAAATGCTCAGAGGGGTGTCCCTACTCCAATACCGAGGCCAGGACGTCCCCGCAGAACCACAAGGAGGGATGATCGCCAGCTGCACCGGTTAGTCCACAATGGCCATACCAAGTCAGCTAATCGGCTTAGGGCTGAGTGGCAGCAACTGACAAATGTGCCTGTATCCAGAAGGCTAGTCAACCAACGACTGGTTCAAGCAGGCTATCGTGCCAGGCGTCCCCTGAGAAAGCCATGCCTGACCAGACAACACCGCCAGCGCCGATTGCAGTGGGCCAGAGAGCACCGTCAATGGCAGCCAGGACACTGGAATCACGTGATCTTCAGTGACGAGTCTAGATTTCTGGTCTATCGTCAAAATGGCCACGTCCGAGTGCGCAGATAAGTGCATGAAGCCTACAACAAAGATTGTATAGTGCCAAGAGTCCAAGCTGGAGGTGGTGGGGTGACCGTTTGGGCAGCTTTTCATGCAGGGGGCAAAACTGACCTGGTTGTTCTGAATGGAAACCTGAACCAGTTCAAGTACAGGGCCATTCTGGAAGAAACATTGCTTCCATTTGCTCGTGCAGCCTTTCGAGGAAACTTTGTCTTCCAAGATAACAATGCACGGCCTCATCGTGCTCGCATGATCCAACACTTTCTTGCTGACCGTGGTGTCGAGCATATGGAGTGGCCTGCCATGTCCCCAGATATGAATCCGATAGAGAACTTGTGGGCAGAATTAACGCGTCAAATCAAGCACTTGGACCAGCAGCCGACCTCGGTGCGTCAATTGCAGCAGGCTATTGTCACTGCATGGCAAGCAATTCCTGTCCAAACCTTGGCAAATCTCGTGAACAGCATGCCTCAACCTTTTTACGTGCTCTCCTTAATGCTCGTGGGGGTTACACGAAGGACTGAACTGTCATTTTACTGTCAGTAATCCCAGTCATAATTTAACTTTTGTTTTTGTTTAAAAAAAATTTGGCTAATGTGCAAAATAAAGAGATACTTCTGGAAAACGTACAGAAGTTTAACACAGTACTGTCCATGAATTGAGTTCGATATCAGTTTACATCACTTTCAAGGATCAATTTATTTGTTTTGAAATGTCAAATGTGGTTTTTGTTTCTTTTAAAGGTCACATTAACAAAATCTAGAATAATTTCAACATAATTCCAATGAACTTTTGGTTCTAAGACATCTTGAAAAGTAAGTTCACCCCCACAAATAAAATATTCCATATTAAATGCCAAGTCTGTATATAGATGAGTAATAATTAATTTAACAATTTTCAAAGAAAAATGGGGTTTTAAAGAGGGCATTTGAAAACCTGATGATTATTTTAAATAATTTATCTTTAAGTTACAGGTTTTAAGACTGATGTCTTTATTTTCTCAACTTTAATAAAATAGTTTTTTTTATAATGAAAAGAAGAAACAGTCAATTTTAGCTTATCTTCTATCTATCTATCTATATATATATATATATACGTATATATATATATATATATATATGAAAGTTTTTGTTTGTTTGTTTGTTTGTCTGCAGGCGCTAATCTCCTGAACGGTGAAAGATAGGAGGAAACCTCTGCAACAAAAAATGTCGGGACGGGCCCCGAGAAGGTTATAGGCTAGGTGGCGAGGCCGGTCGAGGCCGCGTCGGCCGGGCTGGGCCCATTTCGCAATAAATCTTCTTGTTATTTCAAAATTCTCTTGAGTACAACTTATGCACTTAATAGGAATATCTCACTGATTGCAACACATGCTTTCAAAATTCTCTTGAAGTACAACTTATGCACTTAATAGGAATATATATGACTGATTGCAACACATGCTTTCAAAATTCTCTCTCGTGGGGCCCGACAGAAGAAAGAACAAGGAATCGTTGAGCACTAACTGATACTGGGCCGCGTCAGACAGATGTACAGAAGATGCAATTAATTCGAAAAGAACCCGGACAACGCTGGATGCATTCAGCTAGTGTGTATATATATATATATATATACATTCATTTCACGCCGTGACGCGCATAGGAGCTGCCGAGGCGGTTACTTTTTTTTTTTTTTTGTATACAAGATCGAGGCTCGTGTAAGAGCGAAAATTGGCTAGGGAGTACAATCCTGGATGGGTCCCCACTCCGACACAGGATATTCGAATGGCGCATTATCCCAGCAAGCTGGTACTCATTTTGCTGACCTCGGAAGGATGACAAGCTAAGACAACCCACCTGTTGTTAATTCAATGGCTGACAGGGGCTCAAACCCAAGACCTTAATACCTTAAGCCAGCAATCTTAACAGTTAAGCCAACACCATGCAGGCATCATTGCTTTAATACCAGTGAGTAAATATGATGTAATTTTTTAATTTTAACATAATAATAATATTATCTTGTTAAATAAATAAATGCAGAAGAGCATAAAGGACATTTCAGTGATTTGAGCAGTATTTAAAGAACTTGTATTGATGTTGTCATGTCCTGTTGTAAAGGAGGCATGAAAAATTAACCAGAAACATTTCCAGGTTGGATGCTGGAAAGTTTAGTTGCTCTACATTGCAGATTGCAGTGGGAATGGTACAAGTAATGTTAGAATTCCAGCCCAAGTATAAAGTAATGAGATGGGAAATCTAGAATCACATGCAAAGACAACATTTAGATGTTATACTTTGTCAAAAGCTGTATCATTATTTTGCCAAGTTGAAGCTTGATTAAAAGTCATATGTCACATGTTTTGGTTGAGATTTTAATTTTATTCAGTGACTTTTTAAATATTGATCGAGGTGATTATACCACATCAGAATGTCCATCAATATTGCCATTAGCAAATCGTTTGGCAAAAACTCGATAATAAAGGAGAAATATCAAATGCAAATGCAGCGCAAGGGAAAACTGTGATGGCTCAGCTGATGAAATCAGTATTTTATTAGCCCCCATTTGACTTTGTCCGAAATGGGGGCCGACGGATTGGGTCTCGTCCTTCTGTCCGTCTGTCCATGCCTGTGTCCGCAACCATATCTCGGAGATGTATGGACCGATTTTGTTCATACGTGACACAAAGACAACACACGGTGATATACATATGCACATCATTTTGTTTCGCAATGCAATCAAACATGGCTGGCTGGCAGCCATTTTAGTTGTAAAAAAACAACAATATTGAACACGCACTCAACCATTTCTCGGACAAACATTTACCGATATTATTCAAACTTTGCACACAGACAATGAATTATGGCCTACATAAGCACGTCAATCTTTATAAAGATCAGATCTGAGATGGTTGACTGGCACCAATTTTGTTACTTAAGCGTGTCCCTAACCAATTCCCGAAACTTGCATGGCCTGATTTTGTTCAAACTTGGCTCAAGCACAGCACATGACGACATATACGTGCATCTCACTTTATTTTGAGAGCTGATCAAAGATGGCCGACTGAAAGACTGGCGGCCATTTTAGTTGTAAACATCCGACATTGACCACGACCTCAACCAATTCTCGGACATTCATTTACCGATCTTGTTTATACTTGGCACACCGATATAATGAATGATGGGTTACATATGCACGTCATTTTGTTTCGAGACCACATCCCAGATGGCTGACTGGAGTAAACGTGTCCCCAACTATTTATCGACATGCATGGACCGATTCTGTTCAAACTTGGCACAAAGACAATACATGAGAGTGCACATAAGCAGAAGATTTTGTTTTGTAATCGGACCAAAGATGGCCGACTGACAGCCTTTAACTCCGCACAACAAAATTATTAAAACCCACGGGGACTCTGACAATTTGTCTTTTTCTTCTTGTTTCAGCAGAATATGGTCTGATAGGGTATATTAGGCCAAAATGGTCAACCACATGTTGGTCTTCATTACTTTATGAGCTAAAACATTTCCTAAACTCGAACCGCACTTGGCAGAGGACATACCTCCACCAGGCTGAACAGTTTACGTTTTGTATTCCACTGATAGGCTGGATCTGCATCTGATCTTATCACCGAGCAAACTCCAAACCAAGTTGGTCATAATCTGTCCGCAACTTATTAAGATATCATGCTATATATCATTTTTGGCACCATCTCTCAATTGGTATTTCGATCCAGATCTGCATCTTCATCAAAATCGAATAGATTTGTCCTTGTCACACACCCAACCTGTCCACCAATTTTGTCCAAATCCATCCATAACATCGAGATATCCTGCTCACAAACAAACAGACAGGGATGTCACCTTCGGTAGCAAAGGTAATATAAGTGGTGAAATATTGTCGATTTATTAATTCTTTCAATTGCTTGAATGCAGTTTTGAGGGAACGCCTGAACGATTTGAAAAGCCTCACTAAATGTGCGACCCACATTATAATTTCTGAGGAATGCTGGGTGTATGTGTCACATAAATATATGTGAATAAATACCATCTAGATTTTAGACAATGCAGTACATCCCTGGGAGATAAAGTTCCTATTTTCAATTTCCAAATCATTTTTTATTAACTCAACTGGACAACCGTCCAGTTGAGTTCATCACATACTGAACCCTCCGGCGTCCGTCGTCTGTCGTCGTCGTCGTCTGTCGTCCATTAACTTTTCGACGTTAACACTCCAGCGTCAACAAATATCAACCGATTCTGATCAAACTTGACGTGCAGCATCCTTACCCCAAGGACCAGGTTGGTATTACATTTCAGCCCGATCCGTTGAAAAATGGCGGACTTAGGCGACCATTTTGTTTTTCGTCATGAAAACGACGTTAACACTCTAGCGTCCACAAATATTAACAGATTTTGATTAAACTTAGAATGTTTAACCCTTACCACACAAGGTAGGTTGCTATTGCGTTCCAACCCGATCCGTCACAAAATGGCCGCCTAGGCCACCATATTGTTTTCAGCTCCAAAACGACGTTAAGACTTTAACGTCCACAAATATTTGTGGATTTTGATCAAACTTGGTGTGTGAGACTCTTACCACACAAGGTAGGTTGCTATCGCATGTCAACCCGATCTGTCACAAAATGGCCGCCTTAGGCCGGCATATTTTTTCAGCTCTGAAACGACGTTAACATTCTAGTGCCCACATATATTGACGAATTTTCATCAAACTTGGCATGTGAGACCCGACCTACTTTAAAGTTGTCCAGTCAGTTCAGTTGAGTTCTGCTTCCCTGGAAGCTCTAGTTTTTCATCGCAATCTGAATTTATCTCATGTAAAGCAGAAGCAATTAGCATAGCTGTCAACACCTAGTCTTTGTGGTGAAAGAAATTGTTTTAAAAAAACCCACAACACCAGCTCATATTAGTGCACCGAGATTCAAAACTATAATTAGTAAGACTAAACTTAGCAAAGCAATGATTGCAAAACAGCCTTACTATTTCAAACAAGGCAGTGACCGTGTTCCCATCTGCGTGCCGACACTAAACTATTCATAAATGATGGTAGAACATCATCAGCACTCACTGGGTTACAAAGAACTCCTCATTATCTGTGTTGTATCAAAAATATTACCTTCAAATAAACGGTTTTATTTTTAAATCTCGCCAGAGAAAGGTAAAATCATAATCACAATGTACAAGTGATGTCAAGTGTCGTCACATTTCCAATAGCTCACTGGGCGACACTTCAGTAACTACCTTGGCCGACCTCAAGTGTCAACTGAACTATCACTAACAGGGGTATTGACAATTTGATGTCACAGGGGTCTTTCACATGCACTCACATGGCACTGCCCACACCTGTGTATCTGTCGATTCTGAAGATCAAGTTTCCGAATTTGAAAGGTCTCTTTGGTGCTTTTCAGGCAAGGCCTAACCCTAACACTAATCCTAATCCTAACCCTAACCCTAACTCTAACCCTAACCCTGGGGTTCTTAACCTGGGGTATCCATACCCCTTGGGGGGTATGGGTACCAAAATCTGGGGGTATGGGCCTCGTAATAAATTATAATAATAAATTGTAATAAATTCAATGAAATATCAACTTTAAATATATAATATATATATATTTAAATATAAATATATATATTTCAAAACAAATTATTTTTGTATAATTATATTTCAAACAAATATAAATTCAATTTTCTAAGCTATTGAGATATTTTGAAGTCACGCTGGAACCTAATGGGACTGGTAATCAGGCGCGGATCCCCGAACTTGGCCAATTTTCTGGGTAATAAGTTACCAATTTTCATCCAAAAAAAATAGTCAATTAAAGTAAAAACACCCCTCAGAATGTACCACAGAGCACCTAGAAATCAAAAACATTCCAGGGGGACATGCCCCCATTCCACGGGGCATGTGGCATGTGGCATGTGGCACATGTAGCTTCAAATAGCTATGCGCACCTTCGGTTAGTCAACAGCCTGGCGAAAGGGGGTATGGGGACATCGCGGGCAATCAGTTGAGGGTCTTGACAGGGAAAAAGGTTAAGAACCCCTGCGCCTAACCCTAACCCAAATCCTAACCCTAACCTACCCTACCCCTAACCCTAAATCTAACCCTAACCCCTGTGCCTAACCCTAACCCAAATCCTAACCCTAACCTACCCTACCCCTACCCCTAACCCTAACCCTAAATCTAACCCTAACAGCTCCTTCGGAGGGAATGTTAAGCCGGCTGTTATGTCTACCAAACACTTGTGAGTAGATGATAAAGACCGCTCCCTCCTCCCACCCCCCCCCCCCACACCCCCGCTCCCCACCCACCATACCTTTTGAAATGACAATTCCACTGTGTGCCAGTACTCTGGCAAAATTCTAAATTCCTGCCCAAACTTACAGGGGAATTGCATGAGCAGCATAAGCCATGCCTTTGTCGTGATGCAACGAACAAACAAAATTTGTAATCGATTCATGAGGAACAATCATTGATCATCCTGAAGTCGTTTCCTTTTTTAGATCCTTTGAACTAACATGCAAGCTGCTGTCTTGCCCCTGTGAGTTTCCATTTTTCCTCTGATATCCTGACCTTGATATCCTCTAATTATGCAATTCTTTCTTTGAATGTTTCTTTATGCCAATTTATGATTTCGCTTGAAACCTCCCTTGTCATCAATGGTACAAGTAGCTGCAAGTGCATGCCACACAAGTGCATTATTAGAATAACAATTCTTTATTCATGATGAAGAATTGTTAATCATCTTGAAGTCCTTTTCTATTTTCTATCCTTTTCTAACATGCAATCTGTTGCCTTGCCACTGTGACTTTCAAGATTTTCTCCAATATCCTTGACCTCGATTATCATCATATTTTCATGATTCTTTATTTGAATGTTTGTTTTTGCTAATTCATGATTTTTGCTAAACACCTCTCATGTCATCAGTTGTACAAGAAGCAGAAAGTGCACTGGCCAAGCAGGCATGTCAGCACATTTTTTCTATATCTGCTTGTTTGTCTATCTTATTATTGATATTCCTAACAGCCTTGAGTTATATACAGTCACGTGAAAAAGTAAGTACACCCCATGTAAAGTTTTGACTTTTTCACCATATTTCAACATACACCTATTTGATCTTCATTTCAACAATATTGATAGATAAAGGTGATATAATATAACAAATATCATGAAACATTTACATTTTGTAGTCCATTGTATAATTTAAATAAAAATAAATGCAAATTTCGCATGTGGAAAAAGTAAGTACACCCTTGGCTCTAATAGGTGGTATTGCCCCCTTTGGCAGAAACAACATCAAGTAGGCGTTTCTTATAACTGTCTACCAGTCTCTGAAATCGAATGGGAGAAATTTTTGCCCACTCCTCCATGCAGAATTCTTTCGGATGTGCGATGTTTGAGGGGATCCTTGCATGCACAGCTCGTTTCAAATCCCCCCACTACATCTCGTTGGGATTTAGATCCGGTCTTTGACTTGGCCGTTCCAGAACCCTCCATTTCTTTCTTTTCAGCCATTTCTTGGTGGATTTACTGGTATGTTTAGGGTCATTGTCATGTTGCAAGATCCACCTTCGGTTGAGCTTCAACTCTCCGACAGATGGCCTCACATTATCCTCAAGCACCCTCTGGTACAATGAAGAATTCATAGTGGATTCTATGATGGTGAGCTGCCCAGGCCCTGATGCAGCAAAGCTGCCCCAAACCATAATATTTCCACTATCATACTTTACAGTTGGTATCAGGTTCTTGTGGTCAAATGCTGTCTTTGGTTTTCGCCAAACATTTATTCTGGTACTGTGGCCAAATAGCTCTACCTTTGACTCATCTGTCCAGAGCACATTGTTCCAGAAGTGCTGGTCTTTGCCTAGGTGTTCATTGGCAAACTTTAGTCTTGCCCTGATGTTCTTTCTGGACAGCAAAGGTTTCCTCCTGGCACACCTCCCATGTAGATCAAATTTGTGCAGCCTCTTTCTAATGGTAGACTCGTGCACTTTGACATCAACAGTGTCAAGAGCTACCTGTAGGTCCCATGATGACATTCTGGGGTTCTTAGAGACTTCTTTCAGCATCTTGCGGTCTGCTCTCGGGCTGAACTTGCTGGGGCGGCCTGGCTTGAACAAGTTGGCAGTTGTTTGGAATCTTCTCCACTTGTAGATGATCTTCTGGACAGTCGAATGATTGATTTCAAATTGTTTGGAGATCTTTTTAAATCCCTTCCCAGACTCATATGCATCTATAACCTTCTTTCTGCAGGCCTCAGAGAGCTCTTTTGATCTAGGCATGGTGACGCCACAGACTTCAACAACAAAGAGCAAACCAAACTAAATGCCTGAGGTTTAAATAAGACAAGTTCCTCCAAGATCTTCTCTAACGATGTTCTAATCATTTGCACCTGAGCTGGTGCACCTGATTCTAATTTTAGGTATTTGAAGTTGTGATAAATGTAGGGGTGTACTTACTTTTTCCACATGCGAAATTTGCATTTATGTTTATTTAAATTATACAATGGATTACAAAATGTAAATGTTTCATGATATTTGTTATATTATATCACCTTTATCTATCAATATTGTTGAAATGAAGATCAAATATCTGTATGTTGAAATATGTTGAAAAAGTCAAAACTTTACATGTGGTGTACTTACTTTTTCACGTGACTATATTAGTCAGGTTCACTATGTCAATAAATTATATTTCGTTCAAAATCATGGTAGATTAGCAAACCTATACATTTTTGGAAAGGTTATAGCATAAGGAAACTAAAAATCAATGTTTACATTTGGAGAGATACCTGTATGGCGGCCATTTTGGATTTTCAAAATGGCCACTGTAAAATACATATTTTGTTCTATTTCTGCCTCTAATTACTCTAAAATCTTTTAAAAATATACTAAACCTATATTTTCAGGGACAAAGAATCCAATGAAAGTATCAAATTAGTGCTATGGGGAATGGTAAGACACGAATCAAAGGTTTTGAATTGCAAAATACTGTCTTTATATTCGCGATAAGTTGCATAATCAAATACATGTTATCATTTTGTACAGGCAGTTAATAACATCAAAATGTGTCACAATAATTCATATCACCAAACATACACAGGCAGTCAGCAAAATCATATATACACATGCAGTCAGTATAACTTCACATCTACACAGGCAGTCAATGACAAAATATACACAGGCAGTCAATGGCATCAAACATCCACGATTACAGAATATGCCATTTAGAGTTCGTCATCACTGTCCTGTGTGTCGTATCCGACAATATAGTCCGCATCGTTTTCACAGTCCGTTCCACACAAGCAAAGGTCGGTCAAATTGATTGGCAAATCGAATTGGTCGAATGGTCGATCGAATCGAATTCGATGAATCGAATCGAATCGATCGAATTGGTCGAATGGTCGAATGATCGATCGAAGCGATTGGTCGAATGGTCGAATTGGTCGAATGGAATTGGTCGATTGGTCGAATTGGTCGAATTGGTCGAATCGAATTGGTCGGAATTGGCAAATGTAAACATTGATTTTCAGATTTTCCATGTAATAACGTTTCCAAAAATGTATAGGTTTGCTAATCTACCATGATTTTGAACGAAAAAACATAGTGAACCTGACTATATGTGAAAATAACGCAGGCAAATCTTAATTACAACAAAGTAAAGATATCAATATTAAACACATGCTCGGCCAAATCGTTTGCATTCATGAGAATAACTATTTACCCCCACACCTTACCACACAAAAACATGATGATGAACAATTAAGGCCGAATTTACCAAATGTGTGTTAAGAGTTAGACACGTGTGGAATCGCTAATCATGCGATGATCAGCCGTTCAAAGTTAGTCGCCAATCACCGTAGAGTGATTATCTAATGCAGATGAAAACCTAACCACAGGTGTTTAAATAGCGAGGTCATGTTTAAGACTGCATTTAATGCCTTGAAGCAATCAATGGACAGCTAATGCACATCATTGCACAGCACATGTAGGTTAAATGTGCCCTTTGCTTGAATTAGCACAAGAGGATAGGAATAGGGCAGTACGGATTGAGAATCTTTGAGGATACCTGCAATCTTGTGGAAAAGTATGACAATATCAAATTTGGCCGGAGTTACAGACTCTTTAAGGAATAATTTTGGTGTCTGCTGAATCTCCTGCAAAATGACCTGGATCAACCTACGATGAGGAGCAATGTACAGTACTGAATCCCCTGCACCAATTGTCCATGGTGCGGATTCTATGCAAGTGCATCATTTCAATTGGATGTAGGATATATGTGCGGTGTTTCATTTGTCTTCAATTTATGAAGATCTGTCTTCATAAATTGCTATCTAGACCGGTGATTAGCTGGGTGTGTATAAAGATGTTTTTGTCAGCGTTTAAAAGTTAGGCATGTGTTAGCAAGATGCTCGCTAAGCGCCTTTCGTAAATTTGGACCTTAGAATCTGGAGGTAAATTTTCAGGTTGCATTTGCATGAAGCATTAATTATTTATTAACCTGATTTATATTGCATTTATTTGGAAGGATTGGCTAGAAGGTATACATTCTCACCTATAAGCTGTTTAGCCTGGATTTGAATATCGGCCCAGATATAAAATGCCATTTTATACAAACGGTGTTTCACAGTCAGGGTGATGCATCAATGTGAGTGTCGTCCCTCATCTGGGCCAGCTTGTTCGTGAAAGACTTGGGACAACCCCACAATAACGTGGGAATAATTGTGGCCTTTGAAGAAGAAGAATACTGTATATAGCATTATCAATAATATATATATATATATATATATATATATATATATATATATATATATTTCTGTCAGTTGATTGTTTGTTTGACATTTGTATTACAGTGTACAAGAAGGTATAAATAAATGAATGACATGTTTATCTAACCATTTATTTTGGGGAAAATTATCACGGAAGTATACCAAGCTGTTTTACTTGCAATTTTCAAAGTGCCCTCCCTCGTGATCGATGCACAATTGCAGCGGAGCAGGCACAGAGTGGCACACACGCTTGCAGAGTTCGATATCAATTTCCTCAAACTTTGCAGTGATTTGAGCCTTCAATTCCTGAATGGTACGAGGCTTTTCACGATAAACAAGGTCTTACATGAGCCCCCAAAGCAAGAAATCTGGAGGTGTAAGGTCTGTGGAGCGTTATAAGGAGTCTTAAGCGTTATAAGGAGCGTTATAAGTAAGCGTCTGGGGAGTGTAAGGTCTAAATGGTTAGATAAACATGTCATTCATTTATTTATACCTTCTTGTACACTGTAATACAAATGTCAAACAAACAATCAACTGACAGAAATATATATATATATATTATTATATATATATCTGTATATATATACATACAGAAATCGGGCGCTACTTTTGACTCACCCTGTATATATATATCAGTAATTTATATAGGATATATAAATTATATTTATTTATATAAAGTAATTATTTAATGGTTAATGGCGACTGTATGTGGTAATTTTTATTTATATAAATTATTTATATTTATTTTGAACTCATATATTTATATAATTATTATTTATAATTATAATTATATAATTTATAATTTATAATTATATAATACTTATAAATAATTTATAAGGTCTTGATGCCTTATAAATATATAACTTATTATTATAATTATATAATTATATAATTAATATATAATTAATTAATAATTAATATTAATATATAATTAATATTATATAATTAATTTATAATTATATAATTCATAATTATTATTTATAATTATTTATATATAGCATATATTTACATATAGCATATATTTATATAATTATATTATATTTATATAGTAATTTATATAGAATATACAGCATATCAGTAATTTTATGTGCTTTATAGACAAGAAGTTTTTGTTCTATTGATGTATCTTTGTGTCACCTAAAGGCTCTTTGACCTTAACCTACCAAGAGTAACCAATCTACACTACCGGTCAAAAGTTTTAGAACACCTCAATTTTTCCAGTTTTTATTGAAATTTAAGCAATTCAAGTCCAGTGAATAACCTGAAATGGCACAAAGGTAAGCAGTAAACTGTTCGAGGTTAAAAAAAAAAGTTTAGTTTAGCAAAAACGGGAAAATAATGTAAATTGCACAGGTGTATTGTATAAAAGGCCTTCTTCAGGGAACAAGTAATGGGTTAACAACTTACAGCTGTTCTGCAGCAATGTAAGTAAATTAAGCCTTGAAAGTTGATGCAAACAATTCCTACAGGTGTCCCAACCTCTGCTGATTACTTGATTACAAACCCCCTGTCTGTATAAAAGCAGTATTGGAACAGACTGTTATTACACCCTCTGGAGCATTATTTGGACAATATTGCACTGCAGGAAGTAGTATATTGGAAACTGGAGGAAACTCTGACAGGAAGACGTCTGGCAGACCCAAAGCCACAACAGAATCAGAAGACAAGTTTCTGAGAGTCAACAGCTTGCGTGATAGGCGGCTCACAGGACAACAGCTTCAAGCACAGCGTAACACTGGTCGAAGTAAGCAAGTCTCAGTTTCAACTGTGAAGAGAAGACTTCAAGCTGCAGGTTTGACAGGTCGAGTGGCAGTAAGAAAGCCATTGCTAAGATGGAAAAATAAGAAAAAGAGGCTTGCCTGGGCCATGAAGCACCGCCAGTGGACTACTGAAGACTGGAAGAATGTCTTATGGACCGATGAATCAAAATTTGAAATCTTTGGTTCATCACGCAAGGTTTTTGTACACCGTCGAGTAGGCGAAAGGATGGTTCCTCAGTGTGTGACACCAACTGTCAAACATGGAGGAGGAAGCGTGATGGTCTGGGGCTCTTTTGCTGGATCCAGAGTCGGCGACTTGCACATCGTGACTGGCACCCTGAACCAAAAGGGCTACCACAGCATTTTGCAGCACCATGCAATACCCTCTGTTATACACCTAGTTGGTCAGGGGTTCATCCTGCAGCAAGATAATGACCCTAAACACACCTCCAGGCTATGTCAAAACTACCTTCGAGGAAAAGAACAAGACGGGGGGCTTCAAATCATGGATTGGCCAGCACAGTCTCCAGACTTAAACCCCATCGAGCTGGTTCGGGATGAACTGGACAGAAGGGTGAAAGCAAAGCAACCTACAAGTGCAACACATTTGTGGGAACTTCTGCAACAGTGTTGGGAAGAACTTCCCGAACAATATTTGATTTCCATTGTAGAAAGAATGCCACGAGTGTGTTCGGCGGTTATATCTGCAGAAGGTGGCCACTTTGCTGAGTCAAAAATTCAAATTAAATTTTGTTAAACAAAATGATTCTATGATTTCTTTTTTTTATCTCCAATTGTTTATTTGTTCTATGCTTAATTTCAGAGTACATCGAGACATTAAACTGCATAAATTTCAATAAAAACTGGAAAAATTGAGGTGTTCTAAAACTTTTGACCGGTCGTGTACATAAGCTACATCATGATGTGCTTGAAAGGAAATTAATGAAGCACTCATCACAATGTATTCCATTAAACCCACTGCTGCCTAGGCGTATTACAGAAACACAATGTACAATAATCCCACAAGCATTTCAGGAGCGTGTCGTATTTATGCACATAGTTAGAATTCTTTCAATCTTAGCCATCTGAAAGTTCTGGCACTTTCACCTGACCGAACATCCTTATACCAATTTGTGATTTCTTGCCCACTACTAAACTATTCTTAAAACAAGGAGCAATCAATTCACAAACTAGAGGGCTGCGATTGGAGATCGCTGGTGGTTCCTGGTATAGCCAACTCATAATATTAGGCAATTGGTAGCACTTGAAATTCTGCCTCAATGAAAACAAAAGTATTATTTTTTTATGAAACAGCATCCATAAGTGAAAATTAATTGTTTTTGTCTCCCACCCTGCCGACAAGGTCCGGTTCGTTAAAATGAGCTCTGTCCAACCGACCAGTGATCATCCGTCCATGTATTTTTGTGTACGTGATATTTCAAAAAACGTTGAACATTTCGCTTTCATATTGCAGATTATTCACGACATTACCTCAACCTGATTGGATCACGGCTGTGATTGGCTGAATTATGTTTGCCATGGCAACCATCTCTGTAACTTGGCTTGTGTACACGATATTTAAAAAACTGTTGAACATTTAGCTTTCAGATTACACTGTTCTATTCCTCATACCACCAAAAGGTGGGGGACCTAGAGTATCAGCTCTATGTTTTCTTTGCTAGAGGTCATATTCTAATGGTATTTAGGTCACTAGTACACCCACTCACTACGGGAGCAGCACAAAGGGTCATTCCTCTTTGTGGTATATAGATTACAGTCGATCTATGGTCAGGTCTCAAGAACATTGGGTGTGTGTTCATTTCCCAAGTTTCTTGTGGAGAGATCACAAAGTGGTTTAAGCATTCGAGCAAGCACTCCATTCTAAACCGTTAAGGAATGGCTGGCTTGGCTAGCTAGCTGCTTGGTAAATGCTTCCTCCCAATGTCAACCCGGGCTTCCTCACTTTCAGTTTCATGTTAAACAGCAGGAGTAAGTTTCAAAAGTTCGCTACAAAAAATGCCATGTTAGCGGTAGGAAGGGTCATGTTATTAACCCAACCCTTGTGGGGTATGTAGAGTACAGTAGATCTTCGCTCAGTTCTGTAAGTAAAACTTACCTCACGGATGTCGGGATTCCTCCAAATTTCTTTTTTTAGTGTTATAAACAGCATTAGCGACTGTTTAAAAAGCGAATCATACGTGTTTGTGGTTTCTAATATTTTTACTTCTGGTAGATGCCATTGGGCCGTTGTTCCCATGTAAACGCAATGATAAGCTATTTATAAACGTTGACTCGAAGTTTGTTCAAAGAGGAAAAACACCTTGGGGAGGTGGGATATTATTGGTATTAATATTGTTTTGTAATAACATTAATTTTATGCTATTATTGTTAGTTTTGTTATTAGAAGCAGCCTTGGAAAAACGCCATGATAAAGCTAACTTAACATGGATATACACCTCAACACGCAATCCCATTGTCGGCAATGGAGGGGAAAACCTGCTCAGGCAAGAAAACCCCCTTGGGGAGGTGGGCAAATTAATGCGCTACAATCTTCATTGTGCAACCCTTCGTCATTTTGTCAAGTTTGGTTGAGATTGGATAAATAACGACGGAATGTATCGCGGTCAAAAAATCATCAGACAGACAGACACCAAATTGCGTATTTTAGTATGATTGGAATATATCTGCCACAGATTACAAATATGGGTGACAAAAAGTGAACTTTTATGTTCAAACAAAAATGGACAAAAAATTGAACACTTATGTTCAAACAAAAATTTGCAAATATGGCCTGGTGGTCTCGGGGTGTGATTCTCACTTCGGGTGTGAGAGGTCCCGGTTCCAAATCCCAGCCTATCCCAATTAATAATTTTGGGTTTGTTATTCAAAAAGCAGGACACCACGACTAAACACTTAATGCCTCCCTCTGGGAACCATAATAAAATCGTTTGCACATTAACGCATCATGAGATCAAAACTGAAATTAGTAAGAAAAAAACATAGAAGATCAATGTTTGCAAAAGAGCCTTACAATTTGAAACATGTCCGTGACCGTGTTTCCATCTGTGTGCTCACCAATCAGCATATTGGGTGAATACAGAGATGTCCACATAGGTTTATGATCATTATGCGATGCTTTGTATGCTCTGTTGTCTGTTGATATACTGAACAGAGAAAATAAATACTGTGTTACCTTTCCTGTTTTGTATTTCCATGACAAAATCCCACTGTTCCTTCCGAGCGCTTCGAGCAGGTAATGCAGTACCATCTCATGTCATCCCCCCTTCCTTACCCCATAAACAATATCTAACCTCATGTCACATCCCATCAATGGTTCTTCTTTACATGAAAAGGAAGTCGTTGCCAATAAAATATCGTCATTACTCCTCAGCATATGCCTATATTTACTTTCAAATGGTACATGTTGCTTTCTTGCTTAAAACAAACTCAGCATACAAAAGCATAGGGCACAGAAAATCAACCATAGGTTGGGAACCATTGTGCAGGCTTGTTGGGCCTATTGGCCTCCTCCTGTGTTAAATTTCCTTATCAGGGATCTGGAATTTTTTAAATGAAAATGAACCATACTATTGTATATCACAATTAAGAAGTAGCCATAGAGCGGCACGTCAGAGCACCAATTCAAACACAGTGCACATTGTTTCTCTTTTGCTTTAATTCCACTGAATTTTTGCTTTGTCATGAAATAAAATGCTGCGAGATATATATATATATATATAGTCTTGGCCAAAAATATTGGCACCCTTGCACTTTTTTCAAATAATGTGCCATTTCTTCCAGAAAATTGTTGAAATTAAAAAATATTTTGGTATCCACAAATGTATACACAAAGAATTAAGTTAAGCACCCCCCCCGTTTTTTTACAACCTCGCACATTACAAGTTTGTTGTCGTCAAAACAGTGTAATATACCCATGATATTGCTATATTTTCTGGAGAAGTGATATTATGGTCACATAACAACATAACAATCATGCCGTTTTCAATATTTTATTCTGAATAATTTAAGGTGAAAATTTTTGGGAATTTTAGGCATATTTTCACCTCAATTTAAGTATGGAGCTATAGGTCCATCACGGACAGTGTGGATGACGTTTATGTTTTCTAACGTACAGTCATTGTTCTGAGAAGACCTCTAGCGATCTTTGCGTCAATAACGTGTGTAGGACCCACGTGATCGGATCACTGACTCAACCCTACGTCTCATAGACCCTGTAAGCCGTCGTATGCGTTGCTGTGGCAGGTTGTTCCATTCCCGATGTAATGCACGTTCCAATTCATCCAGATTGGCTATTGGAGGGACCATCTTCGCAATTTGTCGTCCCAACATGTCCCAAACGTGCTCGAGGGGGTTCAACCTGCCACAGCAACGCATACGACGGCTTACAGGGTCTATGAGACGTAGGGTTGAGTCAGTGATCCGATCACGTGGGTCCTACACACGTTATTGACGCAAAGATCGCTAGAGGTCTTCTCAGAACAATGACTGTACGTTAGAAAACATAAACGTCATCCACACTGTCCGTGATGGACCTATAGCTCCATACTTAAATTGAGGTGAAAATATGCCTAAAATTCCCAAAAATTTTCACCTTAAATTATTCAGAATAAAATATTGAAAACGGCATGATTGTTATGTTGTTATGTGACCATAATATCACTTCTCCAGAAAATATAGCAATATCATGGGTATATTACACTGTTTTGACGACAACAAACTTGTAATGTGCGAGGTTGTAAAAAAACGGGGGGGGGTGCTTAACTTAATTCTTTGTGTATATTTCTTTGGTTTGCAGTAGAACAAAACAAAAAAGCTGAAAAAATTACTACATCTTACCTTATTCCACACAGAAATCCTAAAATGACCCGAACAATATTATTGGCACCTTTTAGAAGTTGTTAGAAATAATTAGATTTCAAGCAGGTGATTCTCCTTTACTTTGGAATTGAACTCACCTGTGGTGAGTTGCAGGTGCATGCAATATAAAAATCACTCATTCAACCAGTTTGAATGGAGAAAAGGAGTCATTCTGCTGTTTTGTGTCACTGTGTGTACCGCAATGAGCATGGTGAAAATAAAGAAAACAAAAGAATTGCCTGAGGAGGTCAGACACAAGATTGTGGCCAAGCATGGACAATCTCAAGGCTACAAGTCCATCTCCAAGGACCTTGATGTTCCTGTGTCCACCATACACAATGTTATCAGGAAGTTTAAGGCCCATGGCACTGTAGCCAACCTCCCTGGATGTGGCCGCAAGAGTAAAACTTGATTGAAGATTGCAGCGAAGGATTGTTCGAATGGTGGAGAAAGCACCTCAATCAACTGCCAAACCGATGCAAGCTGACCTTCAGACACAAGGTATGACAGTTTCAACTCGCACCATCCGTCGCCAACTCAATGGAAGGGGGTTCTATGGTAGGAGACTCAGGAGGACCCCACTGCTGAGAGAGAGAGACATAAGAAATCCCGACTGGAGTTTCCCAAAACACACCTGAACAAGCCAAAATCCTTCAGTGGACAGATGAGACTAAATTAGAGCTTTTGTAAAGCACATCATCTTTATGTTTACAGAAAACAAAATGAAGCCTTCAAAAAAAAGAACACCTTCCCTACAGTCAAACATTGAGGAGGTTCAGTGATGTTTTGGGGTTGCTGTGCTGCCTCTGGCACTGGGTGCCTTGAATGTGTGCATGGCATCATGAAATCAGGAGATTACCAAGGCATTTTGGAGCACAATGTTCAACCCAGTGTCAGAACGCTGGGTCTCCGTCGAATTTCATGGGTCTTGCAGCAGGACAATGAACCCAAACACACTTCAAAAAGCACCCAGGAATGGTTCAAGACAAAACGCTGGACTGTTCTGAAGTGGCCAGCAATTATTCCAGATATAAATCCCATTGAACACATGTGGAGAGATCGGAAAACAGCAGTTTGGAGAAGGCACCCTTCAAATCTGGGAGAATTGGAGCAGTTTGCACAATAAGAGTGGGCCAAACTGCCAGTAGAAAGGTGTAGGAAGCTCATTCATGGCTATAAGAAGCGCTTGACTGCAGTTATTTTGTTCAAAGGCTGTGATACCAAATATTAAGTCTCGGGTGTCAATAATTTTGTCAATGCTATTTCTTTTTATTTTCTGATTTAAAAGGATATATTAAGATCTATATCAAAAACAAAGATTCTGTAATATTAACAGTGAAATAAAGAATTGTGGAGACCAAATACTTTTGTCAATTTCTACTTATTTTTCGAGAAAATTGTGAGTTATTTGAAAAAAGTGCAAGGGTGCCAATATTTTTGGCCACGACTGTATATACATACATATATACATATGTGTATGTACATGAACTGTATGTACATATCTCCGAGGGAAGGCTTCAATGTTAATGTGCAATTTGGGAGTTTGAGTTTCAAGCACATCCATTCTCACATTTCACTGATGTTTCCCAATTAAACACAAAGCGACACTCATATTGTGGTGTTAAGTTGAACAGCTAACGCTCCAAGCACGTTGTAGTGACACTTTAAGCACGTGAGAAGGTCCTTTTGTTTTGAGCAAAAAGCATGATAAACGGTCCTTGGAAGAAAGAGACAGAACATTACCATTTGTTTCAATTAAGAATAGCGAGCTGCAAAGTAAAACAATCAATGGGAAACTTTTCATTCAATGAGTCCTCCCAAATGGTGCTAATGGTGCAATCTAATACATCCGATAATATAAATTAAGCACATCGTGCTGGGCTCATCAACGTATCACCACGGGTATCGCGATGACAGGTGGTCACATCCTCTCCGACAGAGAGAAAGAAGTTAATTTTTTTAATTCAGATTCGATGCTCGTGGAGCAGCGAGAGCACAGAACAGATCAAGATGCAACAGAAGAAAATGAACATCAGAAGGAGAGTGGAAAAACACACAGGAGCAGGGTTGTTGAGGGAAACAATATAGAGAGACTTTGAAGATAAGGAATGTGACGGAGAATGAAAACTAGAGAAGGACACAGTGGGTGGACAATATGGATACAGAAGCAAACTCTCAGAAAGGAAAAACAGGAAATTGGAAAGAGTTGGGCTTGGGGAGAGTTAACATCATGGTTTTGGATGATGGAGAATCATCTGAGATGGTGGTGAACAGCTCTCTTGAAAACCTGGAGGGAAGAATGAAATGAAAGAGAATGTGGAAGTTCTCTTGATAACATCACAAGCAGATCAAACACTTGGAATATGTCTTTTATGAAATGGTTTGAAAATTTTTCAAAACTGTACACGTCACATGAGGATTTGATGTCTTCAACAATGATGGATTCCATGACCTTGCTGATGATTCGAAGTAAGCTGATAGGTCTGTAGTTAAGGGGATTAGTCTTTGTATCATTCTATGCAATGCTGTTTTAAAAGCAGATATAAGATGACCTAGGGAAAATGATTCAGTAAACAGAGCAGAAAGAGGAAGAGCAAGAGCAACAGAGCAGGCTTTTAGGACACGTGAGGTGATGCCGTCCGGTCGAGTTGCAGAATCAGAATTGAGGGTTGAAAGAACCTTCTCTACCTTCTCAGATGCAAAAGACATAGAGTCCCGGTGCTTGGAGACACGATTTGGAAGCAAACACAGAATTGAGGCATTCGGCCTTTTCTCCTGTCGGGTCTCCCACGGGACTTTTTGAAGTGAGGGATGGGATGGAGGGGGAGCATAACTCCAGAGACAGACTCAAACAAAGTGCCACCAGGTTTTAGAGGAGGGAGACAAGTTTGAAAGTTCATGCTTGAGGTTGGACAGATGTTGATTTCTGGCTCTGCTGAAAGTGGACACATACCTGTTTTGCAAGCTTTGAGGAATGATCTGAGATTGCCTTCAGTCGAATTTACCTTCCAGGAGGAGAAGGCAAGTTGTTTTAAAGTAACTTTATACAAAGTAAGTTGAAGTCCTTTGCAGATTTATATTAATGCAAAGTATAACAAATTGCCCCACCACTTCCATTATGTTGTGGTTACAATGAAGTAAAAAAAAAAATCTATACGCAGTGATCGATCCTCATGGAGGACATTGTATGCACATTATGTGTAGAACACGGACAATAGGAGATATTATTATACTGTGGCGACCCATGGGTCCCCCATGCAAGACCAGCATCAGAATCTCTTTGCTCCAGCCGGTGACGTCACCGGCGGGGATCCGCGGCGCCAGAGTGGCTGGTCACGTGACCACCAAAGCGTGCCGCGCGTGCGGGTATAATCAGCTACACCTGTCGATCACGTGACCACCGAAGCACGCCTCGCTTGAGAGGCATGGCTTTCGGTTTCGGTTTCGGTTTCTGGTTGTGATTTATAATGCAGCCCGATAAACGGGCTTTACAGTGTTCCCGAGTTGGTTTTACGAATAAACATCTTCTCGGACGAGTTTGTGTCCTGCCCGTCATTTTGTCCGTATCAAGCCAGAGCCCCGGCTCTTCACTGGTGACCCCGAATTTGAACATGCATCCCCGACTGCCCCCGCACGGATGCGGGGGCTGCGAACGGACACGGCGAGCACGCCCTAGCCAGGGAAGCCACCTAGGCTGGTGACGCCGGCTTCACCCGCACGGCTTCGGGCGCAGTTTCGAACGCGGTTTCGAAATGCCGGAGTTTCGGAAACGACGATGGCCATGACTATGAGGTTCGCGCACCGCGCTCGGCTCCTCCTCTACGACCGGAGGGGCGAAGGTATTCCAAGACCCTCCGAAGGCACGGCTGCTTCGTCACCTTCGCGCGCACTGACGTTGGCAGAACGGCTGCTTCGTCACCGCGCGCACTGACGTTCGCGGCACGGCCGCTTCGTCACCCTCGCACACCTACAACTACAACCGCAACTACTTCTCTGACCCTGCAACCTCGGGAGGCCCGCGAGGAACCTCGGCAGCCTCCCCCGAGGCCTGGACCAGCCCCTCGATTGGCTCACCCGCTTTTCGCGTGCACCGCTCGAGCCTTCTCAGCACTGCCCCCGCACACTGCAACCTCGGGAGGCCTGCGAGGAACCTCGGCAGCCTCCCCCGAGGACTTGCCCGGCCCCTCGGCCGCCCCCCCGTCCTGCACCCCCCGTCCGACCACCCGCCACCACACCGGACCCCCCCTGCCTGCACCCCCCGTCCGACCACCCGCCACCACACCGGACCCCCCCCCCCCCGCGACTGACCAGGGGTCGTTTCGGTCGGGTCATCCGGACCCCCCTCAGGTTGACCTCCCTGGACCAAGTCCATTCTGGGGGGGCGTGTGTAGCGACCCATGGGTCCCCCAAGCAAGACCAGCATCAGAATCTCCTTGCTCCAGCCGGTGATGTCACCGGCGGGGATCCGCGGCGCCAGAGTGGCTGGTCACGTGACCACCAAAGCGTGCCTTGCTTGAGAGGCGTGGCTTTCGGTTTCGGTTTCGGTTTCTGGTTGTGCTTTATAATGCAGCCCGATAAACGGGCTTTACAGTGTTCCCGAGTTGGTTTTACGAATAAACATCTTCTCGGACGAGTTTGTGCCTTGCCATCCTTTTATCCGTATTCTGCTGGAGTCCGGACTCCTTCAATACTCGGATATGAATTACAAGGACATCAGTGAACAATAGAATAAGCATTTCGTTTTTTGTATTATGTTAGGAAGAAAAATAAAGATGGAGGGGACAGAGTGAGAGTATTGTGTCCCTGGGTTGTCATGAATGTGGAGATGGCATGGCCTTGTCATTGTCTCCTCCTGTGTATCCTAGCGCATGGACAAATCGATAGTTTTTGGGGATATGAAGTTAGCAGGTATCCCAGTGTCATGAGCTATGTGTTCAGATGGGGAAAATAAACAGGCCAACTCAGTGTAATCATTTTCTCATACCATATCCAAGTCTATCACTAGGATATGGTATCAAAAGGAGAGAGTGCTTTGTAATAAAAGCAGAGATATGGCTCCCAAAATAACAAGTGGCTTTTATGATGACATTTGGGTAACATTTATTAAGACGAGTTGCACAGACGAATGACATCAACTTGCGATGTGTACAATGCTAACTAACCTATCACACATCATAAACATACATGAAGCGTTTGCTAGGTCACTGAGCACCACAAAGTGCTCATTATAATCACAGTGACATTTCAGCAATTTTTGTGTGTACATCCATATGCAATTGATACCATGACCCTGCATGCCCATCAAATGTGCTCTACCCGAGTGGTGTGCAGCCTAAACCAAGGGAATCATTCGCAGCCCTCAAACATCCTGCGGGCCAGGCACCTGGTCCTGTCATAAAAGTTTTCGTGTAAATAATTACTTTATACTGTAGTTTTATTAATTAATTTTTAATTTGGGAAATGCCGCTATTAAAAAAAGTCAATTACTTTATTTATTCAGAATCTGTGGTATGAATTCTGTGACTGTTTTATATAATAGTAGCTGGTGTAAATTTTGTATCAATCAGACTAGCGGTTGCAGAAAAAAACCACTCACTTTCTGTGCAGACAAAGAACCAAGCAAACAAACAGACAAACACACACACACACACATACACACACACACACACACACACACACACACACACACACACACACACACACACACACACAAAAATCACTCATAGAGCGACACCTTGCAAAAAAGAACAAAGTAGAATGGTACTCAGTAGAGAATCATTTTGACCTCACAAATAATTTGTGGTTGAATTCAGTGACATAATATGCAAATTGTCTTCAAATTTTAAGTTAATCGGATGAAAATTAACAATTTTAAATATTCGAAAAAATGTGGTTGACCTCTGGCCTATGTTGACCTTTTAGCCTAAGCGTATCTCAAAAATAGTTGGTGGTTGAATTCAGTTCACTGATATGTAAATCCTATTCAAATTTCAAGTCAATTGGATGAAATTTGAGGATTTAAAAAATTGAAAAGGTTGTTGACCTTTTGCCTGTGTTGACCTCAAAAATAGTTGGTGGTTGAATTCAGTTAGCTGATATGTAAATCCTATTAAAAATTTTAAAAAACACACACACAAACCGGAGTGATCAACAAACTTGTCAAAAAATGTTTTTTTTTGCCAAGTAGCAAACACAAACAAACAAACGGACTCAAACGCAATATCCTCTACTCTGGCGAGGATAATACTCATGAACTTAATTCAGGATTCAATCGTTGTAAAATTCACCTCGAGGAGCAGCCCATGCAGCAATATCATCGGCCACCATAAACAATCATTAAAATGCTGTTATTTATTCCGCAAGATTTCCAAGACGGCATCCAACAGATTTGTTTATGGTGCACACACAATTAAAATGGGCAAGCCACATAGACATTCCGAAAATTGTATTCCATGTGTTAGTAAATGCGTTACGGGTTGGCAGGATTGCTTCGAGGTACGCATACTCATCTTTGAGCTGTCTAACCTGAGTTTGCCTCCTGATCCAGCTGTAAACGGACACCATGGTGTTTCACAGACAGGGTGATTCATCAATGTACGTACTGGTCATTGGTGGACAATGAACATTTGATGGTATATTTCGTGAAGAGTGCTTGAATTATCACCAGAATCATAAACAAATTCCAAATTCCTGCCCTGGCAGAATGCTGGGAAAACAATGCCAAACCACTTAGTATAACCCTTGCCAAGCAAATTATTTGTGCAATGATGGGGAGTAAATCCATAATTATTGTGACTAACAAGAAACCGTCCTTAAGGGCAGGACAATTTCCCTACTTCTATGATGTGTATGGCGTATATTTATTGCCACCGCCCCTGAAGGTGGACGGAGGTTACAGTCACGTGAAAAAGTAAGTACACCCCATGTAAAGTTTTGACTTTTTCAACATATTTCAACATGCAGCTATTTGATCTTCATTTCAACAATATTGATAGATAAAGATGATATAATATAACAAATATCATGAAACATTTACATTTTGTCGTCAATTGTATAATTTAAATAAACATAAATGCAAATTTCGCATGTGGAAAAGTAAGTACACCCTTGGCTCTAATAGGTTGTATTGCCTGCCCCCTTTGGCAGCAACTACCTCAGGTCGGCGTTTCTTATAACTGTCTACCAGTCTCTGACATCGACTGGGATAAATTTTTGCCAACTCCTGCATGCAGAATTATTTCAGCTGTGCGATGTTTGAGGGGTTTCTTGCATGCACAGCTCGTTTCAAATCCCCCCACAACATCTCGATGGGATTTAGATCCGGGCTTTGACTTGGCCATTCCAGAACCCTCCATTTCTTTCTTTTCAGCCATTCCTTGGTGGATTTACTGATATGTTTAGGGTCATTGTCATGTTGCAAGGTCCACCTTCGGTTGAGCTTCAACTTCCGACAGATGGCCTCACATTATCCTCATGCACCCTCTGGTACAATGAAGAATTCATAGTGGATTCTATGATGGTGAGCTGCCCAGGCCCTGATGCAGCAAAGCTGCCCCAAACCATAATATTTCCACCACCATGCTTTACAGTTGGTATCAGGTTATTGTGGTCAAATGCTGTCTTTGGTTTTCGTCAAACATGTCTTCTGGTACTGTGGCCAAATAGCTCTACCTTTGACTCATCTGTCCAGAGCACATTGTTCCAGAAGTTCTGGTCTTTGCCTCGGTGTTCATTGGCAAACTTTAGTCTTGCCCTGATGTTCTTTCTGGACAGCAAAGGTTTCCTCCTGGCACACCTCCCATGTAGATCAAATTTGTGCAGCCTCTTTCTAATGGTAGACTCGTGCACTTTGACATCAACAATGGCAAGAGCTACCTGTAGGTTCCGTGATGACATTCTGGGGTTCCTAGAGACTTCTTTCAGCATCTTGCGGTCTGCTCTCTGGCTGAACTTGCTGGGGCGGCCTGGCCTGAACAAGTTGGCAGTTGTTTGGAATCTTCTCCACTTTTAGATGATCTTCCGGCCTGTACATCGCCGGTACTCTGGCCAAATTCCAAATTCCTGCTCTAACCTCCAGGGTAAGTGGCACAGACGTGCTACTAGCAATGATGCAACCAGCAGCCACAGGCTGCATCCAAAGTCGAAGAATGAAATTAAATGAATGAATATGATAGATTATGTAGATGAAGAACTACAGTTCTACAGAAATACGGTACAAAGACAAATATTGATGCTCAAAACTCTTTTGCTCCAACGAAGGGTTAATATCCGAAACATCACGTTCCACTTGCTTCCCACAATGGTTAGCATATTTTGATGAATATTCTGTTGATTTAGACAATGTTTGATGATGGCTTTGTCAGACGAGATCATGGCAATCAGCGTGTAAACGTATTGGCTTTTTAGACCAATAAGTGTGTGATTTACATGTCAAAACTAGAGGAGCACTCCGTACAGCACATACCTCCACCAGGCTGAACAGTTTAGGTTTGATATCCCATTGATAGGTCAGATCAGGATTCGCACAATAACCAATATCTAATCTATTTGTCCTTGTCAGACACTCAACCGGTCCACAAAGTTTCATCTGAATCTGTCCATAACTTTTTGACATATGGTGCTAGATATTGGTTTTATCCATACTTCTCAATGGTGAAGAATCACTTAAAAAATTCTCTGATACACTTCTGGACCCGGATCATCACTAAAATCTAATCACATACCCAACCTCCCCACGAAGTTTCGGCCGAATCCATCCACAACTTGAGTTATCCTGTTCACAAACAAACAAACAAACAAACAAACAAGAAGACGTCATGCAGAGCAGGATACTTGCAAAATCCCCTCCTCCCCCCAAAAAAGTTGCCATGGATACATCAAATTGTCCGTTTCATGAAGATTAAAATTGACGATCTTAATCAAAGCTCAGGTCAATCGGATTAAAATTGATGATTTTTTAGATGAAAATTTGACCCTTTTAAAAAATATTTATTTTTCGTTTTTGTATACAAGATCGAGGCTCGTGTAAGAGCTAACATTAATCACCAAAAAAACGGACACATATAAAACATATAATAAAGGGAGCGGGAAACAAGATGGGGAGAGAGAGGCAAGCACACAAGTACAACAGTAGATAACAGGGACATCGGGAGATCTGTGGGAGGGAGAGGGCTTGGGGGGAGTGGAGGGATGGGAAGGGGGGGGGGGGGGTGGGAGAGGTAGAAAACACATGCACACTGCGAGAACTTCAAGGAAAGAAGTTGGTATTTCAAAATAAGTGGATCTGGGGTGAAATTAACAGGGGTAGAAAAGATCAAGGTTTTGGATGTGGGAAGATAAGAGATGGTGGTGAACAGCTGTTTAAAAGAACTGGAGGGAGGAGTGGGATTGAAGGGAGTGAGGGAGTTTGTTCCAGAGGTGGGAGAAAAGAGGAATGAAGGAGTGAAGGTGAGCAGAGAGTCTTGATTTTGGCAAGATTTTGGTTGTTGGCAGATCTTGTGCGACCTGTAGGAATATTTGAGGGATAGAGCACAGATAGAGCTGGGGGAGATAGGCTGGATAGGAGTCGGTAGAAGACAGAAAGACCACCAACCTGCCTGCGGTGAGGGAGTGAAAGGCCCTCGGAGTTAGCTTCATCGCGGGAGATTACAATGATTCTCAATGCTTTGGTTTAAACAGCGTGAAGCCGAGCAAGGTGTGAGGCAGGAGCACCAGCCCAGAGGGGAGAACAGTATTCCATTGAGCTGCGGATGAAAGCCTTGTATGTGGTGAGGAGCTCAGGTGTGCCAAGGAAGGACTTCACCCGATGAAGGATGCCCAGTCGGCGACTGGCTTTGGAGGCCAGCTTGGAAATGTTGTTTTCCCAGGAAAGATCATGGCAGATAGTGAGATCCAAAAGCTTGAGCGACAGAACTTCTCGGAGAGGATTGTTGATTGACCCTGAGTTGAACTTTGACCATTTGACCTAAAAAATAGTGTGTTTCCCAATTTAGTGACGAAATATGTTGAATTTTCAAGTCAATAGAATGAAAAATGACAATTTACAAAAATGACAATGAAAGATGACAAAATATTACACAGGAGGAGGCGCTCATAAAGTGAAAATTTCGTGTCTATCAGACCAACAGTTGCTGAGAAAATAAAATTCATAATGATTAGATAAGTTTGTACTTGTCGAATTATGACGTCATAACGAAGGCACCGATGACATCATCATTGACATATCTTATTCCCCATGGGAAGTACTTGACAATGAGCCACGTCTCAATTTTTTCCAAGGAGCAGTTGCAGAGATATAGAGGTGCGAAGTTTTTCCAAGATAGAGCCTGTGCCACGTAACATATGACGTCATAATTATCATTAAATATTCTACAGGCCCTCCTTTCGTGAAAAATTTGTGTCAATCGGTCCAAGAATTGCATAGAAAAAAAATTCATACTGATCGAATCAAGCGTAGCACTTGTCAAATTATGACTTGTCGAGTTATGACGTCATAATTAAGGTACCGATGACATCATCATTAACAAATGTTATTCCCCAAGGGGAGTACTTGACAATGAGCCATGTTTCAATTTTTTCCATGGTGCGGTTTCGGGGATATAGAGTTGCATCATTTTTCGATTTTACAAGATCGAGCCTGTACCACGTGACCTATGACGTCATAATTATCAATTAAAAAAATTATTCAGGAGGAGCCACTCATATTCTCAAAAATTTGTGTCCATCGGACGAACAGTTGCGGGGAAATTTTCTTTTTCATACTGACCAAATTAAGCATTGTACTTGTCGAATTATGACGTCATAATGAAGTCGCCGATGACATCATCATCAACATATCTCATTCCCCATGATGACTTGGCAATGAGCCATGTTTCAATTTTTCCCATTGAGCGCTTTGGGAGATATGGAGGTGTAAACTTTTTCCAAGATGGCGTCCGTACCACGTTACCTATGACGTCATAATTATGAATAAAAAAAATTATACATGCGAAGGCGCTCCTACGATAAAATTTCATGTCAATCGGACCAACGGTCTCCGAGAAAACGAAATTTTAAAATACGAATGCCTAAGCCTGCTTTGCACTTCGCGAGAGCAGGATAAAAATGAAACACAAAAAAAACCGCATCTTTAAACATGACAAACACGTGGTTGGTAACAGGATGTTTTGACGCAATTAAAGTATTGAGAAGGAATTGCATCGTGTGGGTTGGGTAGAACACAAAAGATGGTGGATTTGGATAATTAAAAGTAAGCCTCTGTTAAATGAAGATAAATGAGGACAAACGAGTCTCAAAGGACAAATGAGGCTGAGCAGAACTTGTCTGAACGGTTATTAAATGAAAGACACAAAGAAGAACACAAACAAGCTCCACAACGTGTCTGTGGAAAACAATACCAAGAGGTATCTCTGCACGACTGTAGTGTAAAGGATAAAATAGATATTTCTCTATTTGATGAAGTCAAAGGCAAATTATGCAACATCACTGAGATCAATTTGTGCGTCAGCGGCCACTGGTGGTGCTGCTTTTACTTTTATAGCCTGGGGTATGCCTGGTGTTGGCCTAATGGTTAGGGTGGTGGGCTTGGGATCAGAAGGTCCTGAGTTTGAATCCCGTTGAATTAACGCCTGGTGGGGTTGACTCAGCCTGCTCATCCTTCCGAGGTCGGCAAAATGAGTACCAGATAACTGGTTATAGAGAGGCATTGCATCAGTGGCAGATGCGCCCACAGAAATGATGCAACCAGCAGCCGAACCACCCACCACAGCCTGGGTTAAAATCTTGGCAGAGCTATAAACTTTCATCCCGGTGTTTTGCAGACTGGGTGATTAATCAATGTGTGTGCCGACCTTCTGATGGACGTTAAAGAGGGTGTCCCATCACCGACATTAGTTGGTGGACGTTCAAGATCCCATGGTGTCCTTTCCGAAGGATCAGCGAGCTATTGCTGTGCCTGAACAAATGACAAATTCCTGCCTTAACTTCAGACGAATGTCAGGCCTGACCAGCCGGTTTGTGAAGGACTTGAGCCAAACTTCTCCCGGCCAACCATGCAATAACGTGGGACTTCAAACAAAGCATCATGTGATCTTTCACTGGCCATGGCTCTTCAATCATGTAATAATGAGGAAGTGAGGACGAGCCGATGAAGGGTTTCCCTGTACTGTATTTTTTTTGATATGGGAGAAGTTCAGGCCCCTCAAAGGACCCTGGGCCCCATTCTCCTTGCCCCTTTATACAACCAACAATGTATCCTTGGCTGCTTGGGGCTCTTGGTTGTACAGAAAATGAACATCCTCTGCCGTGAATTTCCTTTAGTGCACAAAGCAAGGCGGTGGCATTTTCCAGGCATTGCCAAAGAATAACATCACAGTGTGGGCCTGCAATTCCACCGGCCATGTTGAGGCTCGTGCCTACGCATTATGCTCGATGGGACCATTTGGCATGAGGGTGTAAACTGGGTTCATCCATTAGGCTGGTCTGGTATTGCTGGGAAAAGTTTTTACATCATCTTCTCTTGTCCTGGGAGATGCAAGGCCTTGTCTGTCCCAGGGTGTCGACGACTGTTCGCAGTATACTTGTTCCAATTAGTAACAGGAAGGTGCTGGTGATAAGAGCCCAAAAAAATGAATAATCCTTCATTTTAAAAAAAACCTCCAAGACAGGCTGTTAATGATGCAGGTGAAATACCGAATAAAGGGAAATCTACATATTTATGTTTATAGATCAGGAAGAGGGGAGGTTGAAAAACAAAGGGGAAGGGAGGTTATGAAAAGGGAGGGAAGCAATGTAGGAAGAATAAAAGGAAGCTCTGTTGGAAGAGGGGAGGAAGAGAAAACAGGAAAACTCGAAAGCATCTGAAAATGCAAAGCCCGCCCGCATCAGTTTGTACTCACACGTCATCTTCTTCAATATGCTCAAAATAACGAAAATTCAGGTGAATATTTCAGGTCAATCAGGTGAAAGAGGTGATTTTACGCAATCTTGACCTTTGACGTTTTGATCAAAAGAAAAAATGAGCTAACTTTCGTTTGGTGAACCAATTCAGTGACCCAATATGCAAATTCTTAAAATCAGGTCAATCGGATGGAAGATTGCCAATTTAATGTGTAGCTGACCTTTGACCTTTTGACCAAATTGTTAATTTGTCTTCATATTATTATAATAAAGCTTTGTTGAAAATTTGATGACAAAAACCAAATGGTAAATTGAAATTTCATGTCAATTGGATGGAAATGGATGATTTTATGTAATGCTGACCTTTGACCTTTTGAGCTTTTGGAAAAATATTAATTTCCTTCTCCGTGTTATCATAACAAAGCTTTGGTGAAAATTTGATGACAAAAACCAAATGGTAAATTGAAATGTCAGGTCAATTGGATGGAAATGGATGATTTTATGTAATGCTGACCTTTGACCTTTTGACCTTTTGGGAAAATATTAATTTCCTTCTCCGTATTATCATAATAATGCTTTGGTGAAAATTTGATGACAAAAACCAAATGGTAAATTGAAATGTCAGGTCGATTGGATGGAAATTGATGATTTTATGTAATGCTGACCTTTGATCTTTTGACCTTTTGGAAAAATATTAATTTCCTTTTCCGTATTATCATAACAAAGCTTTGGTGAAAATTTGATGCCAAAAACCAAATGGTAAAAAAAACAAAAAACCTTACGGCATGGACAGACACAGAAGTGATTACAAAACCCCATCTCCTGCTGTGCACGGGGACGGGCTAATAAGGAATGCATGGGGAAAGGTAGGAAGAGGGTTGGAGAGGGTGGTTAGAGGAGAAGTCAAAAATTCTGCCATTTATGCGGATAAGCAATGTCTCTACAGATTTGGAAGTCCTCTGCGACGTGTGAGGTCAGCAAGTTGCGTGCAGACACACGTGCAATTATCCCGATAGTTGTTGCTGACTCTCGGATTATAAATAGAGCATTGAAAAAATTGACTGCATTTTCTGTTCATCGCAAATCTGATGCTTGTGCACAGCATATAGACAGAGGTTTGTTTGCACACGGTGGAAAGAGGCCGCACTGGTAGTAATCCTGTAAACCTGTCGAATACCTCAGGGATACACAGCTATTAGTGAGAAGATTTGAAAGTACTTGCAATGGAGGAGTTAAGGCAAATGCAAACAAATCAACCAGGAAATGCCTTGGACTTGGAATGGACTCCTCTCCGGCCTTGCTCCCCCAGCTCTCTCTGTGCTCTGTCCCCCAAATACTCCTACAGGTCACACAAGATCTGCCTGCAACCCTCTTATGGTGAAACTGTCAAAATCAAGACTCTCTGCTCACCTTCACTCTTTCATTCCTCTTTTCTCCCGCCTCTGGAACAAACTCCCTCACTCTCTTCAATCCCACTCCTCCCTCCAGGTCTTTAAAACAGCTGTTCACCACCATCTCTTATCTTCCCCCATCCAAAACCTTGATTTTTTCTACCCCCGCTAATTCACCCCAGATCCACTTTTTTGGAAATACCGACTTCTTTCCTGGAATTTATAACAGTGTCCATGTGGTTTATACTTCTCCCACCCCCCCCCCCCCCTCCGCTGCATTCTCATGCCTCCTCCCCCCAAGCCCTCTCCCTCCCACAGATCTTCCGATGTCCCTGTTCTCTGCTGTTGTACTTGTGTGCTTCCCTCTCTCTCCCCACCTTGTCTCTCGCTCCCTTTATTGTATGTTTGTGTCCGGTTTTTTTTGTGATTGATGTTCGCTCTTACACGAGCATCGATCTTGTACACAAAAAAATGTCATATTTTATCATTAAATTACTAATAATATAAGGAAACAACTATTTCGAATGCCACAAATTTGGTGCCACGTGCCAATGCAGGAAAGGTCAGTAATAGAGTGAAATGCGCAACTTTGCGAAAGGTTAAACTGAACTCCTTTCTTTGCTCCAGCACTGTAAGGCACGCTGAATGGCTTGTACACACATGTATCATAACTAGGACATAAACACTGGCAGACATCAATGGATTTGTGCATCAATTAGAGGGTAAGATTAGAACGGCACTCGGTAGAGCACATACCTCCACCAGGCTGAGCAGTTTACGTTTTGTATCCCACTGATAGGCCGGATCTGGATTCGGACCTGAACCAACATACAGACTTGGCATTTAATATGGAATTTTTTTTTTTTCTTGACTTGGGTTTACTTTCTGAACTCGGTATATCAATCTGGTGAGTTTCTTTTACGCTTCGGTGATTTCTTTGTTAAAAGAACCATGTCACTGATTGTCTGTCGCAGCAAGAAGTCAATAACAGGATTATATCACAGGTGGCGTGACAAAATGTATGGACAGCTACATTTGACGATTGGCTTCACAATCGGGTATATAAGGGTTGTTGCGTTCTGTATTAGTGGAAAACAACTGCTGCACGTCTACAAATGTTATTGCCGCTTCCCCTGGAGATGGTCCGTCAACTCGACAATGCTGTTTGTCATTTAGTGGTGGCTTTACGAAATTCCGGCATTAAACAGCGTGCTATTGCTCAGCAGTATGGCATCACTCAAGGTCAGGTGTCAAAGATCCTGAAACGAAATGCTCAGAGGGGTATCCCTACTCCAATACCGAGGCCAGGACGTCCCCGCAGAACCACAAGGAGGGATGATCGCCAGCTGCACCGGTTAGTCCGCAATAGCCGTACCAAGTCAGCTAATCGGCTTAGGGCTGAGTGGCAGCAACTGACAAATGTGCCTGTATCCAGAAGGCTAGTCAACCAACGACTGGTTCAAGCAGGCTATCGTGCCAGGCGTCCCCTGAGAAAGCCACGTCTGACCAGACAACACCGCCAGCGCTGATTGCAGTGGGCCAGAGAGCACCGTCAATGGCAGCCAGGACACTGGAATCACATGACCTTCAGTGACGAGTCTAGATTTCTGGTCTATCGTCAAGATGGCCGTGTCCGAGTGCGTAGACAAGTGCATGAAGCCTACAACAAAGATTGTATAGTGCCAAGAGTCCAAGCTGGAGGTGGTGGGATGACCGTTTGGGCTGCTTTTCATGCAGGGGGCAAAACTGACCTGGTTGTTCTGAATGGAAACCTGAACCAGTTCAAGCACAGGGCCATTCTTGAAGAAACATTGCTTCCATTTGTTCGTGCAGCCTTTCGAGGAAACTTTGTCTTCCAAGATGACAATGCACGGCCTCATCATGCTCGCATGATCCAACACTTTCTTGCTGACCATGGTGTAGAGCATATGGAGTGGCCTGCCATGTCCCCGGATATGAATCCGATTGAGAGCTTGTGGGCAGAATTAACGCGTCAAATCGACAACTTGGACCAGCAGCCTGCCTCTGTGCGTGAATTGCAGCAGGCTATTGTAACTGCATGGCAAGCGATTTCTGTCCAAACCTTGGCAAATCTCGTGAACAGCATGCCTCAACATGTATGTGCTCTCCTGAATGCTCGTGGGGGTTACACGAAGTACTGAACTGTAATTTTACCGTCCGTAATCCCAGTCGTAATTTAACTTTTGTTTTTGTTAAAAAAATTTTTGGCTAATGTGCAAAATAAAGAGATACTTCTGGAAAACGCACAGAAGTTTAACACAGTACTGTCCGTGAATTGAGTTCGATATCAGTTTACATCACTTTCAAGGATCAATTTATTTGCTTCGAAATGTCAAATGTGGTTTTTGTTTCTTTTAAAAGTCACATTAACAAAATTTCGAATAATTTCAACATAATTCCAATGAACTTTTGGTTCTAAGTCATCTTGAAAAGTAAGTTCACCCCCACAAAAAAAATATTCCATATTAAATGCCAAGTCTGTATAATTGGCTTCTTCTTGTCACCTAACCAAATCATCCACCAAGCTTTGTCATAACGCGTCCATAACTTTATGAGATATCATGTTATAAATCGTTTTTGGCCACATCTCTCAATGGTGAAGAATAATTTTATAAATTCTACCATCCGGATCCAGAGCTACAGCAAAATCTAATCTAATTTCGTCCGAGTCTATCCACAACTTTTTGAGATACCTGTTCGCAGCCGCCCACCTTCATTGGCAGAGGTAAAGATGAAGGACAAATATAAACTGTATGGAATTTGAATCTGGGATCCCAGCAATCGAGAGTCATGTGGTTAGATGGGAACACAAATAAGAACTTGTTCGAAAACAAAATATGTGCACAATAGATATGAAGAGGTGGAAGAGTTTCCAGAAGCCACAAATGTTTTCCCTTCGACTGGTGTCATGGCCTATCGTCTGATTATACTTGCTTGTCTTTTTATCCACCAATCGGGTGCCAGTCCATTTGGAGGTATCGATTTTTGGTGTTGTCAGCCCGTCAACAAGTCTGTCCTTCCCTCTCTCCGTCTATCCAGAGACTCTACTCGAAAATGACTGGACGGAATTCTTTCATATTCGGCACCTTTGTGCAATAATATCTGGGCATGAGGCCAGTCAAATGTTTTTGGGATCAGAGCTAAAGGTCATGGGACAGACGATTTTATTCCCAAATTTTGGCAATTCAATAAACAATTTCAGAGAAGACTATAGGCTTTCTGAAACAATTATTTATTTAAATACACTTTACCATGTCTAATAGAACACACAAAATATATTTATTTATTTATTTATATACACATTGCCAAATCCACCTGCCAACACAGAACTTTGATCTATTTATTTACTTTCAAACTATTTACCATCTCCACGACCAACACAATTGTGAATGCATTCTTTATTACCCTGCACACAAGAAGTGAAAAGTGGGGTTAAGCAATAGATTCATGTCCGTCCGTCCGTCTGCCTGCAAATGTCAGTTTATGATCGAGGAACAACTTATTTATGATCTAAGGTTAAGATATTATGGTTACGATTTATGATACTTAGGTATATGATCGAGGAAGACCCATCTGCCAGTACTTGTTGATAAATATAAAAATCCCACCATATTTTTCTGGAAGAGTCTAGAGTTATCACCGACCTGTTATATCGTACAGAAAGTAAATACTGCATCTGTGGCAGAGCAGAAACCGCAGCACTGATGCAAATCAGCAGCCAATACGCACTTCACATGAATTCATGAATCGATTCGTTACTCCTAACGACTTGGCCGGATAATGGATTCTTATTTTTGGAAAAATGGGAGTGGGGTTGGAGTTGGGTTTTACAACCTGAGCGAAGTTCAAACATAGGGGCAATACCCGTGGCGCTCACCTGGTAGAATAAACAGTATACTGCACTGACTAAAGGTATTTTAGACCAATTTCAATGGTTGTTAGAAGACAGGACAGCATGTAGAATCATACTAACATTATCATGACTTTAAATAAACAAACAAAAAAATACCTATTTTGAGGGGGAAACCTCCACAGCCTCCCCCCCCCCCCTTCCCCACCACGTGTACCTCCTCAGACCCCAATTTTTTCAATGCCTTGAACAAACATTGGTACATCATGGATGATGAATGTTGTGGTGAAGTTTCATCAAAATTGTGTGTGTAGGTTTTGAGAAAAAAGCAAATACCTTTTTTGGGGGGTAAGCCCTCCCCCCATAGACCACCTTAGACCCCGATTTTTTTAATGCCAGGAACAAACTTTGGTACAACACAGGTGATTAAGGTTGTGGTCAAGTTTCATCAGAATTGCGTGTGTAGTTTCTGAGAAGAAAGCAAATATCGATTTTGAGGGGCAAGCCCCCCGTAGATCCCGACAGTGGCAGATTTTTTAACACTGTGAACAAACTTTGGTACATCACGGGTGGTGAAGGTTGTGGTGAAGTTTCATCGAAATCGTTCGTGTATTTTCAGAGGAAAAAGCAAATTCCTATTTTGGGGGTCAAACCTGGACCCACTTTGACCCCGGTAAACCCCCTTAGACCCCAATTTTTTTAAATGCCGTGAACAAACTTTAGTCACAAACACAACAAATATCATTTGTGCCAAATTTGGTCGCAATCCCATCAGCGGTTTCGGAGGAGAAGTTTCAAGTGTTTACGGATGGACTGACGGACGGACAGACTGACGGACGGACAGACTGACTGACGACGTGCCATCGCATGACCTTCCCTGAGCTTCGTTCCAGGTGAGTTAAAATCAGGGTCGAAATTTTTTTGGGATTCCATCCACGACGACACAATTAAATTCAAAATCATATATCCAGCAAGTTTACACATTCCCATGAGTAATTTACCTTGACTTCAAACCTGACAATGAGACTCTCATTAAAAACAAAATCCTCTCCTCTTGATACTTGAAAGGCCTAATATAAGTAATCCTAAATTACCTTATGCAGGTGAACAAAGGAAAGGTTAGATGCAACAAAAGGCAATTATACCTATCCCCTGTGCACTACATCACCAACCCAATACCCGAATAAAATGTGACATCAAATACCATCATGACCACTTTAATTATGAGCACCAAGTAAAGACATTCTATTCGTTCTGTTGACGAAGGAAGAGAATGTTTGGAGAGAAAAGGATTATAAATCAAGGCGAATGTGAAGTTGGGGAAACAGTGGGGAGAGGAAGGAAGTAGGAAGGTGAACCAGGTACCTTATTGGCACATCTGCAACGAAGAGGCCTGGGTTCATGATATGGATTACCCAAATAAGCGTGCGGAGTGATTTAATACCTATTTTGTTTTGGATCTTGGAAGTCTGAGGGTTAATGAAATGTTTTCTCCACTCTAACAGGTAACCTTGCTCCTCTTCTTATTACCTAAACCACTGAAGGTGGATGGAGGTTATGTTTTCACCCCTGTCTGTTTGTCTGTTTGTTACTTGGCCAAATTTTTTATTTTTTTTTGCAAGTATGTTCGTCACTCCGGTTTGTGTGTTTGTGTGTTTATTTGTCTGTCCGCTCACTTATACTTGCCTACAGCTCACAATTTTAAACTGATCTTCACGAAACTTCACCAAATGGTATAGTTCGTGGTCCGACAAAATCCTATATATTTTGAGGTCAAAATGTCAAAAGGTCAACATAGGCCAAAGGTGAACCACTTTTTTTCCAAATTTCTAAAAATCCTCAATTTTCATCCGATTGACTTTAAATTTGAATAGGAATTACATATTGGCTAACTGAATTCAACCACTAACTATTTTTGAGATCAGCATAGGCCAAAAGGTCAACATAGGCCAAAGATCAACAACCATTTCAAATTTCTAACATCCTCAATTTTCATCCGATTGACTTGAAATTTGAATAGGATTCTCATATCGGCGAACTGAATTCAACCACCAACTATTTTTGAGATCAGCGTAGGCCAAAAGGTCAACATAGGCCAAAGGTCAACCACTTTTTTCGAATTTCTAAAATCCTCAATTTTCATCCAATTGACTTGAAATTTGTATAGAATTTTCATATCAGCTAACTGAATTCAACCACCAACTCTTTTTGAGATCAGTGTAGGCCAAAAGGTCAACATAGGCCAAAAGTCAACAACAATTTCTAATTTCTAAAATCCTCAATTTGCATCCGATTCACTTGAAATTTGAATGGGATTTGCATATCAGCTTACTGAAACGAACCAATAACTATTTTTGAGATCAACATAGATCCCACGAGTTATCACATGTCACATCACATGTCAACCACCTTTTATCAAATCTCTAAAATCCTCAATTTTCATCCGATTGACTTGAAATTTGAATTGATTTTCATATCAGGCAACTGAATTCAACCACCAACTATTTTTGAAATCAGCATCAGAGAAAAGGTAAACATAGGCCAAAAGGTCAACATAGGCCAAATTTCTAAAATTGTCAATTTTCATCCGATTAACTTAAACTTTGAAGACGATTTGCATGTCAGGTCACTGAATTAAATCACTAATTATTTTTGAGGTCAAAAGGATGCTCTACCGAGTGCCATTATACTTTGTTCTTTTTTGCCAAGTGTCGCTTTACGAGTGATTTTTCATCTGTTTGTTTGTCTGTGTGCAGGATATCTCAAAAGGTTGTGGGCTGATTCGGTCGAAATTTGGTGGACACGTTTGGTGAGTGGCAAGGCCCAAATAGATTCGTTTTTGGTGAGGATTCAAATCTGGATCCGGATATGAGAATTCTTTATTTTTTTAAGTGATTCTTCACCATTGAGAGATGGGTGTCAAAAAAACTACATATAGCATGATATTTCAAAAAGTTGTGGATGAGTTGGGTACCAGTAAGTGACAAGAAGAAGCCCATTCGATTTTGGTCTAGATCCAGATCCGGCCTATACAAGACGTAAACTGTTCAGCCTGGCGGAGGTATGCGCTCTACCGGGTACCGTTATAGTTTGTTGCATCCATTCGGCTTTCAGTATCTACACTGAGAAGGCAACATGCGTATTGGGGCTGAGTGAGGTAGAAATAACAGAAATGTAGGAATAACTTGTTTTTATTCCAAACTGATGCAGATTCTATGGTAAGAATGACAGAAAGGACAAAGACGACTGTGATGCAGCTTGACAAGGAATCTCATTTGAGCCGACCACGAAAGGTCAATAAACCTAGCGACGTCAACTTTATTGTTGTATAAATGCAAAATTGGTTTTCTAAATGTGCAAGCAGTAGTGTCTGAACACGATGGAAGCAGCAGTTAAGGGCAACTGAGGTTACAAGTAGTAGTTTGTTTAGTTCAAAACAAGTCGCCTCTGTTGTAAATGATGCTCTTTGAAAATTGTGATGCAAGCCGAAAGGGGAACCCCAAAAAAGGAATGGAGCATTTTTACATTGAGTGATAGGACTTCACGAAAGGCTGTGCTCGCCTTTAATCTGACCCTCACGACTCCCTTCATGTTAATGGCGCTGCCCTCGCTTCGCTAACCACGTCGTCGGTCATTGCGACCAAACTCGTAATTGAGTTTTCCCATCTGCCAACATACATTAAGAATGGCCATTTCATCATGAGCTAGTGTTGGAAGTGAAGTGCCCTGCAAACACCAAGTGAAGTAAGTGGCTTCTTTTTACTTAGAAAGATTAAAACTTTATTTTGTGACGAGGTGTTTATGTAGTTTCTGGATGTTTTGTTTTTTATTATCCTTATGGAATCATTGCTTTGTCGTTTCTAGGAACTAATCAGCACATAGCAAAGGAAACAAGAAAGAGCAATCAAAGATTTCAAACCCTCACCAGGATGTATTTTCAGTGGTTTTTAAGGCTTTTATGTTAAAACAAATATGACGGCCGAACCACGTGACCGATGACGTCATCATTATTTTTGTTCTCCACTAATTTATTCCTAGATTATGCTCAAGAAATTTTATCTTGATAGGATGAAGTTTTGTACTTGTCGAATTATGAGGTCATAATGGAGGCACCTATGACATCATCATTAACATAATTTATTCCCCATGGAGAGTTCTTTACAATGAGCCAGGTCTCAATTTTTTCTATTCAGCGCTTTTGGAGATATAGAGGTGCAATTTTTTTCGGTTTTTCCAAGATGGCGGCCGAACCACGTGACATATGACGTCATAATTATCCTTCAAAAATTCTACAGGTGCAGGTGCACCTATGGTGAAAATCTGTCAATCAGACCAATGGTTGCAGAGAAAATCATATTTATTCTGTGCGGACAAATAGACAAACAAACAAACAACTGAAAAATCGGTAAGAGACCGAGGACTTGCCGGAATGTACTTTTTATCGGCCATTTTGGACAAATATGGCGGCCAAACCACGTGACCGATGACATCATCATTATTTGTTTTCTAAACTAATTTATTCGTAGATTATGCTCAAGAAATTTTATCATGATCGGATGAAGTTTTGTACTTGTCGAATTGTGATGTCATAATGGAGGCACCTATGACATCATCATTAACATATTTTATTCCCCGTGGAGAGTTCTTTACAATGAGCCATGTCTCAATTTTTTCTATTCAGCACTTTCGGAGATATAGAGGTGCAAAGTTTTTTGGTTTTTCCAAGATGGCGGCCGAACCACGTGACCGATGACGTCATCTTCATTTTTTTTTCTCCACCAGTTTATGCCGACATGGCGCTCAAGAAATTGCATCTTGATTGGATGAAGTTTTGTACTTGTCGAATAATTATCGAATTATGACGTCATAATGGAGGCCTTGGGCCGAGAGAGTTAAAAATTGGGCACAGTCTATTCCAGGGCAAGACAAGTTTGGCGATTCTATGTGCAACGGTGTAGACTTAGTACTGCGCACAAACAGACAGACAAACAGACACAGACAAACCAACCAACCAACATACTTGCTCAAATGCAATACCCTCTCCTCAGGCGAGAGTAAAAAAATTGTTTTTAAAGGTGGCGAGGAATTTGTCAGAAACTGTAATGAACTTATTTTGGCAATTTCTACTGCAAGTAAAACTTCCTTTGGCATTTGTTTTTTTACAGTTTGGGCATCGAACGCAATCTATCTATAATTCCAGCAATCTCTCTCTGTGTGTGTGTGTGTGTGTGTGTGTGTGTCTGTGTGTGTGTTTGTCTGTGACCGCTGTTTCTCGACAACCACGGGTCCGATATACTTTAAACTTGCCAGGTATATTGCTGGGGACCCGAGGATGTGCCTTTTCAAGGTTTGAAATTAATCGCAGAAGTAGTTACCGAGCTATGTCCAAAAAACGATTCAACCAATCAGAGAGCAGCGAGCTATCACGTGTGCCGAACGTGGCGAACACACTCTGCCTCGGATGGCACATTTGAGAGCGTATTCATTTATTTCCCGTCGGCAAACTATGTTGGCGCTATGTTGGCGTTAAACGATGTTTTAAAACTAATTAAAACTAATTTGCGATTCTTTCGCTTTCCTGCGATATGCGACCTTCCGGAGCTCCTGTGAGAGCGTGCGCAATTACGGATAGTACGGGTACGGGCATGCCATATGTTGGCGTTAAACTATGTTTTAAAACTAATTAAAACCATTTCATGTAAATAGAGGGGGGGGGGGGGGGATTGTCACTGTACTCGCAAGCCGTTCGCCGTTCGCTTTGGCGTTGCGAATGGACCAAAACATTTCATGGACCAAACCATTTCATGTAAAGCGTTCGCCGTTCGCTTTGGCGTTGCGAATGGACCAAAACATTTCATGAACCAAACCATTTCATGTAAATAGAGGGGGGGATATAATTTTAGATATATATATAGTACGGGCATGCCCTAGTGTTTGCAATATTTTGACTGTTAATACAGGTAGTATAATTTTACACGTGTCCTGTTCATTTACTTCGCAATGCACACTCGCCTCTAAGCTGTCGAGCTTTTGTTCGAATCCCGACCCAGCTATGAACTGTCATCCCGGTGTTTCACAGGCAGGGAGATTCCTCAACGTGTGTGCCGGTCCTCAGATGGACGTTAACTGGGAGTCCGTCTGCCGGCATTGGACGAGGAGGCGGAGGATTGCCAGGAATGGTGGACCTTTAGTTGGTGGACGTTAAAGATTCCACGGAGTTGTTCGCGAGAAGAAGGAAAGCTTATGCCAGCACCATGAATCAAATTGCAAGGCCCTGCTCGAATCTGCAGAGGGCACGACATCAGCCGCACAGCCACACCCTCAGCCAATGATGCTACAAACGGACGAATAATACTCCACAAACATGAGGATATCTCTCAAAGGAATAAGATATTTGATGGTGAAGGTTTATCCCAATTTCATTTTTCTGATTTCAACAATATAACACTCACCATATATTTATGTACATAGATGGAGAGATAGATAAATATATAGATAACGAGCAGGAGTATAATAACTAACTAATAAGTATAATAGTATAGTATAGTATATTATAATAAATAAATAAATAGATATATAGATAACTAGCCGGATAACTAATAAATAGATAACTAAAATAAATAAATAAATAGATAGCTAAATAAATAAAATAAATGAATAAAATAAAATAATAAAAAATAAATAAAATAAAATAAAATAATAATAAACAAAATAGATAAGATATATAGATAACTAATAAATAGTATAGTATAATAAGGAGTATCTTACTATAATTCACCAAATGTCCGTCCGTCCGTTCGGAGGTACCGCAAAAATGGCTCAACCGATCGCAACGATATTTTGGGTGGGTATTCCTGGGACCCCTGGGAGTAAAATAGGCTATATTGTAAAATAGGCTATAGTAAAATAGGAGTAAAATAGTTTTCCAATATTCCAATTTTCCAGTTTTTCCAAACACGATGGAATAATATTTACTGATATGAACAGTGATGTGGCTTTTGTTGAAATTCTACAAATACTGTTTATTCTATGTACCAGGAGAGAGTAGATCGACTCCTGACGAACTCTTCATATATAAACGTGTGACTCCGAAGTAATATGGCAGCGTGTGCAAAGAGACTGAGAAACAGGTGTAGCGGCCACTTCCATGTTACAGATTCGGTGCGCACTCTTCACACATAAACGTGCAACTGAGCAAGACGTGTAGCGGCGGCTTCCGTTTTGCAGAATTCAATCTTTTTTCAAAATGGGCGCCATGTACTGTTTAGATTATGATGATTTGTGTGTGATATGATTCAACGGATGTTTATATGAATCGTTTAAAATAAAAAAAGCATTCAATTTCTGATGTTTTGTCTTTTCATTTGGGCTTCCGAATTGAAGCCCGGCCCATAGGGCGGGTACCGTTGCAAGTATAGATAACTAGTCGGGCGGGAGAGGGGGGGGGGAGGAGGCAGGAGAGGGACGGGTGAGGAAGGGAGTGGGGGGGAGTATAAGGGGGTTCATCACCTTTTTGTTGAATATATGCTGGTGAATGTGCCGTTCATCACATTTCTGAGTTAAGTGTGATGCCGATCAGGAAGAAGAAGAAGCCTTTCTACCAACTTCTTACACTTCCGGAATTGTTTGATTTATTTGTGTTCAAATGTCTAGTGATTGTTTTGTATTTATTTATGCGAATGTGTACTCGTATATAACTATCATTAGTTGAAAAAAGGCTTTGGGCACGATCTGGCGATTGTTTTTTTTAAATCCCCAAAAACGAACTTTTTTTTTCTTCTAAAAAAAAAAGTTTTTGCCTAAAACACTCCCGGGCAGTCACTGATGAACCTCTGAAAGGTTGACGAAGATCCGCTCAGCCATCTCTGAGAAAAATGGCGACACACAGAGAGACCAACAGCTCTTATATATAGTAGATGTATGAGTTAAAGTTTCGTAGAGCTAGCTATAACGTTTTTCTTGGAATCGTCTCCACAAAATTTGTGAAAATAATGATAATCCTTTCAAGAACAATACGCTTCCAGTGGGAACCTCACAATGGAAGTCTAATATTTCAAGTACAATCTAATGGCAGCCATCACCATCAAGATGAAATGAATTACATCCCAAAATAGGGCTCTATTTCAAAGTAAGCCCATACAAAATGACTCCCTTAACCCAGTAGAAGCTTCCACACGACATTTGACTCAATTCATAAAAGGGCTTTACAAAATGGTGGCCTTCAACAAACAAAAGGAGCAAGTTGAAGGCCATCAATACATGGAGCGCCATCACTAACTCATCATATTCACTAAATCGTGGCCTTCATAAATGTCTGCCTTGACCAAATGGAATCCTTCACCAAATGGCTGCCTTTACCAAGTACAGTAGCAGCATGAACTGGAACCGGGCTGTGCATTCTTTGTGCAGAAGCGCGTACACTTATTCATCTCGTGCAATAGGCAATGGCAATGCTTCTTGCATGACTGGCTGGAAAGCAGCCATTATCTACAAGCCGATATATTAAACACAGATGAATATTGCAGGAAGATACTCATCACCCACAAAGTTTGCCCACAGCACTGCACACCAATCTCTATATCTCATTAGCAAAGGAGGGATGGGTGGGCTGGCCATTTTTTACTTGGCCATAAAGTGGCCATAAATGTGGCCATAAAGAAGGACTACCAAGTACTTCATTATGTTTTATTTCTATTTTTCAATTAGCTTCGACACAAGTTCAACCAAACCTTAATTGATACCTCCGTATGTTGACTGATATTGTAGATATGGGAATAATAGTTGATGTCTGCCAGCAAAAACACCCTTCTGGGATTATAAATATTGCTCATAAGATGTAAGTTCATAATGTTCCTGCTGCGATCACTGAATTTGCTCGTATCTTTCTATTTTATTTTCATATTCACCGATAAATAATTGAATGTGCTTTGCAATCCGATTGTGCAGACTGAGATGATTAAGGCTGAACCCAGGTTAGACAGCTCAAACGTAAATGTGTTACCTTTTCAGCATCCTGTTGGACCATGCAACCAATATGTACAATGATGAATATCATCAGGGAGAACAAGTATCACTAACTAATCAAAGAACGGTTTCACCGTTTTAATTTCAAATCCATCATGTCCACCCCATGCATTCCTCCCGACTCTTCCTTTTGTCCTGTTGTGCCCTGATCCGCTCAGTGTACTAGTACTAGCTGTTCCGTGAGCCTCTACTATGTATACAAAACAAAGTGCCATGCTCAATAGGAAAGAGTTGATGGAGTTACAACCTGGAATTAAAATTGGATATCAGAACAAATATAATGTCAACCATCCTAGCCATCCGTAGCCTGGTGTTGGCTTAGCGGTTAGGGTGCGGCTTGGGGTCCTAGGATCCTGGGTTCGAATCCCGGTCGATCGCTGAATTAAGGCCAGGGGGGTTGACTCAGCCTATCATCCTTCAGAGGTCGGCAAATTGAGTACCAGTTCATTGGTAATTCCCTGTGTGTCGCAAGAGGCGACTAACAGGATTGGCGGCAGGAAGGGCATCCGGCCATAAAACATCGCTTCAAAAAGGGGACCCCTGCATTGCGGGGAAAAATGGAAAAAAATGGAAAAATGGCATCAATGATGATGTTTCATCATCAAGTGGAGGTATACAGGTAAAAACAATTCACTGACCAATTATCTGGCCGACCAGTGAAAACCAACCAGGGAAAGAAGTGAATCCTACAGCTGAATCTTAAATGGAGCCAGCTTAATGGTGAAGGCTGTGACTTGTTCCTCACATTGAACACGCTCAATCTTCTTCGTTCGTATGCAGCACAAGTCTGGGTGGGTAGCATCAATGGCTGAGGGGGTAGCATCAATGGCTGAGGGCATGGCCATGCCACTGATGCAATGCCCTCTGCTAGTTAGGGCAGGGATTTGGCCATGGTGGCAGCAAGGGCTCACCTACTCTTCACGAAGGTCACCTTAGGATCTTTTACATCCACCAACGAATCCTGGCAGATGGGACACCCATTTTACGTCCATCGGAGGAACGCCACACACACATTGATGAGTCACCCTGCCTGTGACAGTTTATATCTGGGTCGATATTCAAACCCTGGCGAGAGAGCTTAGAGGAGAGTGTAGGCGAGACAGCTAGACACCTTTAGGCCATTCTGTCAGCCAAACATGCTCAATGTCATGAGTGTTCATATAATCTTTGGGATGGCAGGCATTAACCCTTCCATTCCATGTTATGCAATGAAAAAGCAACTGCACATATTTTTCACCGGTGATCAATACACAGAATTGCATCGTTTCGTACAACTATCAGGTATACTGGGGACTTGAAATGTGGAAATAAGTATTTTGGGGAGAAAAACATACAGTTTAAGTTGTTTAATGTAAGGTTTATCAAGTACAACACCAGTTAAAGTTTGGTGTAAATTTCTGTGGAAAGTCTTACAACGAGCATTTATGGGCTCAACAAAATGAGAAAGAAAAAGCCAATTGTACTATGTTCGTAATGCCAAATAATCCGACCTTCAACTTGTAAAAAGAAAGGTTAACAAACGTTAGAGGTAGGCTTCAGGCTGTTATTGGAGCATGGGGAGGCCCTAAAAATACAGTGCCTATAGAAAGTCTACACCCCCTTTCAAATTTTTTACCTTTTGTTGCCTTGTAGCCTGGAATTAAATTGCATTAAATCAGACTTTTTCCACCTTTATTTACACATCGTAACCCACAACTTCCAAGTGAAAAACAAGTTCTACATATTTCAGAAAATTAATTAAAAATACAAAATTCGAATCTGTTGGGATAGGTCGATACCAACTTTGCACACCTTTATTGGGCAATATTTGTCCATTGTTCTGTATAAAACTGTTCAAGCTCAGTCAAGTTGCGGTGGAGCGTTGATGGACACCAATCTTCAAGTCATGCCACAGATTTTCGATTGGATTTAGGTCGGGGCTCTGATTGGGCCACTCAAGGACATTTGTATTTTTGTTCTTCAGCGACTCCAGTGTAGCTTTGGCTGTGTGCTTCAGGTCGTTGTCATGCTAAAAGGTGAACTTCCGTCTCAATTTAAGCTTTCTTGCAGAGGACAGCAGGTTGGTTTCCTCTGGGACTGTTATGTATTTTGCTCCTTCAATTTTTTCATTCTGTCCTGTCATGTTCCCCAGTCTCTGCGGATGAGAAACACCCCCATAACATGATGCTGCCACCACCATGCTTCACAGTAGGGATGGTGTTCTTTGGGTGATGTGCTGTGTTGGGTTTGCGTCAAACGTAACGTTTTGCATTTTGGCCAAAAAGCTCTATCTTGGTTTCGTCAGACCACAAACCTTTTTACGACATGGATTCAGAATCCCCGGAGTGTTTTATTGCATACCTCAAATGGGACTCAAGGTGCACTTTTTTGAGTAATGGCTTCCATCTTGCCACCTTACCATAGAGGCCAGACTTTTGGAATAGTGTTGTCACATGCACACAGTAACCAGTCTTTGCCATAAAGGCCTGTAGCTTTTTCAAAGTTGCCATCGGCCTCTTGGTGGCCTCTTGGGTCAGTCTCCTCCTTGCTTGATCTAGGCAGGGTCATGGTGGTACCATACGCCTTCCACTTCTTAATGATTGGCTTGACTGTGCTCCATGGGATATTCAAGGACGTTTAAATATTTTTTATTCCCATCCCCTGATCTGTGCCTTTCCAGAACTTTATCCCGGAGATCTTTTGAAAGCTCCTTGGTGCTCATGGTTGAGTCTTTGCTGTTAAATGCACTGCCCAGCAGAGGAAACGTTCAGGAGCAGCTGGTTTTATTCTGAAATAATCAGAATCACAACAATTTAACACAGGTAGAGGCCAATTAACTTGGTGTGTGATTTTGAAGGTGATTGGTTACACCTGAATTCATTTACAATTGCTATTATAATGGGAGTGGACACTTATCCATCCAAGATATGCTAGTTTTGTATTTTTAATTAATTTTCTGAAATTTGTATGATTTGTCTTTCACTTGGAAGTTTTGGATTACAATGTGCAAATAAAGGTGGAAAAAGTCTGATTTAATGCATTTTCATTCGAGGCTACAAAAAAACAATAGGTGAAAAATTTAAAGGGTGTGTAGACTTTCTATAGGCACTGTGTATATCGACTTCAAAGCAAGCTTAAAATTTACATTGTCGATAAAATGTGTGTCTCATGACTTTTGGTGTGCATAGTTTGGAGCAAATTACAAAAACACATACAAGCGACAAACATATTGGAATCACAACCAATGGGATTATCACAAAAAACACAAAGGGAAAGTAGATAATTGTACTATATGCAGTATAGTCAGGTTCACTATGTTAACAAATATAATTTCGTTCAAAATTTTGGGACATTAGCAAACCTGTACATTTTTGGAATCATCAGAGCATGGAGAATCCGAAAATCAATGTTGGCATTTGAACAGACACAGATTTTGAATTTTCAAAATGGCCGCCATAAAATACATATTTTGCGCGATCTCGGCTTCTAGTCAACGTAGAAACTTAATTAAATATGCTAATCCTATGTTTTCTGGGTCAAGGAATCCAATAAAGGCCTCAAAATAGTGCTCAGGATTATAGAAAAGCAACAAACAAAGGTAATTGAAAACCATTGTCTTTATATTTGTGATATAACTGTATTACATAATACATGATATTGCAAGTCCTTTGAAGTTATAGGTATGGGTTTATAAAGCAAGAAAGCAGCCTTGTTAGTATCAGATTGAACTATAAGTCCTATACACAGGATCTACGAGGTCTACACCGTTCAGGAATTTGCTTTTACAGATCCTCATCACTGTCCTGAGTGTCATTTTCGCAAAGGTGTCTACGCAAATGTAAACATTAATTTTTGGATTCCTCATGCTCTGAATATTCCAAAAATGTAACGTTTTGCTAATCTCCAAAAATTTTGAACGAAAAAGCATCGTGAACCTGACGAGTAGCATTTGTAGGTGAGACTTTATACGTTACATCCAGGTGTGGCAATTTTTGATTGGCTGCATGAGACAAATCTCTGCTTTCGAAGGAACATTTATGCTGCCATAATCGTTACGTAAAACTGTAGAATATTTTTTCAAATGCAGCTCCACAAAGTTGACCTAATCTTCAACCATGCTTCACTACAGATGTTATACGTACATTGGAAAAGATGAGAACAGTATCTTTGTCAAATGTACAACTGTCACTGATTGTTGTTAAACAATGTGAACTTCAATTCATCTGTAAAGAACACACTTCTATAATCTCACTTGGCCAACTTCAAGCTCTTGCTTTGATTATGTCTTCTCATAAGCCATTTTCGAGCAGATACGTATCCATTGAGACCACTTATTGTCTGTCCATTGAGACAACCTTTGCTAATCCCAATGTTGTTGAGAATGTTTTTGATTTTTGGTTTACATCTGCTTTTACAGTAAAGCTATGGTACATTGAGAAAATATTGTTGAGAAAAGTTATTTACAGTATCTGCATTTACATTTACATGAGGCACAGCCTGAAAAAGAATGTCACCTATAAGGTAAATGAAAGATCCTGGTATACTGTACTTGTCATCATTTTTGGAGAATTTCAGCTTTTATTACCAGCAGTGTCAGAAATTCAGTGTTGCGTTTCGCTCCCAATGAAACATGTATAATAATAAAGTATATCAGACGAAACGATATTTGATATATATACACACTTATGTGGCATTTCCGCCCTGGAAACCTTTACTGGAATCACACTACTCCTGGGAATAGTGTAGTGGCCTGCACTTTTATAGACTACATATTGGTGTGGCACTTTTTGGATGGTTGCATGAGAATAAATCACAGTGTAAAGTGTTCAATTTTGACTACACTCAGGTTGATTTTGATTTTGGAAGATAAAAGATGGCTTTCCTATTAACTACATATTGGAAATGTCACCTCTTTTTTATATGAAGCCCAAGAAAGTCACCATTATTACAGTTTCAACACATAAAGTTCAGAACCTTTCAGGTTTTTTTGTGGCTTGGCAGAAGCTAACACTATTATATCCAGCCAGCCATAAAGATTGTAACAGGGGGTCAAATTGTCACCTGTCAAGCTCCTTCCCAAAGTGACACTTGCAGTGACAGTTTGGAAATCACATGACGAGGCTCAGGAGAAATCACATACATAAAGTATTTTATACAAAAAATGTGACGAAAAGACTTTAAAAGTTACAGGAATAATTACAAATAAATGAAACGATAAATAAAATAATAATAAACGAAAAATATTAAAGATAATTACAATAAGTACATAAAAAAATTAAAATTAAAATTAAATTGAAATGATCGATACAAAAAGAGATAAAATTTAGCAAATTTATAAAACATCCAAATTTAGCAAAATATATTCTCCAATTTAATACAAACACAAATGATGAAGAGGATAGCATCTATGTTGATTGAATGAATGATCGTTTTAAGGCCATTTTCCCCGCTGGAGCGGGGGTTAGCCTTGCAGGCCCCATGACAATTATGGTTCCCTGTTTGAGGCAATGTTTTTATGGCCGGATGCCCTTCCTGACGCCAACCCTTAGTCGCCTCTTCGATGCGCAGGGATACGGTGTACCTATTCTAAATCGGGGTACACACCGGGATCATTCATCCCAGCAAGCTGGTACTCAATTTGCCGACCTCGGAAGGATGACAGGCTGAGTCAACCCCCCTGGCGTTAATTCAGCGATCGACCGGGATTCGAACCCAGGATCCGAGGATCCCAAGCCGGCACCCTAACCGCTAAGCCAACACCAAATGTTGATTAAAATATGTTGATTAAATGTACAATTTGAATTTAAGAAAGTTCAACGTTGAGGCTGACAGAGACATGCATAGGATTATAATTAGCAAACATCATGTCTTCTTGACGATATCCAAGCCAACACACAGGATGATGGAGCTGTCAGCTATTTCACTGACATTAGGAAAGTCTCAACGATAAAGACCAATATACCTCAGGAATACTGTGCATCCACTGATCCAACTTCTAAATAGCACCCCAGCCCGACATCCAACACTCACTGCATAACACTCAACGAACCATTCATGCGTGTATTTGCTCTCCTCCTCTGTTTCTCTCTCCCTCTCGCCTTTCCATCATCCAACCCCTCTTTCTAACACACACACACACACACACACGCACACACGATGGTGGATATTTCGATACCTAGAAGTCTCCGTTTCATCTCCTGAAACTCACCCACGTGTGCACAATATAGCTTCAACATTTAGGGATAGAGTGTAAATAAAGAAAATGTGTCCCCATCTACAAACTATCCATAAAACTTAACATCACGAAAATCGGAGGGAAATTATTCACGTTGTGATCAAAAAGGTTTTTTTTAAATAAGGTCCCAATCCGAACTAAGTAGTTCAATGACACTTTTCAAATATGAGATGTACTATATCAGTGCAGGTTCAGTATTATGATGCAAAAGCATATTGGAAGGTCAAGCGGTCTTTGAGATTCCACATTGGCAAAATGGAGTGATGACAGAAAACGCGTTTTCTTTTCAGACCGCTATTTGACCTTAACTTTTAACTCAGATGGGTGTGATGTTCTCAAGGCTATCTGGACCGGGCAATTGCGTTATGATCAGACAAACCGTAGTCGAGTTAGGGCAAAACATGTTAAAATATCTATAATTAGGGCATGACCTTAAAATTAGGTCATGGTCAAAAATATGCCACCCCCGCGAACTTCTTATTCCAATTGTAAAATTCCATAAAATTTACAAGGAGACATGTAAAATTCCTTTCAGAAACTCCCAACCGGAGTCTGTGTACAGCTCAGAGACATTGGCAGAAGAAGCGAGAAAACTTAAAGGGTGGTTTAGTGCTCCTGCTGGTCTAAGACCTTGCCATTTAACCTGGATGTGTACGATGTAAATTACGTGGGAATGAGCTCTGATCTAGGCTATCTACGAGGGCAATTTAATTCCGATCAGTTGAGTTGAGTTTTGGTGAAAAATGTTTAAATGTCTATAATCAGGTCACAATGTTAAAACTAGGTCAAGGCCAAAAACATTGTCAACCAATAATTTGTATTCACATTACTGATGCAAATTTTCATTCTGAAAGTCCCAGCGGGCTCCGAGATACAGCTCGGAAATTGGAAGAAAAGGAATAATTAAAAAAAAAAAATGGTGTCTTAGTACTCCTATAGGGGTCTAAGAAACTCTGGGATACCATTAAAAATTTGGGGCACTAATTGTAGAAACAAACCCAACAACAGCTGTAAACCTTCCCCTAAGAAGAGGCTTAAAAATGGTGTGCCTGAAAAAAATACATCACTTCCCCCATGCTCTGCAGCTGTGTTTGTCTGAAGTAAAGTTCCGTCTTGTCTCATACACTTGTCTGCATGTGTGTGCATGATATGTGTCACAGCCCCTGCACGAGTCTGAGACCAAAGAGAAAATATATATATAAACTAGCTTGGCTCGGCTCGCTGCGCTCGCCGCACCAAGCGTCGATACTGAGGAACGGGCTTATTTGAAGGTGAAAAAAAAAATTCCCCCCCCAAAAAAATAATAATTGGAAAATTTTTCAAAAAAATACCCTTAGGACATACCGACGGGAGAGATATGTGCATTCCAGAAATTTGGTACGATTTCACAAAAGTTTGAGAAAGTAGCTCAGTGACAACACAGGACAGGACAGACGCTGCACAAATATATATATAGATAAAAACAGATAAACACGAATACACACTTAATACTACTTCATCAAAAAAGCAGACTTGGTCATAGACTGTTGTTTCATCCACAAGTCATAGACTTCCGCAAACTTCAGCTTTTCAGTTAAAGTTATATAATGCTTAGTTTTCTTCCAGATTAGAATATAGTCATGTTTTCTGTTTAGTAAATGCCAAATGGCTAATTCTTCAGTTTGCACTCTTAAACAAAAGACTATTAAAAATTCTGGGAATGGGAACTGATCGCCAATCACTTCACATCCTAGAATGACTTATTTGCCCTGTTGGCCGAGTGTTCATTTGTCTGCCATTCTTCTATTCTCCCCATAGACCATATAGTCCGGCAGATATGTGAAGAATTGTGGTAGAATTGTGCCTTTGATGATACAAGCATGAAACTTGGCACACAGTTAGGGCATACCCTTCCAGTGAAATTTGGATGTAGGGGCATTCCAGATTTCTCCTTGGCCCAAAATGGCGGCCATTTTACAAAATGGCGGCTAAGAAGGACATATTTACCTATTATTTCAGACTTGTCATTTGTGCTGCTATTGAAACACAATGTAATGAGCATATTATAAATTGTCATGTACATGCTATGCAATACCTTCATACTGGGTTCAAAATTGGAATCTACGGTGGCCTATAAGGGGCAGAACAAATGGTTTACCATTGCAATAGACAGGACTGGTCTAGCGGTTTAATTATTTAACTTTGCATGACTATCTGATTTCTCCTGGGTGTAATTTTGGTTCAATACCTTTATATGAACAACTTTGATGTAGCTTTATGAACTTTCCTATCATAGACTAGGTGACTATAAGGAACAATGCAAGGCTAGTGAAAAGTTACGAAAGCGAATTACTATATTTATGATAATAATGTATGTATTTCTTTTTCAGATGATAACTCGACTGCACTGCACCTTCGCTCATTGACTGTAGTAGCTACCTAGATTTGGTTCCCAATTTGTATATTGATTGGATGGTGGTGGTGGATAATGCTTAATTGACAATGGCCAACAAAAATTTCAAGCTATTAGACCCCCAAAGCCCTAGTACATCTGGAACAAACATGCCTTATCTGACAGATTGGGAGAAGTGTGTGTTATGTCAGGAGGTCACCGATGAGGCCCTTGCCTGTCCAGCTGATTCCAAGCGAACCACAGGGTCCGGATACCAAACTCTTGCAGATTATCTCCTCACCTTCAGCCAGATGGGCTGCCTGCCAAAATCTCTAGAACTGTCCCGCCTGGACGATGGTGAAGGTATCCAGTCAACCTTCCAGAGCCACAAGGCTAAGTGGCATGATTCATGCAGACTGAAATACAACAAAAATGAACTGCATCGGGCACAAAAAAGAGAAACGTCTAGTGAAGAAACCGCAAGTGTCTCAAGAAAGTACACCCGTCACAGAGTACATGTAGACCACACACAGCCACAGCCTGAAAAGTGTTTCTTTTGTGACAAACCAGCGGGTACTAATTCTCTGCGAAAAGCTTCCACCTTCGACCTCGATAAACATGTCAGGACAGCTGCCCTGAAACTAGGAGATCAGGCACTTCTTGCTAAACTGAGTGCAGGTGACCTTATAGCACAAGATGCACAGTACCACGTGAAGTGCCTACAGCCAGTACACCAGTGGACTAGATGAGGGACAGGATACGATACCACTAGATGACTGGTGCGGTGAACAAGCCAATGCAAGTCCACAGTTTCAGTTCTGGTTCCTAATTATGCAGCTAGAACTGGCAGTCCTGATCTATGTGAGATCCGTCCGTGAAGGAAACTTCCAACTGTACACTGATGCTCTGACCAAGCTTGTACCATGGTTCTTCGCCTTGGGACATACAAACTATGCCAGGTGGATCCCAGTTCACTTGCGCGACATGGTGACACTTGCAACAAAGCATCCAACTGTATACGCACAGTTTCTGGCAGGAAACTTCACCATGAAGAAGACTACACGTGCATTCTCTGCCATAGCCTTAGACCAGGCACACGAGCAAAATAATGCATTGGTGAAAGGTGATGGAGGGGCTGTAGGTCTTACGGAGAATGCTGCAGCTTTGCGCCGATGGATGGTGTCTGGTCCAGAGATGGCCAAACTGATCTATAAGTTCGAGGCCACAACAGAAAAAAGAATTAGGAAAACTGAACTAAAACACCATGAACAGACAAAGCACACGCAGGTAGCCTTTGCTCGAGATGTGAGAGCACTCACCCGTGTCATAGGAGAGATGGGGAACCCATTCTGTGACGACAGCAAAGATCTCTTGGTGCTAGACAGCAGAGACCTGGCAGACCCAGCAGTCATCAACACCCTTTACCAGATCGAGAAGCTGGGAAAAGAACAGTATGACACATATGTGAACGAGAGGCTTGTACATCAGACAAAGCCTATCACTGACCCAATAAAAAGAAACAATCTCCCTCTCTTCAGCCGACCCCCAGTCAGAGAGAAGTCAAGAACAGAGTTGAAGGTGGTATCTCTGAAGAATGACTGCGTTCTGTTCTCCAGGCTGTTTATTGCATCCCAGACACGGAATGGAGATCTTGATGAATTCTTTGCACATGAAAACCAAGCTTGTCCCCCTGCATTGTCACAAATGGGCAAAATCCGGCTTGGAACCAAGTCTGATCTGGTTGGGTGCTTAGAAGATCTGATCACCTCACGGGAAAATGATGATGTAAGCCCCCCTGTTGAAGTCATGATCCTGGATGGAGCAGCCATCGTGAACATGCTGGCACCTCGTAATGCGAAGACCTTCTCTGAGTATGCATCACTAGTATTCTTGCCATACATCACATCTCAGATACAAAATAAGAGCAGGGTTGATATTATCTGGGATGAATATTTCCCAGACAGTTTGAAAGCCGACACCAGGAAGACGAGGGGTAAAGGCACCAGGAGACGAGTTGAGCCATCTAGTTCCATCCCTCGAAACTGGCAGGCCTTCCTTCGCATAGACGAGAACAAGGTGGAGTTGTTTGACTTTCTAGCAACGAGGATAGCAAACATTGAGACTGACAAGCAAATCGTCACCACAAACCACAAAGAAGTTTTTTGTACACAGCCACGAGATGTTACTGGTCTTTCCCCGTGTAGTCACGAGGAGGCAGATACAAGGATACTACTCCATGTCCAAGATGCAGTCAGACAGGGCTATACCAAGGTGTCAATCCGCACAGTGGACACAGATGTTTTGATCCTTGCAGTGGCAGCAACTGGATATCTTGACATCGATGAACTCTGGGTTGCTTTTGGCACAGGGAAGAATTTCAGGCACTTGGCAGCTCACGAGATGGCTGTGGCACTGGGACCAAACAAGTGCCGAGGGTTGCCATTCTTCCACGCCTTCACTGGGTGTGACACCGTGTCCTGCTTCGGCGGAAGGGGGAAGAAAACAGCATGGGAAACATGGAAAGCCTATGATGAGGTCACCTCAGCTTTCTGCGCACTGGCTGCCACACCAACCATTTCAACTGCAAATGACAACATGGATCCACTGGAGCGTTTTGTTGTTCTGCTCTACGATCGAACAAGCAGCCAGGAACATGTTAACGATGCCCGCAAGCATCTCTTCACCCAGACTGGTAGATCAATAGAGGCTATCCCACCAACGCAAGAAGCCCTCAGACAACACATCAAGAGAGCTGCCTACCAAGCCGGCTTTTGTTGGGGCCAGATGATGATTTGCGCACCTGAGCTCCCATCGCCAAGTGAATGGGGTTGGAAACAGAGTAATAACGGCTGGGGGATATATTGGACAACCCTCACAGAGGCAACTGAGGCATGCCGACAATTGATTAGATGTGGATGCAAGAAGGGTTGCAGGAAACAGTGCAAGTGTGTTAAGGCCGCACTCCAGTGCTCAGCTCTGTGTCACTGTGCAGGGGAGTGCACACGATAGTATACAGGAGGAATAACACACCTGTTACATATACACAAACATGTGGAAGACTGTTTTGTAGACTGTTTTATAGTGAAAGTCACTTCCACAGCGTTAATGTGGCATTTTCACTTCATTTCCATTGTGTTTCTGGAGTTTGCTCAAAATAGCTCAAAAAGTAATTATTTTTGTAAAGAATAAGGACCAAATAAATGTTATGTCAGTTTGTTGACATTTAATTATGATCTTACAACCTGTTTACGTGAAAAAAACATCATAGGTGTGCTTGAGCAATAAGTAAATCTAGTTTTATAGACATCGGTACTGTGTATCTTATTATCCGTAAACGGCCATTTTTAAAATGGCCGCCATTTAGTCCCTAGGAAAAGATTTGAATGCCCCTATATCCAAAAATCTTCCTAGTAGTATGCTCTATCAGTGTTCAAAATTTCATGCTTGTATCACCAAAAGCACAATTTTTTCACATATCTGCTGGGCTAATATAAGAGCTAGAAGAATGGATACAACTTCAATGGCTTTTCTTTTTCTTTTTTATTCAAGATCGAGGCTCGTGTAAGAGCTAACATTGATCACAAAAAGAGAAACTGACACATAAAACATAAAACATATGATAAAGGGAGTGAGAGACAAGATGGAGAGCAGGGACATCGGGAGATCTGTGGGAGGAAGAGAGCTTGGGGGAGAAGGCATGGGAAGGGGGAAAGGGGAGAGGTATAAAACACAAGGACACTGCTAGGACTTCCATGAAAGCAGTCGGAATTTCAAAAAAGTGGATCTGGGGTGAATTAACGGGGGTAGAAAAGATCAAGGTTTTGGATGGGGGAAGATAAGAGATGGTGGTGAACAGCTGTTTTAAAGATCTGGAGGGATTATTAAAATTCAAGAGGAAGTGGAAGTTGGTTCCACAGTTGGGCAAAAATAAGAACAAATGAGTGGAGGTGAGCAGTGATCCTGGATTTATGTATTTTCAGCAGAAGGGGATTGATGGTGGACTGTGTGTGTTATGCAGATACACAGTTATCCTTGCCAAAAAACAAAATCCCATGCCTATCCTTGTCCTGGCCAAAAAAAATCCCATGCCTATCCTTGTCCTGGCCAAAAAAAATCCCATGCCTATCCTTGTCCTGGCCAAAAACAAAATCCCATGCCTATCCTTGTCCTGGCCAGAAAAAATCCCATGCCTATCCTTGTCCTGGCCAAAAACAAAATCCCATGCCTATCCTTGTTCTATAGGATATTTTATGGGGTTTTTTTTTCAATTTTTTCATGATATTTTATTCATTTTTTATTTATTTATTATTTTAAAATTATTTTAAAATTATTTTTAAATTATATAAATTATTCATTTTTTCATGCCTACACTTGTCCTGGCCAAAAACAAAATCCCATGCCTATCCTTGTCCTGGCCAAAAACAAAATCCCATGCCTATTCTTGTCCTTGCCAAAAACAAAATCCCATGCCGATACTTGTCCTGGCCAAAAACAAAATCCCATGCCTATCCTTGTCCTGGCCAAAAAACAAAATCCCATGCTTATCCTTGTCTTTGCCAAAAAAACAAAATCCCATACCTATCCTTGTCCTGGCCCCAAAAAAAATGCCATGCCTATCCTTGTCCTGGCAAAAAACAAAATCCCATGCCTATGCTTGTCCTGGCCAAAAACAAAATCCCATGCCTATTCTTGTCCTTGCCAAAAACAAAATCCCATGCCTATACTTGTCCTGGCCAAAAACAAAATCCCATGCCTATCCTTGTCCTGGCAAAAAACAAAATCCCATGCCTAACCTTGTCCTGGCCAAAAAAAATCACATGCCTATCCATGTCCTGGCCAAAAACAAAATCCCATGCCTATCCTTGTCCTGGCCAAAAACAAAATCCCATGCCTATCCTTGTCCTGGCCAAAAAAAATCCCATGCCTATCCTTGTCCTGGCCAAAAAACAAAATCCCATGCTCATCCTTGTCTTTGCCAAAAAACAAAATCCCATACCTATCCTTGTCCTGGCCCCAAAAAAAATCCCATGCCTATCCTTGTCCTGGCAAAAAACAAAATCCCATGCCTATGCTTGTCCTGGCCAAAAACAAAATCCCATGCCTATTCTTGTCCTTGCCAAAAACAAAATCCCATGCCTATACTTGTCCTGGCCAAAAACAAAATCCCATGCCTATTCTTGTCCTTGCCAAAAACAAAATCCCATGCCTATACTTGTCCTGGCCAAAAACAAAATCCCATGCCTATACTTGTCCTGGCCAAAAACAAAATCCCATGCCTATACTTGTCCTGGCCAAAAACAAAATCCCATGCCTATCCTTGTCCTGGCAAAAAACAAAATCCCATGCCTATGCTTGTCCTGGCCAAAAACAAAATCCAATGCCTATTCTTGTCCTTGCCAAAAACAAAATCCCATGCCTATACTTGTCCTGGCCAAAAACAAAATCCCATGCCTATCCTTGTCCTGGCAAAAAACAAAATCCCATGCCTAACCTTGTCCTGGCCAAAAAAAATCACATGCCTATCCATGTCCTGGCCAAAAACAAAATCCCATGCCTATCCTTGTCCTGGCCAAAAACAAAATCCCATGCCTATCCTTGTCCTGGCCAAAAAAAATCCCATTCCTATCCTTGTCCTGGCCAAAAACAAAATCCCATACCTATCCTTGTCCTGGCAAAAAACAAAATCCCATGCTTATCCTTGTCCTGGCCAAAAACAAAATCCCATACCTATCCTTGTCCTGGCCAAAAACAAAATCCCATACCTATCCTTGTCCTGGCCAAAAAACAAAATCCCATGCTTATCCTTGTCTTTGCCAAAAAACAAAATCCCATACCTATCCTTGTCCTGGCCCAAAAAAAATCCCATGCCTATCCTTGTTCTGGCCCCAAAAAATCCCATTCCTATCCTTGTCCTGGCCAAAAACAAAATCCCATGCCTATCCTTGTTCTATAGGATATTTTATGGGTTTTTTTTCAATTTTTTCATGATATTCTATTCATTTTTTTTAAAAATTATTTTAAAATTATTTTTGAATTATTTTTAAATTATTTAAATTATTCATTTTTTCATGCCTACCCTTGTCCTCTAAGATATTTTATGTTTTTTTTTTTTTCAATTTTTTCATGAAAAAGATCCCATGCCTATCCTTGACCTGGCCAAAAAAATCCCATGCCTATCCTTGTCCTGGCCAAAAACAAAATCCCATGCCTATCCTTGTCCTGGCCAATAAAAATCCCATGCCTATCCTTGTCCTGGGCAAAAAAAATCCCATGCCGATCCTTGTCCTGGCCAAAAACAAAATCCCATGCCTAACCTTGTCCTGGCCAAAAACAAAATCCCATGCCTATCCTTGTCCTGGCGAAAAACAAATCCCATGCCTATCCTTGTCCTGGCCAAAAACAAATCCCATGTCCAGAACGGACTTGTATATTTTGTTCTTGAAGCTTAAATTGTTCTCAGTTTCTTGATCGTCATCCTTGTTTCTGTGTGATATGTCCATCATAAGGGTTGAACACATTGTTGCTGAGAATGAATACTTTCAATTGTTGGATTTGAGACTGTGTTTAATTCTTCATAGAGATTTATTTTATTTCCTGAAGCATAATTACTGTGCATCGTAAATTTAAATTGTGAATACATTTAAACTATATATTTTGTATAACCAGCTCTTATTGTGGTTTATTCCCTGGTTCAAGGCTGGACAAATTGCTGATTCGATCACCTCCAGAGGATTAATCCATTTAATTTGCAAAATTGATTTAGTAAATGCAATAGATATTGGGTTTGCAGGTAATTCTTGCAACAGTGTCACAGTGAGTGTCGTCTTTAAGACTGGCTTTGTGGCACTATGAACAGGTCGTGGACCAAAAAATGGAAACACTAATGTAAATTCAATTAATAGGACATTGGGCCACCATGTGCAGCCAGTGTGCGCCATGGCATAGAGTCCACCAGCATCTGGAATTCTGCAGGAGGGATGCGACACCATTCTTCCACGAGAAAGTCAATCAACTCACACCTGTTTGATGAAGGTGAAAAACGCTGTCTCAGGCGTCGTTTCAGAATATCTCATAATTGCTTGATTGGGTTCAGATCTGGTGATTGAGAAGGCCATGACATATCGGTAACATCAGTGTCATGCTCATAAACCATTGGGTGACTACACGTGATCTATGGATGGGGGCACTGGGGCTTCTCCTCTTGCAGCAATAGGCAACCAGGCCTGTGCAGCATGTTTATACATGACCCTAAGCAGGCTGGGATGTTATTTGCTTAATTAACACATGGGCAACACCTGTGCGACAGCTGTTGCTTGGTGTCCCTCATTTACCCAGGTGTTTCCATTTCTTTTGTCCACTACCTGCACACTGCATCTATAATATGAAAGGAACTCGGTCTCGGTCTCGGCGTGTCGGCGTGCATGTGTCCGTCCGCTCCTTAATTTCAACAACATCTCTATTATCTTCTTCACCTAGTGTCTCGTTCAATCCCGTTTCTCATATCGATTAGATTCAGAAAACGCTTGCTATATTCAATTCTTTTTTTTTTTCAACATTTCCAATCACATGGTAGGTTCTGTATGATATAGTTGAGCAATTAATTGAGTAAGATGAGGATAGATGGGCCGAATTAAATTTACATTAAAACAAAACACTTCCTCCTTCATCTTCTGCTTCACTTATAATAATAGTAAGTCTTATTCAATCCCATTTCTCATATCGATTTGATTCATACTTTTTTTTCAACATTTCCATTTTATTCATATAACAGTAATATATCGCCCTATCAAACAGTATTTCTGATTATACACTGCCTTTTCGGGTTGCTGTACTTGCAAAACAGGTGAGAAAAGGAGCTGCATTTATTCGCATGATTTTTAAAGGGTGAAAGTTAATTTTCACTTATTTCCTCTGTAAACCTGTCGGTCAAAGCACTATACCATCTATTTATTACGTAAGCAAAAATGGCAGAATTTCCCTCTTCCCCTCTGCACTGTATTCTCCATACGTGAGGGATGGCAACTATGACAAACATGACAACTATGACAACTATGACTATGACAACTATGACAACTATGACAACTATGACAACCATGACAACTATGACAACTATGACAACTATGACAACCATGACAACCATGACTACCATGACTACCATAACAACCATGACAACCATGACAACAATGACTTTGACAACTATGACAACCATGACAATAATGACTTTGACAACTATGACAACCATGACAACTATGACAACCATGATGACTACGACAAGTATGACAACCATGAAAACAATGACTATGACAAGTATGACTATGACAACTATGACTATGACAACTATGACTATGACAACTATGACAACCATGATGACTATGACAAGTATGACAACCATGACAACAATGACTATGACAACTATGACTATGACAACTCATATTTCAGTGCCAACTTTTCTACACATTCTCTTTGCTTGCCCGTCACCCTTCCTCACCATCCCTCTCCGTACCATCACCTACCCCCTTCCCCTCCCCTCACCTGCCCCTCCCTCTTTTGTCCTTTTGTCACCTTCTCGCCTCTCCCCCCTCCCCCTTCAGCCCCCACCCTGCACCCCTCCCCCTTCCTTTCCTCTCCTCTCCCCTCTCCCCTCTTCTCTCCCCCTCCCCTCCTCTCTCTAATACCTCTCCTACCCCTCTTTTAATATTCCTGTCAACGAGGCAGCTCTGTGTTGCCCGGCAACGCCGGGTACCTTTGCTATTACTTATATAAAGGAGGATACTGGATCGTTTTCCAACCTTTTCATAACAAAAAGGCTGGAGAATTATACCTTGTTCACACATGTGTATGTGTGTGTACCTGTATCAATTGGAAAGTGAAAGAAAACTACAGAGCCCCATCTGACCATGAAGGATACAGCCGAACCCAAGCTGAGCTGTGCTTAATAGTTCTCAAGTAAGGAGTTACAATAAACAGTCCATGGAACCCATGGCTATAACATCATCAAACTTGATTCCTTCCGTTTGTCTTGCAGTCCAGATAATAAAGATGAATGTGGTTATTTGGAGGTGAAGGCTGTATTAAGTGGTTCTATACATTCGTGTTGTTGCGAAGTGAGGTTATCAAGCTTCTCCATTTTAATCTATGATATAAATAGTTTAATTAATGTTTGTACAGTACATCTGTTTCTTGTCCGACAGGATGGCACAGAGCTATTCCATTTGCCTCTATATTGCCAGACCTGGGCTCGATTTATCGATCCGGCTATAAAACGAATGTAGTGGTGTTTCACAGGAAAGACATCATGGATTGTGCTGTCCTTTGGATGAATGGTAATCTGAAGGATCCCTTGGTCTGCATTTGTTGGTTGACTTTGCATATCCCATGGTGTCTTTCGATGAAGACTAGGCGAGTTATCACCAGCATCATGAACAAACGACAAATTCTGGCCATAGCTGACCGCACCGGCAATGCAATGCTAAAACCACCCAACATAACCCTTGCCATGAGTCTGTTTCACCAGCACTGGCACTCGAAAAGCAGAGCGTGGCCATAATGTGAATAACGAGATGCATCTTACATTTTAAAAGCCATAAATTCAGATTCCAGTCAAAACATACACACAAGGAGCTTTGGTGCAGGAGGGATCATTCGGACCATCATGCCAGCCCTACACCAACCCAATAAACCACCACTCGTCAACACGCAAGCTACCTACAAGACCTGTCAATATCCCCAGGGCCGGCGCCAGACTATTTTGCGCCCTAGGCAAGGCCGGCTACTTGCATCCCCTCCCCCCCCCCCCCCAAAAACAAAAATTTGCCAACTTCGATTTTTAAAAAGATGTTTTGTAGAAAAAATAAAAAGCAGAAAACTTGAAACTGCTAAATTTATTTTAAATTGCAAGAATAAGTACCGTAAGATGCCAACAGCACCAATATTAAAGGCGCAATATCCATTAATATGGCAGTGGCCCTGTTACCCTGTACCCTGTTACCCTGTACCCTTACCCTGTTACCCCACGCTTTGGGGCAAATGGGCTTTCACTTTTAAAAAATGACACTACATGTGGTTTGCAATGCAACATAAAGAAAGTGGTCCCTTTATGAGTGTGTGAATGGAAATTACAGATAAACAAAACAGTTTTTGGTTTGAGCAATAAGTTTTAGATATGCAAAATCAAAATTTTAAATAATCAGTCTTTGATTATCTTTCGCAAATACAAAATAAAATATTTTGGCACACAAATCATTTTGAACTAAAGGGCACTCGGTATAATGCATACCTCAGCCATTGGCAACACATCTTTCAAACCTTTTACTTCACACACCTTTAAGTATATATACCATTTAAGGATACTTGGCGTAACCAACCCGTCATGTCACCACAATATTTCGCTCACAGTCAGACAGAGAAACAAACAAAAAAACAGACAAACAGAGTTTAAAATGTCTCATAAAAGTTTCAATTTCAGACACATCAACATCTCACTTTGCGTGCCTTTTCCTTTGCAAATTTTGTCACAAATTCAACCAGATCAAGTGCTGATGCCTGGGCATGTTCAATTGATATAGTTGCCAAGCCAACTCGTCTCTTTTCCAACATTGTAGAGCGTTTGTAAGTTTTTATAACTTTGAGCTTTGAGAAACTACGTTCACCACTTGCCACTGATACTGGAAGTGTGAGAAGGATCCTTAAAGCAACGGAAACATTAGGCACATTATCCAGGAGTTTTTGTTGTAGTATGAAGAGAAGTACTTCTTGTGGCAGCATAGACTTTGGAAGTCTTCGAGCTATTGCTACAAGTTCAGTAATGCGCCCCTCTGATGTCTGCGCCCCAGGCGGCTGCCTAGTTGGCCTCATGGTAGCGCCGGCCCTGAATATCCCCATACCCATCTTTCTCCAGTGTATCTTGGTACCTATCTCATTCCAACTTAAACCCATCTACCCCCTATGCTAGCACTACCTTTCTTGGGAGACCATGCCATGCATTAACTACTCTCTGATTGAAAAAGACCCCTGCATTAACGCTGTCCTAACTCTCATCTTCTTTATCTTCAGGCTATGGACCCTGCTCCTAACACCCTCTATCCTGGTGAAAAACTCGTCTGTACCTATCTTGTCCACACCCTTCATTATCTTCAACATCTCCATCAGATCCCCTTGTAATCGCCTCCTTTCTAAAGTATCAGGTTGTGTCGCCTCCGCTACTCCTCCTAGCATAGTCTAGCTAGCCCCGGAATAAGTCTAGTATAGTCTTCCGCTGTACCCTCTCTATGGCAGCTACTTATGTCCACGTGATGACCAAAACTGTACACAATATTCTAGCTTATAAATAATAAAAACATTCCTTTCACACCGTGAAGCGCACAGAAGCTTCCGAGGCAGCATCATTAGGTAAGGAGTACAATCCTGGATGGATCGGCACTCCGACATAGAATACTTGAATGGCCTATCACCCCAGTAAGCTGGTACTCGTTTTGCCGATCTTGGAAGGATGACAGACTGAGTCAACCCACCCAGTGTTTTTTCAACAACACGACGGGGACTCAGAATGAGGAAGACGCTAAGATCCTTAACCGTTAAGCCAAGACCAGACATCAATATTCTAGCTTAGGCCTCACTAAAATGTATACACAGTGTTTAACAATCCCTTTTTTGATTCCTAATGATTCTCCCTACAAAATACAACCTACGACCCTATCAGCTTTCCTAGGAAGCAATTTCCTTGTCTATCATCGCAGTTTTGCGTTACAGTGTAGTTACGCGTCATCTACCCAAATATCATTTCTTGTTACTCGGATGAAGCCTAATTGTTTTGAGGTTTCCAGATGAAATACAATTCATGTTTGTCAAGCTCTACCAAGCCAAGAGCCAGGCAGACCTCTCGGGTCGCCTCTGACGAGGCTGAAATGTTCCATGCCTGGTGCGTTAAACTGTCGCCATGCTAACTCGAGTATTTGACAGGTTTTCATATTAACAAAAAAACTGTGAACTTAATATCAGTAATCATTGCAGTTTCCAGTGTCTTCAGAAATTGTAAAGTAAGTCCATGACATCGACTCAAGCAGCGAGAAGGAGGTCGAAAGTGCCACAAAACACACTCTCTCTAATTGTACTGCCATCTCTGTCTTTTAAGATAGTATTTTTTTATATACTCGAGAAATACCCATGCTACGCACGGGTGGAAGGCCAGAAGCAAACAGACAATGCAGATACGGTGAATGCTAAAGCATGAAACCAAGAAATTCCACATTCCTTTCGCACCTTCAGAAGCACGTCAGACATGGACAGCAAGTTCGTGAAGGACTTCCATGAAAAACGTACCTGTTCGCAAACAAACGGGTACGTTCACGTATTTAACGGATGTTTATATAAATCGTTTAAAAGAAAAAAAGCCTTCAATTTCCGATATTTAGCCTTTTCATTTGGGCCTCCAAATTGAAGCCCCGACCATAGGCCGGGTACCGTTGCTCGACGTAAGAAGACGTCACAATGAACGTTATGCAAACGCGAATGTTATGCGGGAGTCCAAACCTGAGAATGCTGGAGACTAAAGCTGAAATTGGGAAAACTAAATAGGCTATTTTACTCCCAGAGATCCCAGGATTACCCACCCAAAATATCTTTGCGATCGGTTGAGCAGTTTTTACGGTACCTTCGAACAGACAGACAGACAGACATTTGGTGAATTATCGTAAGATATATACAAGATCGAGGCTCGTGTAAGAGCTAACATTAATGACAAAAAAAACGGACACATAATACAAAATAAAGGGAGCGGGAGACCAGATGGGGAGAGAGGGCGAAACACACAAGAACAAAACATTTGAGAGCAGGGACATCGGGAGATCTGTGGGAGGAAGGGGGCTTGGGGGGAGGAGGCATGGGAAGGGGGGTGGGGGTGGTTTGAGGTTAAAAAAACACATGGAGTGAAAAAACAAACAAACAAAAAACAACAACACATGGACACAACTAGGACTTCCAGGAAAGGAGTCCGTATTTCAGAAAGGTGGATTTGGGGTGAATTAACGGGGGTAGAAAAGATCAAGGTTTTGCATGGTCGAAGATAAGAGATGGTGGTGAACAGCTGTTTTAAAGATCTGGAGGAGGAGTGGGATTGAAGAGAGTGAGGGAATTTGTTCCAGAGGCGGGAGGAAAGGGGATTGAAAGAGTGAAGGTGAGCAGAGAGTCTTGATTTTGGCAGTTTAACCATAAGAGGGTTGCTGGCAGATCTTATGCGACCTGTAGGAATATTTTCGGGACAGAGCCCAGAGAGAGCTGGGGGGGGGGGGGCAAGGCCAGAGAGGAGTCGGTAGAAGACAGAAAGACCACCAACCTGCCTGCAATGAGTGAGTGAAAGGCCCTCGGAGTTAGCTTCATCGAGGGAGATTCCAATGATTCTGAAAGCTTTGGTTTCAACAGTGTGAAGACGAGCTATGTGTGAGGCAGGAGCACCAGCCCAGAGTGGAGAGCAGTATTCCATTGAGCTGCAGATGAAAGCCTTGTATGTGGTGAAAGTGTGATTTGAAGGTTGCCAGCAAGCAGAAATGACATAATTGAAAGTACTAGGGCATGCCCGTACTATATATATATCTAAAATTATATCCCCCCCCCTCTATTTACATGAAATGGTTTGGTCCATTCGCAAAGCCAAAGCGAACGGCTTGCGAGTACGGTGACAATCCCCCCCCCTCTATTTACATGAAATGGTTTGGTCCAAAGCGAACGGCTTGCGAGTACGGTGACAATCCCCCCCCCCCCCTCTATTTACATGAAATGGTTTGGTCCAAAGCGAACGGCTTGCGAGTACGGTGACAATCCCCCCCCCCCCCCCTCTATTTACATGAAATGGTTTGGTCCAAAGCGAACGGCTTGCGGAGTTTGGTAAAGAAATCGCCATAGCTCGGTAACTACTTCTCCGATTAATATGAAACCTTGAAAAGGCACATCCTCGGGTCCCCAGCAATATACCTGGCAAGTTTCAAGTATATCGGACCCGTGGTTGTCGAGAAACAGCGGTCACAGACAAACATACAGACATACATACACACAGAGATTACTGGAATTATAGATAGATAAGAATCACATTAATTTAGGCTGAATGCTGGTACAGAATGCAGTATGCTGAAGAGAGTCCTGATTGATCACCAAAGCCCCAATATGATTTCTATTAATGTACCATATGCAATTGGCTTATGGCCATAGGCTCCACTTATCATGGAGTGCTGTTCCTCAACTAAATCCCAATGCAGTATGCGCTGCACACAACAACAAAGATGGCTGCTTTAACATCTCAACGGCCTTCATCAGATTAGGCCCTGCGAGCAGTCAATGAAGCATACCAAATTGAATGGCGAAAGGTATTATATCCATTTCATCGTGAAAATAACAACAATGTTTTTAGTCTCTCCATCATCCATCCCTGAGATTGATGAGAATATCAAACGTTTGCGAGGCCCTCAAATTTTGAGGAAGGCCTTTCCTGATAGTTGCTGTGACACTGCTCACTTACGTAAACCTGAGCACCGAGGGATTATGAATACATACTATTCTGCCAGTATTGGCATCATAGCACAGATGGAATTTTTCCACGTGAATGATCACGGAACCAGTAGCTGCTTGAATTCCAAACTTTCCCCCAAATACAAATTGCATCATTATGGAACATACGCTGCCTCTCTGGACTCGCAATGCCATGATCATCTGCCAACCGAGCTAACCATTACCACTGCTGACAAACTCTGAGATTCCCCAGCTGTAACTTGTTTGGACAAGCTCCCAGTGCCTTAAGGAAGCTCACTGATCAGGGTGCTCGGACGTATGATCTGACTGCCCAAACTGAAGGAATGCACCGGGTGCAGCAGGCAGACTGAGGGCGGCCACGGGCAACAGCCGTTTGTGATGTAATAAGGGACATCAGGCAACAAACTCCAATGTTTCACAGGTGCGGTACAGGAAGCAGATTCTCGGAATTCATATTGACGAAGAACATGATGCATTCTTTATAAATGCTCAATTGTCATGTATTGCCAAAGGGGATATAAGGAAACATACAGGAGGAGGCCACTCAGCACTACACACATATGTTGTGTCCACAACCCATTAACTTACCAAATCTATAAATTTTCCTATCTTCTAGACACTAAAATGCTATTAACATTATTCAACATGATTATAATTCGTTTTCCATATTCAATATATAAGTGCATTGGCAGGCAATTTGCTGGAATGGCGACACATAATGGCTTATTGTTTGCAAAATAACCCGATGATCCTACAAGCTTAATGGAAATGGCAAGATGAGCTTCACATTCGCTCCTATTACATGATGTACCCGTTCCAAGTTTAAAAAACAAATCATTTGTTTTAAATACTCACTGATGGATACAGACATGCATTAGTAACGAACACATGTTGAACGAGAACGCCACTTCATGGCAGAGTGGCCAGACGGAAGCCTCTCCTCAGTGAGAGACACATGAAAGCCCACTTGGAGTTTGCAAAAAACACCTAAAGGACTCTCAGACTGTGAGAAACAAGATTCTGTGGTCTGATGAAACCAAGATTGAACTGTTTGGCTTCCGTCGGGCCACTCTCCCATAAAGCCCAGATCGGTGGAGTGTTGCAGTGATGGTTGTCCTTCTGGAAGTTTCTCCCATCTCCACACAGGATCTCTGGAGCTCAGCCAGAGTGACCATCGGGTTCTTGGTCACCTCTCTTACCAAGGCCCTTCTCCCCCGATTGCTCCGTTTGGCCGGGCGGCCAGCTCTAGGAAGAGTCCTGGTTGTTCCAAACTTCTTCCATTTAAGAATTATGGAGGCCACTGTGCTCTTGGGAACCTTCAATGCAGCAGAGATTTTTTTTGTAGGCTTCCCCAGATCTGTGCCTCGACACAATCCTGTCTCTGAGCTCTGCGGGCAGTTCCTTCGACCTCATGGCTTGGTTTTTGCTCTGATATGCATTGTCAGCTGTGAGACCTTATATAGAAAGGTGTGTGCCTTTCCAAATCAGGTCCAATCAATTGAATTTACCACAGGTGGACTCCAATCAAGGTGTAGAAACATCTCAAAGATGATCAAGAGAAATGAGAGGTACCTGAGCTAATTTCAAGTGTCATAGCAAAGGGGATGAATACTTATGTCAATGTGATATTTCAGTTTTCTTTTTAATAAATTTGCAAAACTTTCTAAAATCCTGTTTTCTCTTTGTCATTATGGGGTATTGAGTGTAGATTGATGAGGGAAAAAATGAATTTAAACGATTTCAGCATAAGGCTGGAACATAACAAAATGTGAAAAATGTGAAGGGGTCTGAATTTAATGATGAATGCACTGTATATATATATATATACACTAGTAAAAAGCCCATCAAAAATGCAGGTTGGAACAGTTTATTCGATGGTACAGTCCCATGAGCGAGCCAAAATCTGAAGTATCGGCCCAGTATCAGGTGTGCTTATATCTTCTTTATTTATTAAGCATCAAACAGATGTAAATGAACTCGTTTTGTTTTTCGAGCACGTTGCACATCACGTGCAGTGAATTTCACCTCTTTGCACCTCGAATTTATTGGTATTAAAAAAAAAAAGCTTCTGTACACCACCCTTGAGGCTCGGTTTGTAAGCCACCGTCTACAACTTCAACAGAAGAGATGTAATTACCCTTTTATGGAAAATGTTTTTCGAGTTTGTTTAATCCTTAAAGATAGACCATAATGAGCACACGTTTGTGTTAAAAGATTGGCCATTGAAACCTACCCTTACAAAGGGGGACAAACATCTGTACAAACACCCAAACGGACATTGTCGTTTTATTGTATGTCGATTGCCCCAATGGAATATCATCTCTAGCTATCGCGATACAGGACAAATATTAATGTTCTTTTCGAACAGCAACACGTTTGGGAAAAACAAACTTTTTTTCTTCATAGCTTGCTTGTCAAACACATCTCTACTTTTAACAGAGCTGCACGTGTTCTCAACTACCTGTTGATTGTCAAGCCCGCGATTCCACTGTTGCCATTCAACATGTCGCACCATCCATGTTATACGAGTATCACTCTGCAGGCCAAACAATCGTTTTCCTCCTACTGCCCAGCTGTCCATCTGCCACCTGTTCATTCCTTTTTATGTCCCAAAATTCATCAACATCTCACTGGTATATTTCCATTCATTCCATATGCCATTAAATGCCCATGCCTCAGTTGCCAGGCTATTGTCATTTTTCCAAGAATGCACAAAATAAATGAAAATTACTTCTGCTCATGTGTTCTCTTGGGAACACTTTGCGCCTGCTGATCTGCAAACCAAACAAGCAGACCACCATGATTCATATAAAGTCCTTGATTCCCAGAACTATGGAAGCCATCCATTTGCAATGTCACAATCTCAAAGAAATCACCGTTGCCTTTACGGATATATTCATAATTTGGCTCCTTAAAAATTATGTTCTCAACATAACATGTTATACTTTTTGACAGTGTTTTAATGCCCATGGAAGAAGTATGTTGTACATGTGTCACATATAAAACAAAAGAGTACATCCATTCAGAGACATTGGTGTACTTTTATATGAATTACAATGGCATTAGTCAACAGTGGACAAATCAAAATAAGACAAGACATCTGAGCTCATTGCGCGGACATTTGAAGACGTGTTCCTAATATCATGAACTTTGCAGTAAAATGGGAATGCCAAACTAAAAAAGTAAGAAAAAAATTAGAGCGGCACTCGGTAGAGCGCATACCTCTGCCAGGCTGGACAGTTTACGTTTTGTATCCCACTGATAGGTCAGATCTGGATTCGGAAACGAACCAAAATCGAATCGGCTTGTTCTTGTCACTTAACCAAATCATCCACCGAGGTTTGTAAGAACTCATCCACAACTTTGAGATATCCTGATCACAGACAAACAGGCAAACAAACAGACAGGGGCGAAAACTAACCTCCATCCACATTTGGTGGTGTAGGTAAAGAAGTTCTTATTAATTAACTTTATTTTATATTAGCCATTGGACACACAGGAGCGAGATGACAACCTACACGTGGTGCTCATATTAAATGATACTCAACAGTATTATACTCTGAATTTATCAGGACTAATATGTCATCAACTGGCCGATACCACGACGTACTCGGGACAACCCCCAGAAATGGGGCCCGAGACTGCGTAACGCTAAAAAAGGCCCTCTTCAGGGCCAAAAACCATGGACCAACAAGACCAACCAAGACTTCAGGGCCAACAAGACCAGTGGGTTCTTCACTTCACAACCCCCATTTTCAATGTTGAGGGGTTGACACTTACTAAGTGCGAGATCCTTGCCAATATCCTAGGATTACAACACTGACGCAGGCATACTTCAGGAAACTCACAGCGAGGATGACAAAAATGTTGCAAAGAAAAAGATTGCAGGCTACAACTTTATGAACTCTGTTAACAAAGAAAAACATGGCCTTGCCACCTACATCAGACATGGTCTTCGAAACATCAAAACCGTAGACACCAATTCACTATATGCAACAGTATAGGTAAGTGGTGTCACTGTTGTAAATGTGTACAAGCTGCCCCCACAAGCATGGCCATTACCTGCCCTACCCCAATATAACCAACCCACGGTTTGCATAGGGGACTTTAATAGTCATCACACTGAATGGGGAAATAAGGAAAATGATGTGGCCAGAGAATAGTGAACCGACTGGGCATCGATGACCGATCTCAACCTACTGTTTGACCCAAAGCAGCCAAAGATCTTCCACTCGGGACGGTGGCAGATCGGAACAAATCCTGACCTCTGCTTCCTGTCAAAGGATTGCAGAGGGCTAGCAATGATGGCATCAAGAAGAGTTCTTGCTCCTTTCCCAAAAAGCCAACATCGCCCCACTGTCATCCACATTGATATGGAGATTCCGCTGGTGTACTCCAAGCCAAAACCATGCTGGGACTCCCGGAAAGCAGATTGGACCGCTTTCACCAAAGCATCTGAATCCAAGATCGAGGATATACCACCTGTCCCAGCTAAATATGCAGAATGTGTGCACCTTCTTCTCTCTACTGCCACACACCTTGCTGGAAAGCATAGACTGAAAGGCTCCTAAAGGAGCACAACAAAACTGGGAACCCGGACGTCGTGCAGGCACTAAGTGAGGCTCTCAACACTGAACGTCTGAAGCACTGGAAGGAGTTGGTGGAGTCAACAGCCTTCACCCACAGCAGCCACGAGACATGGGCATTGCTGAGGACCTTCCTACCTGATGAGCAGGGGTGCTTTAAGACTGGCCACAGTACCTGTGATCAGGTTCTTGCCCTCTCCATCATCATCGAGGCTGGCTTCCAGAGAAAACAAAATATGGCAACTGCCTTGGTGGACCTTTTCGTCAGCCCATGACACAGTCTGGCGCCGAGGGATCCTTCTCAAAGTCTCGGATGCCTTCCATTATCAGAAGACAATCAGAAACTGTTGGTATTCCTTGGTGACCAAAAGATCCACGCCAGCCTCAATGGCAAAACCAGCCGTGTTTGAATGCCAAATGATGGCCTACCTCAAAGATCTGTTCTAGCCCCTACCAAATTTAACCTCCATGTCAGCGATCTGCCAATGAAGACCTCCTCGTAGCACAATGCCCCGACCTACCATCTGTTATACTGGAGAAGTACTTACACAAATATAAGCTCCGTCCAAACCCCCCAAAAACAGGCATTTGCGCCAACCATCTTTATAACCGCACAGCAAATGCAGAGGTAGCAAATTCAACCATGAAAGTTGAAAATGTTCGTTATCCCAAATATCTTGGAGTTACATTTGAACGCATCCTGACCTACAAAGAACAGCTGCAAAGATGCAAGGGAAGGTCTGGGCACAGGTAAACCTCATCTGGAAACTGGCCAGAACAATGTGGGAAGCCGGTGCTAACACTTTATGCACAGCAACTCTTTCCCTCATGTACTCGACGGCAGAGTATTGTGCACCAGTTTGGTCAGTGAGTGCCCATACGAAGGCCATCAATGTTCAGTTAAATGCAGCAATGAGAACAGTGTCTGGAACCCTCAAGTCAACAAAGACTGAGTGGCTTCCTATTCTCTGCAACATTGCTCCGCCAGCCATCCCAAGGGATGTGCTGTCATCCTGGTACTTCAGCCGCATCTTGGCTACAAAAATTGCAGCCCAGCACCTTCTGATTGAACATCCACGCTGTCGCCTCAAGTCCAGAAAAACACCATGGAACCGTGCCGAGTGAAACCGACCATCAAAGAGAAGCGGACCTGTGAAGGGCCAGCTGGGAGACTGCCCCAGCTCCTAACTAGAACGGCACTCAGTAGAGAGCATATACCTCCACCAGGTGAACAGTTTACGTTTTGTATCCCAGAGTAGACCAGAAAATCACAATACAGAATCACATTTAATCAAAATCATCCGTCGACAACATTTTGAGATATCCTGCTATATATCGTTTCTGGCCCTGTCTCCTGATGGTGTTACATATTTATGTGAATGTATGTGAATTACCATTCAGGTCTTTGCTTATCCATGTGTAATAGATTAAGGGTTGTTGTGGTTGGAGGGTCAGGAGCCCTTCTGCAAAGTGTCCGGAAACGGAAGTGACCGGAAACGGAAGAAAAAAGACACGAGGAAGAAAAAGGACGAGTATTCTTTTTCCTCGCCCCGCTCCGACGAAAGGTGGGATTGATTGAGCCGTGTGGAAAAGCGGCGTTCCCGAGCCCGTCTGGCGAGAGGAGTTACCGGGACGGATACCTGCCCGGTGGACGTCAAACTGTCGTGTGGCCGTGCACCGACCCAGCGTTTGGCACCGTTCGCGACACCGTCTAAAAAGACGCGTACGGGTCGCCCGTTGGGGCCTAACACGCCTTGCAAGCGGCGTGGGGCTTTTGGCTTGCTTTCCCGTACCCGCTTCGCGTGGCCACGAGGGTCTGCAGCCGGGGTGCCGGGTACGATACCTGCCCGGTGGAAACACGTCCACCCGGGGTTCGTTCAACCGCCCGAGTGCGGCGACGCCGACCATCATCTTGGTCAGGAGGGGCCCAGAGACATTGTGCGGGACCGAGACCAAAAGGGGGTCGTGAGTACTCACGGGGACACACACATATAAGATGGCCATCTTAATCATAGGGAATTGATTGTGGATTGGGGATTGTTGATGGTTGTTTATTGTTGATTGCTCGGGGAAAATCTCCGTGGTTGTATCATTGAAATTGTATGGTATCATTACCATTGAAATATATCCTTGAACATCAGTTGTCTCTTGGGTGGAATTCATATGGATTGTGTGGCGAAAGCGCATATATAATATAACTTTCTGGCGAAGTTCCTCTCACGGTCCAGGGGTCACCGAGACCAGGTATTCACCGAGGGGACCACGTAACAGAATTGGGGGCTCGTCCAAATTACGATTCGCAATTGGGTCTACGTCCGGGATCTAAAAGTGTATTTGTATAAAATAATAAAATAATATTTTTATTAATTAAAATTTATTAATTAAGTATTAATTGGTAAATTTTTGGGGAAATTGGGGTAAAGTCTTGGGTGAAGGTTAACAGGTGTTAACGATAGTCACCATGGCGTTTGTGGCACAGAACTTTGCGGTAACACCGAGTGAGGCACAGTTCCGAGCGTTACTAAAGTCGGACCTCTTGAAATTGGCCAAACATTTTAACTTGGAGGTCCGAACTAATTTGAGGAAGGCAGAGTTGCAGACCACTGTGATACAATCTATGGTGGGATTAGGAACATGGGACGAGTTAGCCTGGGAGTGGCTACCCGAAGAACCAGAAGACGTTGAGCTCCGGAAACTGGAGTTGCAATTACGGAGCCAGGAACGGATCAAAGAAGAAGAAAGGAAAGCAGAAGAGAGGAGAGAAGAGAAACAAGCAGAGGAAAGGAGAGTGGAACGAGAACTCCAGGAAAGGTTAAAAGAAGAAGAAAGGAAAGCAGAAGAGAGGAGAGAAGAGAAACAAGCAGAAGAAGAAAGGAGAGGGGAACGAGAACTCCAGGAAAGGTTAGAAAGGATGAAAACAAGGGAACTCGAAGCAGAGGAGAGAAAAGCGGAAAGGGAATTAAAGGAACGTGACATGGAGCTTCAGCAAGAAATTAAATTCAAGGAGCTGGAGTTAATGAGAGAACGGGGAGAGGCACCACCCTTGCTGACGGGGTCGACACCTTACTAGAAAACCTGGGATGTGGGCAGACATGTGAGGCTGGTTCCACCGTTCAGTGAAAAGGAAGTCGCGAGATTTTTTCCACACTTTGAGAAAGTGGCTCGACAATTAAACTGGCCGGAGGAGGCCTGGACCATACTCGTGCAAAGTGTGCTGGTGGGAAAAGCTCAAGAGATTTATTCGGCGCTACCAATGGACCAATGTGCAGATTATGAGGTACTGAAGAAGCACATCCTCAAAGCCTATGAGTTGGTTCCGGAAGCTTACAGGCAAAACTTCAGGAATGCCAGGAAGAGGGAGAGTGAGACCCATGTGGAGTTTGCCAGAGTGAAAGAAAACATGTTTGATCGGTGGTGTGAGTCAAAAGGAGTCGGGAAAGACTTCGAAACATTGCGTGACTTGATCCTGGTGGAGGAATTTCAGCAGTGTGTCCACGAGGACATCAAAGTGTACCTGCAGGAAAAGAAAGTACCAAAGTTGTGGGACGCAGCCCCCATGGCAGATGATTATGCCTTAACCCACCGAATAGGGGTCCACGAACCTAACTCCTCGCCTAGATCTCCGCAGGGGAGGTGGGGAACAGCAGGTGCGGAGAACGACAATACATGGCGGCGACCTCGAGATGATTATGGGGACAACTATGATACCCCAACTGGTAGAAATCAGAGGGCTACGGACCCAAGACAAACTTATTTTTCGGGGGGCTCAAGGCCGACCCCGAGGTTCTCCCCCGGGCCTACTTGTGCTTTTTGCCATAAAACTGGACACTTGATGTCCCAATGTTACCTCCGGAAAAGGGAAGACCCAGAGCGGAGTCCGACTATTACGACTCCAAATGCAATGGCCATTGTGAGAAATCGCCATCAAAAGGGTTACCAACCATTTATTTCAGAGGGGTTTGTGTCACGGGATGGAGCCTCGACTAACCGGAAACCGGTTAGGATATTGAGGGACACAGGGGCACATCAATCTTTAATGCTTGAAGGCATTTTGCCATGGTCCGAGGAGACGGCAACGGGGGATAGTGTTCGTTTACGGGGGATCGGGGGCGGTGTTAGTGCTCCCCTTCATGTCATCCATTTGGAGTCCGATTTGGTGTCAGGACCGGTCACCGTCGGTTTACAAGCCACGCTTCCTGTAGAGGGTGTATCTGTGGTTATCGGGAATGATTTGGCTGGGGGTCAAGTTTATGGTAACCTGAGGGTTGGTAAAGAGCCCAGCAGGGAAAATAACACCACACCAGCTCGGGATGGCGACAAAAGTGCCAAGTTATTTGTAGGGGGACTGAACTTCAAAACAGAAGAAGATGTTCTGACCTCTGTCTTCAACAGATATGGGCCGCTGGTGGAAGTGCGGTTGGTAAGAGACTGGGAAACGCAACAGTCAAGAGGGTTCGGCTTTGTCACGTTTGCCAGCACAAAAGACGCCAGAGAGGCAGAGAAGAATTGGAATGGCAAGGATTTGGAGGGTCGGACCATAACAGTAGGGAAGGCATTTCGTAGGCGTCGAGAGGTCTACAGGAGAGGACAACTGGGCGGTAGTTTTGGTGGTGGCCGCAATCGATATTATTATGGAGGCTCCCTGAGTTACGGCAGCTCCCGAAGGAAGGATTGTCAAAGTAGTGGCCGAGAAGGAGACCGCTATTCATGGGACTACAGGGACAAGCGGTCCCACCATAATTATTAGGGAAGTTCTGAGAAGTTGAAGCACTGAATGCGGCGGAGCCGCCGAGCCAAGATTCCTACACGGATTAACCGTGAACGCCATTCCTAAAGGCGTCCATGTAGTGAACTTTCATGCACGGACTAACCGTGAACTCCACGTTCCTCAAGGCGCCCATGTAGAGAACTTTCCTGCACGGACTAACCGTGAACTCCACGTTCCTAAAGGCATCCATGTAGTGAATACTCGGCTTGGCCTCCCGGAAAAAGTGCTATCGAGTTGCTTAACTTTGGATCTTTGATCAACCCCTTAACCTTCATTCACAAGAAACTGACGGTCAAAGTCAGAGGGTCATGAGAGGGAGTTTGATTTGACAGGGACAATGTCGTTGCTGGTGCTTAGTCCAGAGGGAGTAATCTGGAGGGGTTGTGGTGAAATTTTGGTTGCTTTATTTTTAAGTGATAACTGTGCCCGGGGGGAACTGATAATGTGGGGGGGGGGTTGAGTTATCTGGTTTGTTTCTCCAAATTGGCCGGCAAAGAAAGTTTTCGCTGGGTTCAAACTTTCTTTCTTGAAGGGGGGGAGTGTTACATATTTATGTGAATGTATGTGAATTACCATTCAGGTCTTTGCTTATCCATGTGTAATAGATTAAGGGTTGTTGTGGTTGGAGGGTCAGGAGCCCTTCTGCAAAGTGTCCGGAAACGGAAGTGACCGGAAACGGAAGAAAAAAGACACGAGGAAGAAAAAGGACGAGTATTCTTTTTCCTCGCCCCGCTCCGACGAAAGGTGGGATCGATTGAGCCGTGTGGAAAAGCGGCGTTCCCGAGCCCATCTGGCGAGAGGAGTTACCGGGACGGATACCTGCCCGGTGGACGTCAAACTGTCGTGTGGCCGTGCACCGACCCAGCGTTTGGCACCGTTCGCGACACCGTCTAAAAAGACGCGTACGGGTCGCCCGTTGGGGCCTAACACGCCTTGCAAGCGGCGTGGGGCTTTTGGCTTGCTTTCCCATACCCGCTTCGCGTGGCCACGAGGGGCTGCAGCTGGGGTGCCGGGTACGATACCTGCCCGGTGGAAACACGTCCACCCGGGGTTCGTTCAACCGCCCGAGTGCGGCGACGCCGACCATCATCTTGGTCAGGAGGGGCCCAGAGACATTGTGCGGGACCGAGACCAAAAGGGGGTCGTGAGTACTCACGGGGACACACACATATAAGATGGCCATCTTAATCATAGGGAATTGATTGTGGATTGGGGATTGTTGATGGTTGTTTATTGTTGATTGCTCGGGGAAAATCTCCGTGGTTGTATCATTGAAATTGTATGGTATCATTACCATTGAAATATATCCTTGAACATCAGTTGTCTCTTGGGTGGAATTCATATGGATTGCGTGGCGAAAGCGCATATATAATATAACTTTCTGGCGAAGTTCCTCTCACGGTCCGGGGGTCACCGAGACCAGGTATTCACCGAGGGGACCACGTAACAATGGTAAAGAATCACTTTAAAAATTCTACTAACTGGATCCAGATCCGGATCTTCACCAAAATGGAATAGATTCTTCCTTGTCACACACACAACCTGTCCACAAAGTTTCGTCTAAATCCGTCCATAACTTTTTGAGATATCCTGCTATATGTTGGTTTTAGCCCGATCTCTCATTGGTGAAGAATCGCTGAAAGAATTAAATAATTCTCATATCCGAATCCATATTCAGATGTTCACCAAAATCAAAATGAATCGTCCTTGTCACATACCCAACCTCTCCACCATGTTTCGTCCAAATCCGTCCGCAAATTTTTGAGTAATCCTGCTATGTATCGTTTTTGACCCTATCTTACAATGGTGAAGAATCACTTAAAAATTATACTAGCCGGATCCGAATCCAGATCTTCACCAAAATGTAATCATTTCGTCCTTGTCACATACGCGACATCTCTGCCAAATTTCGTCCGAATCCGTCCACACCTTTTTGAGATATTTTGTTCACAATCAAACAGACAGACAGACAGACAGACAGACAGGCGTGAAAACATAACCTCCGTCCTCCATCCACCTTTGGTGGAGGAGGTAATAAACATGTTGCACATGGTTCAACCACTGCTCCACCTGGTTTCACACTCCCATATAGGCAATGGGCAGCCCTCGACAGCCTGTGACTGTGGAGGATTCCAGATGGTGGAGCACATCACGTCGCACTGTCCCTTGCGGCGGTTATCGGGAGGACTTTTAGCCCTCCACAGTCACCCTTGAGGCAGCCACATGGTTGAAGAACCTGGACATTGAACTTTAGTGCACCCCATCCATATTGGCCATAAGCAAAAAAAGAAGAAGATGGGACACGTTAGGTTAGAGTTAAGTAAAACAGGAACAATGGAATGCATTACATTTTAAAGTAACAGTTCCTCACCTACAGCCGTGCATCTGATGCATCCAATGCCCTTTCCAATACTCCCCTCTTCTCACCCAGCAGAATGTTCATGGATGGATGATGAGTGAAAATTAAAGCGCCGAAAGCAAAGACTGCCTTTAAACTAACAGAAGCCATCACAGTGTATAAAATAACAATGCAGCCTTTACCTTGGCCCTCGGAGATTGACAAATTGCACCTTTATACTTCATTCTCAGGTCTGCAAGGTAAAAGGTAGAAGTAAAAACTGCAAACACCAGATTTTGTTCTTTTTTTTGCGAGCTGCAAATCTGCGCTAATTTATTGGGACCCGTGAATCCTGTTGGATTTCACATAGTTCTGGACTTCTGTTCTAGCAAATGAAATGGATCAAATTAAGCGAAAAAAGTACGTTTTGTTATTTACATTGGACTGGTCTCCAGCAGCAGTGGATCGAAGGCTGAACTGAGCAGTGTAAACAACGAAGATTCTCAGGCTGAACTGAGCAGTGTAAACAACGAAGATTCTCAGGCTGAACTGAGCAGTGTAAACAACGAAGATTCTCAGGCTGAACTGAGCAGTGTAAACAACGAAGATTCTCAGGCTGAACTGAGCAGTGTAAACAACGAAGATTCTCAGGCTGAACTGAGCAGTGTAAACAACGAAGATTCTCAGGCTGAACTGAGCAGTGTAAACAACAAAGATTCTCAGGCTGAACTGAGCAGTGTAAACAACAAAGATTCTCAGGCTGAACTGAGCAGTGTAAACAACGAAGATTCTCAGGCTGAACTGAGCAGTGTAAACAACGAAGATTCTCAGGCTGAACTGAGCAGTGTAAACAACGAAGATTCTCATGCTGAACTGAGCAGTGTAAACAACGAAGATTCTCAGGCTGAACTGAGCAGTGTAAACAACGAAGATTCTCAGGCTGAACTGAGCAGTGTAAACAACGAAGATTCTCAGGCTGAACTGAGCAGTGTAAACAACGAAGATTCTCAGGCTGAACTGAGCAGTGTAAACAACGAAGATTCTCAGGCTGAACTGAGCAGTGTAAACAACGAAGATTCTCAGGCTGAACTGAGCAGTGTAAACAACGAAGATTCTCAGGCTGAACTGAGCAGTGTAAACAACGAAGATTCTCAGGCTGAACTGAGCAGTGTAAACAACGAAGATTCTCAGGCTGAACTGAGCAGTGTAAACAACGAAGATTCTCAGGCTGAACTGATCAGTGTAAACAACGAAGATTCTCAGGCTGAACTGAGCAGTGCAAACAACGAAGATTCTCAGGCTGACCTGAGCAGTGTAAACAACGAAGATTCTCAGGCTGACCTGAGCAGTGTAAACAACGAAGATTCTCAGGCTGAACTGAGCAGTGCAAACAACGAAGATTCCCAGGCTGACCTGAGCAGTGTAAACAACGAAGATTCTCAGGCTGAACTGAGCAGTGTAAACAACGAAGATTCTCAGGCTGAACTGAGCAGTGTAAACAACGAAGATTCTCAGGCTGAACTGAGCAGTGTAAACAACGAAGATTCTCAGGCTGAACTGAGCAGTGTAAACAACGAAGATTCTCAGGCTGAACTGAGCAGTGTAAACAACGAAGATTCTCAGGCTGAACTGAGCAGTGTAAACAACGAAGATTCTCAGGCTGAACTGAGCAGTGTAAACAACGAAGATTCTCAGGCTGAACTGAGCAGTGTAAACAACGAAGATTCTCAGGCTGAACTGATCAGTGTAAACAACGAAGATTCTCAGGCTGAACTGAGCAGTGTAAACAACGTAGATTCTCAGGCTGAACTGAGCAGTGTAAACAACGAAGATTCTCAGGCTGAACTGAGCAGTGTAAACAACGAAGATTCTCAGGCTGAACTGAGCAGTGCAAACAACGAAGATTCTCAGGCTGAACTGAGCAGTGTAAACAACGAAGATTCTCAGGCTGAACTGAGCAGTGTAAACAACGAAGATTCTCAGGCTGAACTGAGCAGTGTAAACAACGAAGGTTCTCAGGCTGAACTGAGCAGTGTAAACAACGAAGATTCTCAGGCTGAACTGAGCAGTGTAAACAACGAAGATTCTCAGGCTGAACTGAGCAGTGTAAACAACGAAGATTCTCAGGCTGAACTGAGCAGTGTAAACAACGAAGATTCTCAGGCTGAACTGAGCAGTGTAAACAACGAAGATTCTCAGGCTGAACTGAGCAGTGTAAACAACGAAGATTCTCAGGCTGAACTGAGCAGTGTAAACAACGAAGATTCTCAGGCTGAACTGAGCAGTGTAAACAACGAAGATTCTCAGACTGAACTGAGCAGTGCAAACAACGAAGATTCTCAGGCTGAACTGAGCAGTGTAAACAACGAAGATTCTCAGGCTGAACTGAGCAGTGTAAACAACGAAGATTCTCAGGCTGAACTGAGCAGTGTAAACAACGAAGATTCTCAGGCTGAACTGAGCAGTGCAAACAACGAAGATTCTCAGGCTGAACTGAGCAGTGTAAACAACGAAGATTCTCAGGCTGAACTGAGCAGTGTAAACAACGAAGATTCTCAGGCTGAACTGAGCAGTGTAAACAACGAAGATTCTCAGGTTGAACTGAGCAGTGTAAACAACGAAGATTCTCAGGCTGAACTGAGCAGTGTAAACAACGAAGATTCTCAGGCTGAACTGAGCAGTGTAAACAACGAAGATTCTCAGGCTGAACTGAGCAGTGTAAACAACGAAGATTCTCTGGCTGAACTAAGCAGTGCAAACAACGAATATTCTCAGGCTGAACTGAGCAGTGTAAACAACGAAGATTCTCAGGCTGAACTGAGCAGTGTAAACAACGAAGATTCTCAGGCTGAACTGAGCAGTGTAAACAACAAAGATTCTCAGGCTGAACTGAGCAGTGTAAACAACGAAGATTCTCAGGCTGAACTGAGCAGTGTAAACAACGAAGATTCTCAGGCTGAACTGAGCAGTGTAAACAACGAAGATTCTCAGGCTGAACTGAGCAGTGTAAACAACGAAGATTCTCAGGCTGAACTGAGCAGTGTAAACAACGAAGATTCTCAGGCTGAACTGAGCAGTGTAAACAACGAAGATTCTCAGGCTGAACTAAGCAGTGTAAACAACGAAGATTCTCAGGCTGAACTGAGCAGTGTAAACAACGAAGATTCTCAGGCTGAACTGATCAGTGTAAACAACGAAGATTCTCAGGCTGAACTGAGCAGTGTAAACAACGAAGATTCTCAGGCTGAACTGAGCAGTGTAAACAACGAAGATTCTCAGGCTGAACTGAGCAGTGTAAACAACAAAGATTCTCAGGCTGAACTGAGCAGTGTAAACAACGAAGATTCTCAGGCTGAACTGAGCAGTGCAAACAACGAAGATTCTCAAGCTGAACTGAGCAGTGCAAACAACGAAGATTCTCAGGCTGAACTGAGCAGTGTAAACAACGAAGATTCTCAGGCTGAACTGAGCAGTGTAAACAACGAAGATTCTCAGGCTGAACTGAGCAGTGTAAACAACGAAGATTCTCAGGCTGAACTGAGCAGTGTAAACAACGAAGATTCTCAGCTTCTCAAATCTGAGCAAGTACTGTGATGCTATTAAATGGTCAATAAAGCCAGTATGGCTCACCAATGACATTCAGGGGTTCAGAGAACCTGCAAATTCCGGTTCTGGTTTCTTTCCAAGTGCAGTTGTGTTTTTAGAATGTCTGTGTGATCCTCCGCAAATGCTAAGTTTACCGCACTGGATATTTCTTGTCCCATGTTTAACGCACATGATGTCATTTCCTACGTTTACAGCGCATGATCTGCCTTGTCCTAAGTTTATTGCACTGGCTCTGTCTTGTCCTAAGTTTACCACACTGGATTTGTCTTATCCTTGAAGTTTACCACACTGGATCTGTCTTGTCCTAAGTTTACCACACTGGATCTGTCTTGTGCTAGGTTTACCACACTGGATCTGTCTTGTCCTAAGTTTACCACACTGTATCTGTTTTGTCCTAAGTTTACCACGCTGGATCTGTCTTGTCCTAAGTTTACCACACTGGATCTGTCTTGTCCTAAGTTTACCACACTGGATTTGTTTTGTCCTAAGTTTACCACACTGTATATGTCTTGTCCTAAGATTACCACACAGGATCTGTCTTGTCCTAAGTTTGCCACACTGGATCTGTCTTGTCCTAAGTTTACCAACCTGGATCTGTCTTGTCCTAAGTTTACTGCACAGGATCTGTCTTGTCCTAAGTTTACTGCACTGTATCTGTCTTGTCCTAATGTTACGTGGTCCTCCCGGTGACTACCTGGTCTCGGTGACCCCCGGACCGTGAGAGGAACTCCGCCAGAAAGATTTATTATGTATGCGCTTTCGTAACGCAATCAATATGAATTCCAACCAAGAAAAAACCCCACACCAAGGATCCGGAATAATCAAGGATATATTCCCCGAGCAATCAACCATCAACAATCAGCAATCAATAGTACAAAGAGGTAAACTCATCTACATTAACTCTAAGATGGCCATCTTATACATTCCTCACGTGAGCCCCACTCCCGACTCCCTCCGTGGTCAATGTCTCTCACAATGTCTCCGTACTCCTGTAGTTCGATCTCCGCACGTGGGCGGTTGAACGGACCCTTCCTGACGTGCTTTCACCGGGCACGTCCCGTACCGGGAACAACGGCTGCAGCGCGCACCTCCTGGCCAAGCAAAGCGGGTAATGTAAAGCAGGCAAAGCAACACGCGGCTTGCCCAGCGCCTCGCGGCCCAAGGTGCGACCCGTACGCGGCCTTGTAGACGGCGAGGCGAACTGTGCCAGCTGCTTGGTTCCGTGCACGAACCCCCAGTGACTTGACGTGTCAAAGGGTAGTTACACGTCCCGGTAACTCCTCTCGCCAGACGGGCTTTGAAACGCCGATTATCTTACGTTGCTCAATCGATACCGCTCGCGTCCGAGCTTAGCGAGGAAGAAGAAGAATCCTCGCGTCTCCAGGACCTCGTGTCTTTTCTCCTTCCGTTTCCGGTCCCCTTTTTCTCAGAAGGGCTCCTGACCCTTTAATCACAACAACCTTTAATCGACTACACATTGATAAGCAAAGCCCTGAATAGTAATTCACATACATTCACATAAATATGTAACACTCCCCCCCTTCAAGAAAGAAAGTTTGAACCCAGCGAAAACTTTCTTTGCCGGCCACTTGGATAAACAAACCAGATAACTCACCCCCCCCCCCCCCCCAACTCATCAGTTCCCCCCGGGCACAGTCATCACTTAAAAATAAAGCAACAAAATTTCACACAATCCCCTAGATTAATTCCCTCTGGACCAAGCGTCAACCCCTTCTAATTTCTCTATAGCACTTTTTCGGGAGGCCCAGCGGAGTATTCCTACATGGACGCCTTAAGGAATGTGGAGTTCACGGTTAGTCCGGGGAGGAAAGTTCATTACATGGACGCCTTTAAGAACGTGGAGTTCACGGTTAGTCCGTGCAGGAAAGTTCACTACCTGGACGCCTTTAAGAACGTGGCGTTCACGGTTAGTCCGTGTAGGAGCCTCGGCTCGGCGGCTCCCCCGTATATAGTGCTTCAACTTCTCCAGACTCCTAACAGTTACGGTGGGACCCCTTGTCCCAGCCGTTACCTGACTGGCGGTCTCCTTCTCGGCCAGTGCTCTGACATTCATTCTTTCGGGAGGTGCCGTAACTCTGGGAGCCTCCATAGTAATATCGGCTGCTGCCAACCCCAAAACTCCTGCCAAGTGGTCCTCTTCTGTAGACCTCTCGATGCCTACGAAATGCCTTCCCTACTGTTATGGTCCGACCCTCCAAATCCTTACCATTCCAATTCTTCTCTGCCTCCCTGGTGTCTCTTGTGCTTGCAAACGTGACAAAGCCGAACCCTCTTGACCGTTGCGTTTCCCTGTCTTTTACCACCCGCACTTCCACCAGCGGCCCATATCTGTTGAAGACAGAGGTCAGAACTTCTTCCTCTGTGTTGAAGTTCAGTCCCCCTACAAATAACTTGGAACTTTTATTGCCATCCCGAGCTGGTGGGGTGTTATTTTCCCTGCTGTGCTCGTTACCAACCCTCGGGTTACCATAAATTTGCCCCCCGGCCAAATCATTCCCGATAATCACAGATACTCCCTCTACAGGAAGCGTGGCTTGTAAACCGACGGTGACCGGTCCTGACACCAAATCGGATTCCAAATGGATGACATGAAGTGGGGCACTAACACAGCCACCGATCCCTTGTAACCGAACACTATCACCAGTTGCGGTACTCTTTGACAATGGCAAAATGCCTTCAAGCATTAAGGATTGATGGGCTCCTGTGTCCCTCAAAACCCTAACCGGTCTTGGGTTAGTCAAGTCTCCCTTGAGTGAGACCAACCCCTCATAAATAAATGGTTGGTAACTCTTCTGTGGGCGATTTCTTACGTTTGCCATCGCATTCGGAGAGGTACGAGTCGGACTCCGCTCTGGGTCTTCCCTTTTCATGAGGTAACAACTGGACATCAAGTGTCCAGGTTTCTTGCAAAAAGCGCAAGTAGGCCCGGAGGAAAAACTCGTGGTCTGCCTCGGGCCCCCCGAAAAATAAGTTTGTCTTGGGCCCGCAGCCCTCTGATTTCGAACAGGTGGGGTATCCGCGTTGTCCCCATAATCCTCTCGAGGCCGCCGCCATGTATTGTCGTTCTCCGCACCTGCTGTTCCCCACCTCCCCTGCGGAGATCTAGGCGAGGAGTTAGGTTCCTGGACCCCTATCCGGTGTGTTAAGGCATAATCATCTGCCAGGGTGGCTGCGTCCCACAACTTCGGTACTTTCTTTTCCTGCAGGTACACTTTGATGTCCTCGTGGACACACTGTTGAAATTCCTCCACCAGGATCAAGTCACGCAATGTTTCGAAGTCTTTCCCGACTCCTTTTGACTCACACCACCGATCAAACATGTTTTCTTTCACTCTGGCAAACTCCACATGGGTCTCACTCTCCCTCTTCCTGGCATTCCTGAATTTTTGCCGGTAAGCTTCCGGAACCAACTCAAAGGCTTTGAGGATGTGCTTCTTCAATACCTCATAATCTGCACATTGGTCCATTGGTAGCGCCGAATAAATCTCTTGAGCTTTTCCCACCAGCACACTTTGTACTAGTATGGTCCAGGCCTCCTCCGGCCAGTTTAACTGTCGAGCCATTTTCTCAAAGTGCGGAAAAAATTTAGCGACTTCCTTTTCACTGAAGGGTGGAACCAGCCTCACATGTCTGCCCACATCCCAGGTGTTCTGGCTAGGTGTCGACCCCGTCAGCAAGGGTGGTCCCTCTCCCCGTTCTCTCATTAACTCCAGCTCCTTGAATTTAATTTCTTGCTGAAGCTCCATGTCACGTTCCTTTAATTCCCTTTCCGCTTTTCTCTCCTCTGCTTCGAGGTCCCTTGCAGCTCTCCTCTCCTCTGCTTTTCTTCCTTCTAACCTTTCCTGGAGTTCTCGTTCCACTCTCCTTTCCTCTGCTTGTTTCTCTTCTCTCCTCTCTTCTGCTTTCCTTTCTTCTTCTGCTCTTTCCTTTTCTGCTTTCCTTTCTTCTTCTGCTCTTTCCTTTTCTGCTTTCCTTTCTTCTTCTGCTAACCTTTCCTGGAGTTCTCATTCCACTCTCCTTTCCTCTGCTTGTTTCTCTTCTCTCCTCTCTTCTGCTTTCCTTTCCTCTTCTTTTAACCTTTCCTGGAGTTCTCGTTCCCCTCTCCTTTCCTCTGCTTGTTTCTCTTCTCTCCTCTCTTCTGCTTTCCTTTCCTCTTCTTTTAACCTTTCCTGGAGTTCTCGTTCCACTCTCCTTTCCTCTGCTTGTTTCTCTTCTCTCCTCTCTTCTGCTTTCCTTTCTTCTTCTGCTCTTTCCTTTTCTGCTTTCCTTTCTTCTTCTTTGATCCGTTCCTGGCTCCGTAATTGCAACTCCAGTTTCCGGAGCTCAACGTCTTCTGGTTCTTCGGGTAGCCACTGCCAGGCTAACTCGTCCCATGTTCCTAATCCCACCATAGACTGTATCACCGTGGTCTGCATCTCTGCCTTCCTCAAATTAGTTCGGACCTCCAAGTTAAAATGTTTGGCCAATTTCAAGAGGTCCGCTTTTAGTAACGCTCGGAACTGTGCCTCACTAGGTGTTACCGCAAAGTTCTGTGCAACAAACGCCATGGTGACTATCGTTAACACTTGTTAACCTTCCCCCCAAGACTTTACCACAATTTCTCAAAAATTTACCAATTAATAATTAATTAATTAATTTTAATTAATAAAAACTATTATTTTATTATGTGATACAATTTTAAATCCCGGACGAGCCCCCAATTCTGTTACGTGGTCCTCCCGGTGACTACCTGGTCTCGGTGACCCCCGGACCGTGAGAGGAACTCCGCCAGAAAGATTTATTATGTATGCGCTTTCGTAACGCAATCAATATGAATTCCAACCAAGAAAAAACCCCACACCAAGGATCCGGAATAATCAAGGATATATTCCCCGAGCAATCAACCATCAACAATCAGCAATCAATAGTACAAAGAGGTAAACTCATCTACATTAACTCTAAGATGGCCATCTTATACATTCCTCACGTGAGCCCCACTCCCGACTCCCTCCGTGGTCAATGTCTCTCACAATGTCTCCGTACTCCTGTAGTTCGATCTCCGCACGTGGGCGGTTGAACGGACCCTTCCTGACGTGCTTTCACCGGGCACGTCCCGTACCGGGAACAACGGCTGCAGCACGCACCTCCTGGCCAAGCAAAGCGGGTAATGTAAAGCAGGCAAAGCAACACGCGGCTTGCCCAGCGCGCGCGGCCCAAGGTGCGACCCGTACGTGGCCTTGTAGATGGCGAGGCGAACTGTGCCAGCTGCTTGGTTCCGTGCACGAACCCCCAGTGACTTGACGTGTCAAAGGGTAGTTACACGTCCCGGTAACTCCTCTCGCCAGACGGGCTTTGAAACGCCGATTATCTTACGTTGCTCAATCGATACCGCTCCCGTCCGAGCTTGGCGAGGAAGAAGAAGAATCCTCGTGTCTCCAGGACCTCGTGTCTTTTCTCCTTCCGTTTCCGGTCTCCTTTTTCTCAGAAGGGCTCCTGACCCTTTAATCACAACAACCTTTAATCGACTACACATTGATAAGCAAAGCCCTGAATAGTAATTCACATACATTCACATAAATATGTAACACTAAGTTTACTGCACTGTATCTGTCTTGTCCTAAGTTTACCGCAGTGGATCTGTCTTGTCCTAAGTTTACTGCACAGGATCTGTCTTGTCCTAAGATTACTGCACAGGATCTGTCTTGTCCTAAGATTACCACACTGTATCTGTCTTGTCCTAAGTTTACCGCAGTGGATCTGTCTTGTCCTAAGTTTACTGCACAGGATCTGTCTTGTCCTAAGATTACCACACAAGATCTGTCTTGTCCTAAGTTTACTGCACTGTATCTGTCTTGTCCTAAGTTTACCGCACTGGATTTGTCTTGTCCTAACTTTACCACACTGGATCTGTCTTGTCCTAAGTTTACCGCAGTGGATCTGTTTTGTTCTAAGTTTACTGTACTTATGGATTGGCTTGTCCAACTGTTGTCACACTGGAATGTTAATCAAATCATGATTCTGTTCCTGTCTTTTTGTCTATTCATAACCTGGTCCTCTTGTTCAGTAATTCAGAATCGATTTTGAGTTAATGTTGGTCTCGGCCTCAGAGAGCTGGCAGGTCGGCCTGGGGGTCGGTTGTTGGTCTCGGCCTCAGAGAGCTGGCAGGTCGGCCTGGGGGTCGGTTGTTGGTCTCGGCCTCAGAGAGCTGGCAGGTCGGCCTGGGGGTCGGTTGTTGGTCTCGGCCTCAGAGAGCTGGCAGGTCGGCCTGGGGGTCGGTTGTTGGTCTCGGCCTCAGAGAGCTGGCAGGTCGGCCTGGGGGTCGGTATAGCTCGGCTGCATCCTCATGAGTCACATCCTTCCACATCCTTAATTCCTTCTCTCTTTGATCTCTCTTTTGCTTCCCACCGTCAAACTCATCTTTACCACCCTCTCCCTTTATTAAAACCTCTCAAAAAAACACAAGATTGAAAAATTAAAAAATCTCACTCATTCTTCTCACATTCTGAGCCATCAACCTTTCCTTCTCTCACTTGACGTCGCCCTTCATCCTTTTAATCCTAAAAAAAAATCCTTTTTACTCTTTTATTTAAAAATATCCTTATTTAAAAAAAAATTTTTCAAAGAAAATTGCAAAAAAAAACAATTGCCATATTAAAAAGAAATTCATGAACTAACTCCAATCTGTCTTTTTTAAAACACCTCTGTTCTACTCGACCTTCTTCTTCCTTTTCAACTTCTTCCTTACCTTCTGTTTTCTTCATAGATTGCTCACAAACCCCACATCTCGATGTATTCATGAATGGCTACACTTTTTCATCCACTCTGTTCACAATGTCTGTTTGACAAAAACTTAGCATCCATAGAATAAACGGGGTCGACAGCAAGCGTGGCCTCACAATCGTTAACCTCTTTACGTCTGCATCCCACATATTCTTCCCCCACCATGTTGTCTACCAACTCCCCACCCACGAATACATGCTCCAACCCCTCACACACCTCAACCCCTCATCCATGCACTCTCTCGAATCCCTCGTTAACTCGCTCCAAACCCTTGGGTTGGGTGATCTATGACTATCCTATATTACACCGGAATTTGAGTTCTAAACCAAACATGATGATACTGTAAAGTGTAAACAAACAAACAAACAAAACAAAAGAAAACACGACTGTTTGGTCAACCTTATATTCTCATCATCTGAAACTTTTGTTACTCCCGCCAGGGAGTAACGCATTGGATCGTGTCCGTGTGTGTGTGTGTGTGTGTGTGTGTTTGTCAACAAGATATCTGGAAAAGTTCTGAATGGATTTGGATGGAAGTTGGTGGGATGATTGCCTTGGGATAAGGAAGAATTGATTAGTTTTTGGTGAACCTCGGGATATTATTCTGGATCCAGGAATTTTTTGAAGGATTGTTTACCATTGGAAGATAGGGCTCATTTTTTTAAACATTATCTTCTATATATTCTATATTTAACATTGTGATATGAAAATAGTTTTCATATTTGTTGTAAATGTAGTTTAAACTCGTGGTTATGCGTTAGAGCGGTGTATTTTGTCAGCAGCGTCGTCTTCAAGGTTCTTTTTTTTTCTAATAAAGACATATTCTGTCATTTTAAAGCCACCAAAGTGTGTTTTCGGTTTCCCCGTTTCATAAAATGTATCGTTTGATACGTATAATGCTTTAAAACTTTTTTTTTTTTTTTTTTTTTTAACCTCAGAAGAGATATTGTGGTGCTGTGCACACACGACTCGATTGCCAGAGAGGTAGGCCACAACGCATTGATACAACAAGAGTCTTTATTCAGAGCTCGCACTTTAGCACTGAGCGGGCTCGAGCTTAGAGCCCGCATATATCTCCCGAGGCCACGCCTTGCCCCCGGGCGTGGCCGATCGGCCGAAAGGCGGGGCATGCATTTGAGTTCCCCGCCTGGACGCTCGCGCCACCCACTGGTGCGCATAATTATTGTCCCTTGTGCCCGCCACACGTGCCCCCCCAGAATTCCCACGCACCTGAAGGGTGAGCTTGCGGGGAAGCCGGATGACCCGGCCGAAACGCCCCCTGGCGATGCATGCAGGGCTGGGGGGTAGCGGGACGGCAGGGATGGGGGGTGCCGGGGGTCTGACAGCCGGGGGGCGGCCTCGACGCGGAGGCAGAGCTACTTGCGGGGGGTGGTCCAGATCGAGGTGGGCCGGCTTGAGGCGGTCCACGGAGATACGATCCGGGGCACCGCCGATGTCGACGGTGAAATATTTGTCCCCGGTCTCCAGCACGTGGAAGGGCCCGTCATACGGGGGCCGTAGCGGTGCCCGGTGGGCGTCATGCCGGACGAAGACGTACTCCGCCGTGCGAAGCTCCGGGGTGACGTGGGAAGACGGGCAACCATGGTGTGCCGTCGGCACCAGGGCGAACCTCCGGGCGGTCTCCTGCAGGGTGGAGCGCTGTTGCGCCGCGGACCAAGGAGTCGTGGAGTCGGGGATAAATTCGCCCAGTACCCGCAGTGGTTGCCCGAAGACCAGCTCCACCGAAGACGCGCGCAGGTCGTCCTTGGGCGCCGTCCTGAGGCCCAGCAGGACCCAGGGGAGCCTGTCGGCCCAGCTGCTGTCGCGGAGGCTGGCCTGGAGCGCAGCCTTCATCGAGCGATGAAAGCGCTCGCACAGGCCATTGGCCTGGGGGTGGTAGGCCGTGGTGTGGTGCAGTTTGACGCCGAGCCCTTGCGCGACAGCGCCCCAGAGCTCCGAGGTGAACTGGGGGCCGCGGTCGGACAAGATGTCCGAGGGGGTGCCGAACCGGGCAACCCAAGTGGCGATGAAGGCTTGCGCCACATCCGCCGCAGACGTCGCCGCCAATGGCACGGCCTCCGGCCACCGTGTGGTGCGGTCCACCATGGTGAGGAGGTGGGTGAACCCCCGCGAGGGGGGCAGAGGTCCCACCAAGTCGACGTGAACATGGTCGAACCGATGCTCGGGAACCGTAAACGGGGCCAACGGGGCCTGGGTGTGGCAGTGGACCTTTGCGTGCTGACACGCGAGGCACGTCCTGGCCCAGTCACGGACGTCCTTCCTGAGGCCATGCCAGACGAACTTCGCCGCGACGAGCTTCTGGGAGGCCTTCGTGCCCGGGTGGGACAGGCCGTGGATGGTGTCGAAAACCGGGCGCTGCCAGCCACCGGGCATGATGGGGCGAGGCCGGCCGAGGGAGACGTCGCACAGGAGGGCCGCGCCCGCGACGTCGAACGGCACCTCGGTGACCCGGAGGCCCGTGACGGCGATCCGCAAGGCCTGGATGCCGGGGTCGGCGGTCTGGTCCTCCGCCATCCGGGCATAGTCGATCCCGAGGTGGACCGCGTGCGCGACGGACCGGGAAAGACAATCCGCCACTGGGTTGTCTTTACCCGCGACGTGACGGATGTCCGTCATGTACTCGGACACGGCAGAGAGGTGACGCTGCTGCCATGCCGACCATGGCTCGGCGATCTTGGCCATCGCGAACACAAGGGGCTTTTGGTCGACGAAAGCCGTGAACGGGCGGCCTTCGAGCAGATGGCGGAAGTGTTGGACCGCCACGTGGAGCCCGAGCAGCTCGCGGTTGAAGGTGCTGTAGCGGCGTTTGTGCTAGCGAAGCTGCTGGCTAAAAAACGCCAAGGGCTGCCAAGCACCACGCACCCACTGCTCGTGTACCGCGCCCACCGCGTAGTCCGACGCGTCGGTGGTGAGGGCGATCGGTGCATCGGGCGCCGGGTGCGCCAGCATGGTGGCGTTGGCCAGGGCCAGCCTTGCGCCCGCAAACGCCGCGGCCATCGGCTCTGACCAGGCGATGTCACCTTTGCCCGGCTTGCCCCGGAGGGCCTCGTGCAGGGGGCAGAGGGGCTGGGTGATGCGGGGCACGAAGCGGTGGTAAAAATTTACCATGCCCAGGAACTCCTGGAGCCCCTTGATCATGCGGGGGCGCGGGAAATCCCTGACTGCCTCCACCTTGGCCGGTAAAGGGATGGCCCCGTGCCTGGTGATGCGGTGCCCCAAGAAGTCGATGGCGGCGACACCGAAACGGCACTTTGCGGGGTTCATGATCAGGCCATGCTGGCCCAGGCGTTTGAAAAGCGTGCGGAGGTGGAGCAGGTGCTCCTCCCGGGATGCGCTCGTGACTAGGATGTCGTCCAGGTAGACATAGATGAAAGGTAAGTCACGCAAGACGCTGTCCATGAGCCGTTGGAACGCCTGGGCCGCATTCTTCAACCCAAAAGGCATTTGCAGGAACTCAAAGAGGCCGAAAGGGGTGATGATGGCCGTCTTTGGGACATCGTCCGGTTGGACGGGGACCTGGTGGTAGCCCCGGATGAGGTCCACCTTGGAGAACACGGTCGTGTTTGCCAACCGGGCGGAAAAGTCCTGGATATGCGGGACCAGGTAGCGGTCGGGGGTGGTGGCATCATTGAGCTGGCGGTTGTCACCGCATGGCCGCCATCCTCCGCCGGGCTTCGGCACAATGTGCAGAGGAGAAGCCCAAGCGCTGTTGGAGTGCCGTACGATCCCCAGCCGCTCCAGCGTGGCGAACTCCGCTTTCGCCACAGCGAGCTTCGTGGGGTCAAATCGGCGTGCCCGGGCATAGACCGGCGGCCCAACCGTGGGGATATGGTGCTCCACCCCATGTTTGACGGCCACCGCTGAGAAGGTGGGCCGTGTGAGGGCCGGGAAACTGGCGAGGAGGCGGGTAAACTCGTCCGCTGCCGGAAGCGTGCAGACTAATCTCGCCAGAACAGAACGAACAAGCGAGCGAGCTGAAGGTCGCGACCAACAGCCCATGCGCACATAGGAAGTCCGTGCCGAGCAGGGCCATTGGCACGCTGGCGGTGACTAACGACCATTGAAAGCGCTGCCCTCCGAACCGCAGTGAGAGGCAACGCTTCCCGAATGTGCGGATGGGTGTACCGTTGGCGGCAAGCAAAGCGGGGCCCCGGCCCGCGGCTTGCTTGTCGGACGCGGAGGCAGGTAGGACGCTTACCTGCGCTCCCGTGTCGCAAAGAAAACGGCGCCCGGCAAGGTGTCCATGATGAACAGGAGGCTGCCGGAATGGCCGACGCTCAGGGCCGCCAGTGAGCGCCAGCCTGGTCGTTTCCCGACCCGTCAAAAGAATACGGCGGGCGGCACGTTTTAGCCTTGCGGCCGAACCTGGCATGGTAGTAGCACCAGGTTTGCAGCGGTGGCGGCCGCGGCGGCCGTGCCCGCGGCGGTGGTGGTGGCGGCGGCGGTAGTGGGCGGGGCGCAGCAGCAGCCACGAGGGAAGCCGGGGGCGCTGTAGCCTCTGCACCGGGATCCACTACGGCAGCACCGTAAACCGACCGCGTGTCGTAGGCCGCGAAAAACATGTCGGCCTCTCCGGCCAGGGCACGGGGTTCCGTGATGTTGGAACAGGCCGGCGCGAAGCGCACCTGTATCGGTAGCTGGCGGTGGAAAAGTGCGCGGAACAAGTAATCCGGGCGCTGGTCTCCAAGCAGAGACAGCATGAAATCCATCCAGACGGATGGTCGTGTGTCGCCGAGGGCGGGAAGGTCCAGGAGGCGGTCGGCACGTTCGATCTCTGTGAGCCCGAACGTGGCGAGGAGGAGACGTTTGAGCGCCTCGTACTTGTGGTCGCCCGGCGGGCGCCGAAGGATGGACACGACTCGGGTGGCAGTGCCGGGCCCGAGGGCGGCGACCACGTGGTAGTACATGGTCTCGTCCGCCGTGATGCCCCGGAGCTGGAATTGGGCCTCGGCCTGCACAAACCAAACGTCGGCTTGCGTTTCCCAAAACTCCGGGAGTTTGATTGCGACGGCGTTGGTAGCCATGGCGCGTTCGGGGGTCAGCAACGGCTGAACCAATCGGGGTCACCAGTGTGGTGCTGTGCACACACGACTCGATTGCCAGAGAGGTAGGCCACAACGCGTTGATACAACAAGAGTCTTTATTCAGAGCTCGCACTTCAGCACTGGGCAGGCTCGAGCTTAGAGCCCGCATATATCTCCCGAGGCCACGCCTTGCCCCCGGGCGTGGCCGATCGGCTGAAAGGCGGGGCATGCATTTCAGTTCCCCGCCTGGACGCTCGCGCCACCCACTGGTGTGTGGAATTATTGTCCCTTGTGCCCGCCACAATATCAACATTTACCTCAGCGAATGTCAATCGCGGTGTCAGTATTTGATGAACTTATAAAGACTTAGGTGAGTTATAAGTGTGACAAGCATGTGCACGGGATTCTTCCCAGAAGAATGAGTGGTCGCATTAGCTTGTACGACTTAAAATGAGCGAGTTTTGTTTTGACGTTTGGGCCAGTTTTACATGTTGTATCCCTAAGGAATGAAACGAACGTTTTCCTGGCTTACAATTTTATTTGAAGTCACACATGCCTCAAAATACACTCACTTATATAGAACTAGCTGAGGTACCCGGCTTCGCCCGGGTTGAATAAGAATAATACAAATATATGATGAAAAGAACATGTATATTTTAGAGCTGTTGTTGTTGTTGGAGGGGGAGGGGGGAGTGGAGGGGGAGGGGGAGGGGGGAGTGGAGGGGGAGGGGGAGGGGGAGTGGAGGGGGAGGGGGGAGTGGAGGGGGAGGGGGAGGGGGGAACGGCTAGCTTGGCAAGCGATAGCAGGCTTTTTACTTTCATTTTTACCTCAATGAGGGCTATATATATAGTCCGTGCTTGGAGCCTTCAAGTTCAACATAAAGTTTTTTTATGAAAAAGAATGCAGATGTATAACAATCCACCAACGCAAGTTCAGAAATGAATGCAGATCCTTTACTTTGCGATACAAACGCAATTCCCGCCATTTCCACTCACGATCGAGACCTCCACAGTGCCTGCGCCTCTTCTTCCTCCTACAACTTCGTCTCACTTCTTTCACTCAAAATGCACGAAATTCTGCCGCATGAAATTATGTAGAGGCCTCGTCGGGGGGATATAAGGTAGATAAGGAAGGCGTTGTAACAGAAGAATCAAAATAAAAGTGGAAGAACATAAGGAAATGGGAGCTATTCTGGACCCACAACAGCCAAACCCGACAAACCATTGCAATACACCCCGAACGTCTATCGCCGCCACAAACTACACCATGGAATTGCAGCTGGCGCGGTTTTTTTAAACCATTGATATTAAAATAAAACGTAGCCTAAAACCACCGGGATTTTATGCTGATTCCGAATCTGTGTCTAAAACTTCCGATGTGTAGTTCTTGAGTTATAAGCGGACATCCAGACAGACACACACACACACACACACACACACACACACACACACACACGCACGCACACACACACACACACACACGCACGCACACACACACACACACACACACACACACACGCACGCACACACACACACACTCCTCCTTTATATATAGATTGAACGCTGAATCCGAAAATGTAAGTGAAATTGCCTTGTTTTTTTTTGACATTATCTTCTACTAGGGCATGCCCGTACTATATCTATATCTAAAATTATATCCCCCCCCCTCTATTTACATGAAATGGTTTGGTCCAAAGCGAACGGCTTGCGAGTGGTGACAATCCCCCCCCTCTATTTACATGCAATGGTTTGGTCCAAAGCGAACGGCTTCCGGAGTTTGGTAAAGAAATCGCCATCGCGTGCACAAACGCGCAGGAAAGCGAATGAATCGCAAATTCGTTTTTATTAGTTGTAAAACATAGTTTAACGCCAACATAGTTTGCAAACGTGAAATAAATGAATACGCTCTCAAATGTGCCATCCGAGGCAGAGTGTGCCCGCCACGTTCGGCACACGCGATCGTTCGCTGCTCTCTGATTGGTTGAATCGTTTTTTGGACATAGCTCGGTAAGTAATTGTCCGATTAATATGAAAACTTGAAAAGGCACATCCTCGGGTCCCCAGCAATATACCTGGCAAGTTAAAAGTATATCGGACCCGTGGTTGTCGAGAAACAGCGGTCACAGACAAACGTACAAACGTACAGACAGAGATTACTGGAATTATAGATAGATATATTCTAAATATATATCTGTGCAGTGTCTGTCTTGTGTTGTCTTGTCTTGTGGTGTCACTGAACTACTCCCTCAAACTTTTGTGAAATCGTACTATTCCAACTTGACCCACGGCGGGAGTATGCGCTCTACTGAGTGGCGTTCTAGTTCACTTATTGAAATCGTTATTGCTGTTGAACTATTTCTATTGGGATAGAGCTTTGGAGTTGCTTAGTTAGTTCACTGAACTAGTCAGAAAAAACAATTATGATGTACGTAATAAACCTCGTATCAGTGCCGATGTGATTGTTTCTGAGCCTTCGTAAATTACACCTGACAACACCTGCCAATTATACCTGCCACCAACATACAGGAGATCCGTGAAACGGTTACTCCTGATACGTGAAACACCCTGCAACCCATGCCTACAGAAAACTGACATTTTGGAATGCAGGCCGCATTTTCCAACCCAATCATCAGGTAACTTTGTTAGAAAAATCTCCATGGGTAGGCGCTCCTATGTTGAAAGTTTAGTGCCAATAACTCAAGCAGTTGCAGAGAAAATGAATTTAAAATTGAATAAAGGCGAAAAGGTGAGGGTCTTGACCAACGTTCCACTAAATGATCAAGAATGGTTGTGGACGTCTATTACTTGTAAATAAATATGTAGAGACGAAATGAGTGGTGAAGGGCGGGTTAAAAGTTAACAAATTCAAAAAGGGAAATAAGGATGTGATGGATAGAGGAGAAAATGAGGAACTATGCATGAGATGTAAGGAGGAAAAGAATGGAGGTAATGAAAAATACGGAATTTGTTAAAAACAAGACCGAAAGTCTAACAGCGGTGTAGCCAGGCTTGTAAACTATTATAAACCACAAACACGCATGATTAGCTTTTTAAACAGTCGCTAATGCTGTTTATAACATTAAACAAAGAAATTTGGAAGAATCCCGACATCCCTGAGGTAAGTTTTACTTCCAGAACTGAGCGAAGATCTACTGTAATCTATATACCCCACAAGGGTAGGAGGTGTGCTCATTTACCAAGCAGCTATCTTGCGCTTGCCAAGCCAGCCGTTCCTTAAGGATTTTGAATGGAGTGCTTGCTCAAATGCTTAAATGACTTGGCGATCTCTCTACAAGCAACTTGGTAAATTAACACACACCCAATGTTCTTGAGACCCGACCATAGATCGACTGTAATCTATATACCCCAAAGAGGAATGACCCTTCCTGCTACTCCCGTAGTGAGCGGGTGCACTTGTAAATTAAAATGTTGGTCAGTGGACTCAGCTGTCGTAATGACATCATAGACGTAATGACGTAACGGACACAAAACTGATTTATTTTAACTTCCAGTAGATTTGCAGTCACTACTAAGGGATTACTGTTATGATTAGATTTACTATGATATTAACGTTACATTATCATTATTTCGAAAATGATATTACGATCAAAAAACCGAGGCAAATCCTTACTTCCTCGGTTATTAATGTTAGTGCAGAACAACCTCATCATTGATCATGAACCATACACCGCTTCAATCCATCAACTTTCCATTCACGACATTTGGATTAAAGTGTTATGGATATATTTACTATATTATTACTAGTACCCGACTGCAAAGCCGCAATGAGCCGGCGAAGGCAAAGTCTCTTGCCACTATTTTACCCATCACTATGGCATCAGTAGGTTAGGTAGTTGATAGTAGGTCGGTGTAGGTACCGTACCTGGTAAGACTTGGTAAAAGAGAAGAGCAGACAGTCCTCCCCAATACCTACATCTATCTATAATTCCACTAATCTCTGTGTGTATGTTTGTATGTTTGTCTGTGACCGCTGTTTCTCGACAACCACGGGTCCGATATACTTTAAACTTGCCAGGTATATTGCTGGGGACCCGAGGATGTGCCTTTTCAAGGTTTCATATTAATCGGACAAGTAGTTACCGAGCTATGTCCAAAAAACGATTCAACCAATCAGAGAGCAGCGAGCTATCACGTGTGCCGAACGTGCCGAACAGACTCTGCCTCGGACGGCACATTTGAGAGCGTATTCATTTATTTCACGTTGGCAAACTATGTTGGCGTTAAACTATGTTTTAAAACTAATTAAAACGAATTTGCGATTCTTTCGCTTTCCTGCGCGTTTGTGCACGCTATGGCGATTTCTTTACCAAACTCCGCAAGCCGTTCGCTTTGGACCAAACCATTTCATGTAAATAGAGGGGGGGGATTGTCACCGTACTCGCAAGCCGTTCGCTTTGGACCAAACCATTTCATGTAAATAGAGGGGGGGGATTGTCACCGTACTCGCAAGCCGTTCGCTTTGGACCAAACCATTTCATGTAAATAGAGGGGGGGGATTGTCACCGTACTCGCAAGCCGTTCGCTTTGGACCAAACCATTTCATGTAAATAGAGGGGGGGGATATAATTTTAGATAATATATATATAGTATGGGCATGCCCTAGTACAATAAATGTCACAAGAAGCTTAAGGAAGTAACTATACGATGTGCTAGCTTAAAGCCTATTTTAAGAAATTTTAACTGGGCTTAACATACGTTTTCACAGTATGTGTGTCGTCTTCTAACCTCAGTAGCTGTCAGGGCTGGTTCTCTCCAGGCACTGCGGCTTCCTCCACCAGAAGAAGTTAGCTTGCAGTAAGATCAGTGCCGACAGATCAGACGATAGCACCATTTCAACGGCAATGTGTGACTGTCGTTAATCAAACCGAGCTTTCTTTCTTCATGTAAACCGCTTATACCGTATTTCTGGCCGTGAAAAACTATCCCCTCCGGCCGCGAGATTTCTAAAAAATAATTCTTCGTCAATTTTAGAATATTTGACGTCGTTTTCACCCTCCGAAACGCGTAATAAACTTTAAAAAAATATTTTTCAAATGCTCGAATCTCATTGGTTCCGGTGTATGGTGACGATTTTCATTGAAGATAACGAGGTTGGTCTTAACGTATTTTAATTACAAATTAGAGGTGCATTAGATTGTGAATCAAAGAAAGACGGGTGAAACAAACTCCTATTGAACTTTTTCGCAATTGTTTTATGCAAACTTCCGCATCCGGTCGATGGCGGCCTCCATTGCGTGATTTGGTTTTAGAAATATTTTTTCAAATGCTCGAATCTCATGGGTTCCGATGTTTGGTGACGCTTTTCGTTGAAGATAACCGGGCCCGTGCGGGCCGAGGTTGGTCTTAAAGTATTTTAATAATAAATTGGAGGTGCATAAGAATGTGAATCAAACAAAGACGGGTGAAAGAAACTCCTATTGAACGTTTTTCAATTTGTTATGCATACTTCCGCATCCGCAAGATGGCGGCCTCCATTGAGCTTCGGAATTTTCAAGCCAAGGCATAATCTGGTTTTCGACATAATACGTACGCGTTTATTGACAACACCGGCTTCGCCGGCTATTATTACGAAAACAATACTACTGAAACAATACACTACTGTATTAAGAAACCTGGCCTTAATTTGTCCAAAGCAGTCCGAAGATGAGTCATAACGCCGAAGGCCTATATGTTCTGTACCGTATTGTTGGAAGAGCCGTAACATCTATGCTTTCGATATTTCATGGTCATTTTAACAATCGGTTTGTTTGTATTTCACACTGAATGAAAAATGTATAAGTGGAGCATGGCGATTGTGATATATGACAGGTTAGACGATATGTTCGTCATGAACGGCATTTAAATCGAAATGGCGGACTGTGGAGAGTCAGCCGCGTACGCCGTAATGACATCAGACGTAATCACATCACCCTGTCATGTGACCATATCCTCAGCTCTGATTGGTATACCTTTGAGGGGACATACATACATACATACATACATACATACATACATACATACATACGGGCGGACAAACACTGTTATAGACGGCTTCGCCCAATGGGTTGCGCCGTATAAAATATATAACATTTTGCATACGTAATTTGTAGATCTACAAAAATGTAAAATAAACCATAAGGACAAGAGTAAGGCTACCTTCTCTATGATTAAAACAAATACTTTTACAAAATAATTATGGAATTTGGAATACAGGAAATAGTGCTGCCTTATTGAAGGGAACAAAGAATGAGGCCAGAAACAAAATACTGTAGGACCCTGATATTCGCGGTTCCACTATTTGCGGGTTCTGCTTATTCGCGGGTGATTAAATGTGACCTGTTTCTCTATTCGCAGAAAAGTGTCCCGCGAATTTGCGGTTTTTTTTATATTCGCGGCCGTGTTCTGCGAAATTGCGGTTGTTTTTTTTCCTATTCGCGGTTTTTTCCTATTCGCTCACAGACAGACAGACAAAAGGAGGTGAATACTCGTTACATAACCTCCGTCCAGCTTTAGCGGAGGAGATAACCAGACATGGTCAATGAGCTTGCCTGTCTGGACCAGCGGATAATTTTAATGATAGTCTTTATCCAGTGAGAGCTGACAAAGGTATAATAATTATTATGGGAAACATTGGAAAGCTATATTTCAGGCATTAGCAGTTTCTGGCGTTCGGGCCATTCAAACTTATTTTGCTCCAATGAAGTGCTAATGCCATAAATGTCAGCTTCGCCGCATTCCCACAGCGGTGAGCATTTCTCTGTCAACTTTCAGTCGATAAAACCTATGAGATTCATGCGGTGAAAAGTTTCATAAGCTGGGAGGTTAGATATTCATCAGAAATGAAAATCACTACACAGCAACAGCTACAGAGCCCAAGCACTTCTATAGTTCTTCAGTTGAATATATGTTTAAAAAGACCTTTTGCAGGTTACCACCTCCCCCAACATCCGGTCCATCTTCAATGAATAACACCCTAGTGCTCTCAATTTAAATGGCAGTTGATGTTTAAGACATGGTGTGATGTGTATGTGCTCAAATCCTCATAAAAACGAATCTTTATCCTCATGACACTTGTAAGCACTCGTGTTTATCCAGCCATTCAATTGCACAGTGGGTTCATATCAAGATGTAAATCCCACTGTGGCTTCTTCCCCCAACCACTCCTTCCGACCCACCATCCTCACTGGAGTCTCGATGCAAACTGTCCCATGTGGTGTTATCTGCTGTGGATCTTACTTTCAAGCTGCAGGGTGCAGCCCATCTATCCTTTATTTAAAACCCGTTGGTGTATAGAAAAAAAGCTCAAACACAGGAAGAGGCTGCATGAGCCATGACAACTGTGTTAAATCCACATTCCATTCAATATTATCTACCCACATATAATTATACAAGGGAGAGACTAAAGGATTTTCCCCTGATAAAAAAAAACATTTCCATCCATTACACATCGTATGTTCCAATGGCATCCTGCAACTCGCCACCACTGGAAACTATGTGTGACATTGGCTGGAAAGTTACACAGAAATGTACAAATATCTATTTCTTATTTTTTGTATACAAAGTCAAGGCTCATGGAAGACCTACAACACAGAACCGATTGGGATGCAACAGAACTAAAGGAACAGTAGAAATAGGGGGAAAACACCAACAGCAGGGTTGAGAGACTAAATAGAGGGAGAATTGGACAAATAAGGGATGAGAGGAGGAATGAGGGGTAGGGAAAGATGAACGGGGTGGCAAGATGGATACAGAAGCAAACTCTCCAGGAGGAAAAAATATAAACTTGGGGGGACGTGGGTTTTTGGGGGGGGAGGAGGTTTGGCGGATAATTTTTTTATATTCAAATTTAATGACGTCATAACTAATTAACGTGCATCACAATCAATTGGAACATTGAATTCTTGTATTCCTCATACTTGAATTATGTAAAGTTGATGCCCCCCATGTCGAAATTCAGTATTAAACACCCAATATTGATTCTACATATCGAATGGCCATATGCAAATGTATGACGTCATGGAAAATTAATGTGCAACCCAATGAGCGGAAACATTTGATTTTTGGAATATACGTACTCAAATTATGAATAAAAAAACTATTTCCAGTTTGCCAAAAAAAAATTGCATCGAAAACCATTTTAAAGCCTCTGAGATTTTGGCCCACTGTCTTATAGATTCAGCTGCATTGTGGGATTTTACAATAATCTTGATGGTCCTGATTTCTACAGCATCAAGCTGAGAATGGTATGAATCAGGGGGACCAGCCCAGAGGGGAAAGCAGGACTCCATCAAGCTGCAGATGAGGAAGGCCTTGCATGTGGATAGAAGTTCCGGTCTGTGAAGGAAGGCTGGCTTTGGAGGCCATCTTGGAAATATGGTCTGCCCAAGATGGATCATGGCTGATGGTCAGTAAGGCCGAAAAGTCTGAGTGACTTAATCTCCTCAAGTGGTTTGTTTCGGAAGTAGATGGGAGGGTTTTCCATCCTTTGTGAGAGACAGGGTGAGTGTGTGGGATTTGTCAGGGTTGAAAGACATTTTCCAAGTGTTAGACCAGCTCCTGATTCTATCTAGGTCTGCAGAGAGTGAAGAGCTCTCTACCTGTCTGAAGAATGAGAAATGATACAGCAGAAGGTGGAATCATCAGCAAAGAGATAGTCTGGGTTTTCCAGGGAGTCAGAAAGATCCTGGAGAAACAGACAAGGGGTAGGATGCTGGAGAAAGAGAGAGGAGATGGGGTGTAGGGGCGGACAAAGTACTGACGTGAGGGATTTATCACTGTATCAGGGAGTTAAAGTGAGCGTAGTGAAAAAGGGACAATGGAGACACGGCGAATGGGTAAGGGAAACAGTTGGAAAAAAAAATAATAATAATAATGGGTAGGTATGTTAAAAGTATCCGAGCCCGAGACGCAGGATATAAATAAATAGAACTGGAGAATTCATAGAACACCTTATATTACCTCATGCAGTCTTGAGAAAAATATAATAATGATGATAATAAAATGAGAGGAAAATATAACACAACAAGAACATGGACGGGGTCGACAAGTGGCAAATTTGATTGGTCGTGGTGACGTAAAATTCCATAAAATTTTGTCCAAGTACTGCTAAACAGAAGGGTTTTGATAGTACTAAACAGGTGATTTGTGTTCTACAGTGTTCAAGTACATAATTCAATCAAAACTATAACGGCACTCGGTAGAGCGCAAACCTCCGCCAGGCTGAACAGCTTCTGTTTTGTATCCCACTGATAGACCGGATCTGGATTTGGACCTGAATCAAAATCTAATCGGCTTTTTCATGTCACCTACCCAACTCATCCCCCAACTTTAGTCATAACTTTTCCACAACTTTTTGAAATATACTGATATATATATATATATATATATATATATATATATATATATATATATATATATTGTTACGGATCTCTACGTCGGCCTTTTTCCCCTTAAGAAGGGGGGATTAATCCCCTTGTTTATGACTGACCGACGTGAGTCCTGAAGTTGCGCGGCTCCCTCCGGAGAGGCAGGTGAGCAACCCCGTTCGCGACCACGGACAAGATGTTAATTGCCGAGCGGATTAGCAGCCACGGCACGAACCATTAGCAAGTAACTGACCCGATTCTTAACGTTGGCCAAATCGTGCCACAGGTATTGAATCGGGAAAAGACAAGGACGAACGGATGTAAAGGAAAGAAAGGCAAGGTAGGAAGAACAAATATAATTTATTACTAACTAATTATGTACAAGTCAAAAGTAACCAAGGAGAAGGAAAGAAACGAAAATAATTTACAGAAGGATGGAAGGACCAGAAGACACAGTGCAATTTCTAGCTTATCTATACAGGCTTAACTTATACCCCAGGAAAAGACACACAAAACAGACGACAGTCAGACTTACACGGGGATGATGACAGGAATGGCAGGAAGGAGAGGAGGTTCAGCTGGAACAGGAGAATGGCCGGGCCGGGAGTGAGCAGCCGCCGCCCCTCCTCAGGCGTGTTCGCACGGCGGCGTCGCTTTGTAGCCGCGGCCGAAACCACTGTCAACGCTCAAAGCTGCGGTGGTTCAGCTCCGGTTGGTTCAAAGCTGCGGTGGTTCAGCTCCACGCTGCTGCTCCTCCTCCACTGGGCTCAACTCCACTCTCGGTGGACTGCTCTTCCTCCACTGGGCTCAACTCCACTCTCGGTGGACTCTTACGCACTTCTCTGCTCCTCCTCCACTGAAGTCTGAACTCAACTGGTGGACTGCTCTTCCTCCACTGATGGACTGCCAACTCTCTGACGCATCTGCGGTGGGGGCGTCGCGTGACGGGTTATATAGGCCACACCCTCGAATCTTCGCGAACCTCCCCGATCGTTCTTTCTCCACCCTCTCAAGCCAAACCCCTCGTGCTTGGTTGGTTGGTCGGGGCTGGCTCACTCCTCCCTCCCATGACGCGATGGAGACACGCCTTTCTTCTCCGAGTTGGAGCACATGGTGAATGGTGGCAAATGCAGTTGGTAATGCAGTTGGCAATTGCGGACAAATGGGGAATTGAAAGGGTATCTGTCTTATTTCAATTCGGTGCAATGCAGTGTCAACTAGTGGGAACAGAGCCTTAAACTACATAGAATAAGAAATAACGATTGAAAGGTATATGATTTTCTACGTGCATGCGATGGATTAACTAAGGGGACGACCTATGACCTTTACACACAAAACGGAGATATTTACAAGGAATCATTACACTACTCAGGGTGATATTTACACAAAAAAACCACAGGATTCTCAAATCCGCAACAATATATATATATATATTGTTACATATTTATGGGAATGTATGTGAATTACTATTCAGGTCTTTGCTTATCAATGTGTAGTCGATTAAGGGTTGTTGTGGTTGGAGGGTCAGGAGCCCTTCTGGAAAAAGAGACCGGAAACGGAAGAAGAAAGACACGAGGTCGAGAGAAGCGACGAGGATTCTTTCTTCCTCGCCCCGCTCCGACGAGAGGTGGGATCGACATTGAGCCGTGTGGAAAAGCGGCGTTCCCAAGCCCGTCTGGCGAGAGGAGTTACCGGGACGGGTACCTACCCGGTGGACACGTCAAGCTGCCGTGGGGCCGTGCACCGACCCAGCGTCTGGCACCGTTCGCGGCACCATCTACAAAGACGCGTACGGGTCGCACGTTGGGGCCTAACACGCGTTGCAAGCGGCGTGTGGCTTTTGCCTGCTTTACAGTACCCGCTTCGCGTGGCCAGGAGGGGGCTGCAGCAGCTGTTTCCGGTACGATACATGCCCGGTGGAAAAACGTCCACCCGGGGTTCGTTCAACCGCCCGAGTGCGGCGAAGCCGACCATCATCTTGGTCAGGAGGGGCCCAGAGACATTGTGAGGGACAGAGACCAAAGGGGGTCGTGAGTACAAAAGGGGACACACGTATGTAAGATGGCCATCTTAATCATCTAGGGGATTGATTGTTGAGTGTGAATTGTGGATGGTGGATTGCTCGGGGAATATATCCTTGATTGTATCATTGAAATTGTATGATATCATTACCATTGAAATATATCATTGAAAATCAGTTTTCTCTTGGGTGGAATTCATAGGGATTGCGTTGCGAAAGCGCATATATAATACCACTTTCTGGCGAAGTTCCTCTCACGGTCCGGGGGTCACCGAGACCAGGTAGTCACCGAGGGGACCACGTAACAGAATTGGGGGCTCGTCCAAATTACGATTTGCGGATTCGCAATTGGGTCTACGTCCGGGATCTAAAATTGTATAAAATAATAAAATAATATTTTTATTAATTAAAATTTATTAATTAAGTATTAATTGGTAAATTTTTGGGGAAATTGGGGGTAAAGTATTGGGTGAAGGTTAACAGGGGTTAACGATAGGCACCATGGCGTTTGTGGCACAGAACTTTGCGGTAACCCCGAGTGAGGCACAGTTCCGAGCGTTACTAAAGTCGGACCTCTTGAAATTGGCCAAACATTTTAACTTGGAGGTCCGAACTAATTTGAGGAAGGCAGAGTTGCAGGCCACGGTGATACAATCTATGGTGGGATTAGGAACATGGGACGAGTTAGCCTGGGAGTGGCTACCCGAAGAACCAGAAGACGTTGAGCTCCGGAAACTGGAGTTGCAATTACGGAGCCAGGAACGGATCAAAGAAGAAGAAAGGAAAGCAGAAAAGGAAAGAGCAGAAGAAGAAAGGAAAGCAGAAAAGGAAAGAGCAGAAGAAGAAAGGAAAGCAGAAGAGAGGAGAGAAGAGAAACAAGCAGAGGAAAGGAGAGTGGAACGAGAACTCCAGGAAAGGTTAGAAGGGAGAAAAGCAGAGGAGAGGAGAGCTGCCAGGGAACTCGAAGCAGAGGAGAGAAAAGCCGAAAGGGAGTTGAAGGAACGTGATCTGGCGCTTCAGCAAGAGATTAAATTCAAGGAGCTGGAGTTAATGAGAGAACGGGGAGAGGCACCACCCTTGCTGACGGGGTCGACACCTAACCAGAAAACCTGGGATGTGGGCAGACATGTGAGGCTGGTTCCACCGTTCAGTGAAAAGGAAGTCGCGAAATGTTTTCCACACTTTGAGAAAGTGGCTCGACAATTAAACTGGCCGGAGGAGGCCTGGACCATACTAGTGCAAAGTGTGCTGGTGGGAAAAGCTCAAGAGATTTATTCGGCGCTACCAATGGACCAATGTGCAGATTATGAGGTACTGAAGAAGCACATCCTCAAAGCCTATGAGTTCGTTCCCGAAGCTTACAGGCAAAAATTCAGGAATGCCAGGAAGAGGGAGAGTGAGACCCATGTGGAGTTTGCCAGAGTGAAAGAAAACATGTTTGATCGGTGGTGTGAGTCAAAAGGAGTCGGGAAAGACTTCGAAACATTGCGTGACTTGATCCTGGTGGAGGAATTTCAGCAGTGTGTCCACGAGGACATCACAAAGTGTACCTGCAGGAAAAGAAAGTACCAAAGTTGTGGGACGCAGCCACCATGGCAGATGATTATGCCTTAACCCACCGAATAGGGGTCCACAAACCTAACTCCTCGCCTAGACTTCAGCAGGGGAGTTATGGAACACCCGGTGCGGAGAACGACCTTACATGGCGGCGGCCTCGAGATGATTATGGGGACAACTATGATACCCCAACTGTTAGAAATCAGAGGGCTACGGGCCCAAGACAAACTTATTTTCCGGGGGGCCCGAGGCAGACCACGAGTTTTTCCTCCGGGCCTACTTGCGCTTTTTGCAAGAAACCTGGACATGTGATGTCCCAATGTTATGCCCTGAAAAAGGAAAATCAGGAGCGGAGTTCGACTAGTACGACTCCAAATGCAATGGCCATTGTGAGAAATCGCCATCAAAAGGGTTACCAACCATTTATTTCAGAGGGGTTTGTGTCACTGGATGGAGCCTCGACTAACCGGAGACCGGTTAGGATATTGAGGGACACAGGAGCACATCAATCTTTAATGCTTGAAGGCATTTTGCCATGGTCCGAGGAGACGGCAACGGGGGATAGTGTTCGTTTACAGGGGATCGGGGGCGGTGTTAGTGCTCCACTTCATGTCATCCATTTGGAGTCCGATTTGGTGTCAGGACCGGTCACCGTCGGTTTACAAGCCACACTTCCTGTAGAAGGTGTATCTGTGGTTATCGGGAATGATTTGGCCGGGGGTCAAGTTTATGGTAACCTGAGGGTTGGTAAAGAGCCCAGCAGGGAAAATAACACCACACCAGCTCAGGATGGCGACAAAAGTACCAAGTTATTTGTAGGGGGACTGAACTTCAAAACAGAGGAAGAAGTTCTGACCTCTGTCTTCAACAGATATGGGCCGCTGGTGGAAGTGCGGTTGGTAAGAGACAGGGAAACGCAACAGTCAAGAGGGTTCGGCTTTGTCACGTTTGCAAGCACAAAAGATGCCAGAGAGGCAGAGAAGAATTGGAATGGCAAGGATTTGGAGGGTCGGACCATAACAGTAGGGAAGGCATTTCGTAGGCGTCGAGAGGTCGACAGGAGAGGACAACTGGGCGGTAGTTTTGGTGGTGGCCGCAATCAATATTATTATGGAGGCTCCCTGAGTTACGGCAGCTCCCGAAGGAAGGATTGTCAAAGTAGTGGCCGAGAAGGAGACCGCTATTCATGGGACTACAGTGACAAGCGGTCCCACCATAATTATTAGGGAAGTTCTGAAAAGCTGAAGCACTGAATGCGGCGGAGCCGCCGAGCCAAGATTCCTACACGGATTAACCGTGAACGCCACGTTCCTAAAGGCGTCCATGTAGTGAACTTTCATGCACGGACTAACCGTGAACTCCACGTTCCTCAAGGCGTCCATGTAGAGAACTTTCCTGCACGGACTAACCGTGAACTCCACGTTCCTAAAGGCATCCATGTAGTGAATACTCGGCTTGGCCTCCCGGAAAAAGTGCTATCGAGTTGCTTAACTTTGGATCTTTGATCAACCCCTTAACCTTCATTCACAAGAAACTGACAGTCAAAGTCAGAGGGTCATGAGATGGAGTTTGGCTTGGCAGGAGTCCAATGGGAAATTGAACATGTAAAGGGCAGGGACAATGTCGTTGCTGGTGCTTTGTCCAGAGTGAATTACCTTTGAAAATCTCTGGGGGTTTTGTGAAATTTTGTTGCTTTATTTTTGAGTTGTGATAATTGTTGCCCAGGGGAACTGATGATTTGGGGGTTGAGTTATCTGGTTTGTTTATCCAAGTTGGCCGGCAAAGAAAGTTTTCGCTGGGTTCAAACTTTCTTTCTTGAAGGGGGGGAGTGTTACATATTTATGGGAATGTATGTTAATTACTATTCAGGTCTTTGCTTATCAATGTGTAGTCGATTAAGGGTTGTTGTGGTTGGAGAGTCAGGAGCCCTTCTGGAAAAAGAGACCGGAAACGGAAGAAGAAAGACACGAGGTCGAGAGAAGTGACGAGGATTCTTTCTTCCTCGCCCCGCTCCGACGAGAGGTGGGATCGACATTGAGCCGTGTGGAAAAGCGGCGTTCCCAAGCCCGTCTGGCGAGAGGAGTTACCGGGACGGGTACCTACCCGGTGGACACGTCAAGCTGCCGTGGGGCCGTGCACCGACCCAGCGTCTGGCACCGTTCGCGGCACCGTCTACAAAGACGCGTACGGGTCGCACGTTGGGGCCTAACACGCGTTGCAAGCGGCGTGTGGCTTTTGCCTGCTTTACAGTACCCGCTTCGCGTGGCCAGGAGGGGGCTGCAGCAGCTGTTCCCGGTACGATACATGCCCGGTGGAAAAACGTCCACCCGGGTTTCGTTCAACCGCCCGAGTGCGGCGAAGCCGACCATCATCTTGGTCAGGAGGGGCCCAGAGACATTGTGAGGGACAGAGACCAAAGGGGGTCGTGAGTACAAAAGGGGACACACGTATGTAAGATGGCCATCTTAATCATCTAGGGGATCGATTGTTGAGTGTGAATTGTGGATGGTGGATTGCTCGGGGAATATATCCTTGATTGTATCATTGAAATTGTATGGTATCATTACCATTGAAATATATCATTGAAAATCAGTTTTCTCTTGGGTGGAATTCATAGGGATTGCGTTGCGAAAGCGCATATATAATACCACTTTCTGGCGAAGTTCCTCTCACGGTCCGGGGGTCACCGAGACCAGGTAGTCACCGAGGGGACCACGTAACAATATATATATTGGCCCTATCACTCAATGGTCAAGAATAATTTAGAAATTTCAAAAAAAATTCGTATCCTGATCCGTATTCGAATCTTCACCAAAATCGAAACGATTTATCCTTGTCACACGCAAAAACCTGCCGCCTAAGTTTCATCCGAATCCAGCCATAATTTATTGAGATATCGTGCTATATATATCGTTATTTTGCCCTATTTCTCAATGGTCAAGAATCACTTAAAATTCTCAGATACAGATACAGATATTCATTTGACTTTTCCATATTCTCATAATAAAGCTTTGTTGAAAATTCAATGACAAAGCTCAAATGGTAAATTGTAATTTTGGGTCAATTGGATGAAAATTTATGATTTTAGGTGACGCTGACATTTGTCCTCTTGACCTTTTGACAAAATTATTAATTTGACTTCTGCATATTCTCATTATAAAAGCTTATTGAAAATTTGATGACAAACAGAACGATCTTCCTGGACATACTTCAAGCATTCAGTACAGTATGACATTCTGCTTATCATGTAAAAATCTCTGCCTGTGGCAAAGGCGACCGCCCTCATACCTGGATTTCTGGCTTTCACCCCTTGCACAGTCAACAGATTGCAATCTATGGAATCCGTCTAAGTGACTACAGTCTTGTACGACAGTGACTTTGGCGCAGTCTTACAAAGTGCCGACTGTGCATTCTCCATGATTCCAAGTCATTCCTTCAATGTTTCATAAATACTTTCATAACTTTCATAACTTGTTTCATAACAGTCTTTTTCCATTAGCTCAATGGAGGCTCTCCCCTACAGTCTGGTACTCCAGCATCAGTGCTGTCTCTCCTCGAGTCTGTAGAAACAAGAGTTCTCAAAATGATTGACACTTCCCGTGATTAGGCAAAAACACAAGGCCCGTTGCTCTCACATCACGAACAGGTAGATCGCCCTTTTTTAACCACTTTCATTCCGATCATCACAGACACAGCACATTCTGCTCTCTCAGCCTTCCCACCTTCGCCAAAGCTCCAGGATGAATGATTTTCAAGTATTCCCCACCTATTTAAACTTGGATTATCTGGTTATAACCCAAGTGCACTCTTTTCGTGCTCTTTTCTCTGGTTTGTGGAATTGCCTTCTTGAAGTGGTCCAATTGCACTCTGCTCTGCAGCACCACCATTTGGTGGTCCACCACCATCTCAGGGCATCCATCTCTATCCACCATCTTTAATACACATATTTACCTTCCCAACCCAACTCTATTCTTGCAGGTTACAGTATTTCCTTCCCTCTTCTCTATTCTCTTTTGCATGTTTGTTTATCCCCTTGCTTGTCGTGTCTGTCTGTTGCCCGACATCCCAACTGTCGGTACATTTCCTTTTTATTCCCTGTTCACTCAATGTTCCACGAACTTAGGTTTTCTACACAACAAAAGGTGAAATAAATATTTGTGTGGCAATGAACATGATGATTTTGAAGACCAGATGCAAAGTGTGCAACCTCAATCTCAGGTAAAGGAAAAACGTTTTTAATGTACTGTATTTTTCAGAGGAGTACGTGTGATTCTGAGAGCTTGATGCATATTCTGCAGTCCAGCAGGGTAAGAAAATGCAAGTGGATTTGGTTCAAACTGCTCTCCTGACTTGGTGAGAAAGCACCACTCTGACTGCCCATTCTCCATTTTATTAAAAAAACCTGCACTTTGTAGCATAGATCCACATCCTCATTAATTAAGGGCTCTGGAGTGACTTCAGTTAACAACTCCCAATACATCATACAGCCTGAAACAAATAAAAACAACTGCTTTTTGTAAATGTGCAGTACCGTAGTGGATAAATGATAACACAATTACACTGAATGACTTTCAATAAATCAGAAAAGCATTTATAGCAAAAAGTAATTTTAAGGGAAAAGAGTTCGTGCTGTGAAAAAGTCAACATAACTCTTGCAACAAAGAACTCTTTGCACAGAGTTTATTTTTATAAATACGAAGTTGAACCTTATGGAAGAGCAACAACACAGAACAGACCAGAACATAAGAAATTAAATAGTGGAGAGGGGAGAAACACCAACAGCAAAGTAGAGGGAGACAGCAGAGGGACACTTGGTGGAAAATGGGAATGGGGAAGAATGGGAGTAAAGGGAGGAGGAGATGAATTGAACCTTGTGGAAGAGCTAGAACACAGAACAGACCAGAACATAAGAAATTAAATAGTGGAGAGAGGAGAAACACCAACAGCAAGGTAGAGGGAGACAGCAGAGGGACACTTGGAGGAAAATGGGGAATGGGGAAGAATGGGAGTAAAGGGAGGAGGAGATGAATTCAACCTTATGGAAGAGCTACAACACAGAACAGACCAGAACATAACAAATTAAATAGTGGAGAGAGGAGAAACACCAACAGCAAAGTAGAGGGAGACAGCAGAGGGACACTTGGTGGAAAATGGGAATGGGGAAGAATGGGAGTAAAGGGAGGAGGAGATGAATTCAACCTTATGGAAGAGCAACAACACAGAACAGACCAGAACATAAGAAATTAAATAGTGGAGAGGGGAGAAACACCAACAGCAAAGTAGAGGGAGACAGCAGAGGGACACTTGGTGGAAAATGGGAATGGGGAAGAATGGGAGTAAAGGGAGGAGGAGATGAATTCAACCTTGTGGAAGAGCTGGAACAGAGAACAGAACAGAACATAAGAAATTAAATAGTGGAGAGGGGAGAAACACCAACAGCAAGGTAGAGGGAGACAGCAGAGGGACTCTTGGAGGAAAATGGGAAGGGGAAGAATGGGAGTAAGGGGAGGGGGAGATGAATATATGAGCTCAAACAAAGAAAGAAGAAAGAAAATCTGGAGATGAAACACAAATGGAACAAAAAATGAAAAGAAAGCAGAAGGGATCAGGGGTGGGCAAAATAAGCCAGAAGGGAAAGTGTGGGATTTAGGAGGGTTAATGGGGGTAGAAAACAGACTGAACGGTCATATTAAAGCCCTGGAGAGAAGAATGAGATTTTAACAGACTGAGGAAGTTTCACAGATGAGAGAAAAGAGGAACAATTGAGTGGAAGTGAGCAGTGAGCGTGGATTTTGAGTTATATCAGAATGAGTTGCTGGTAGACCCTGTGCATCCTGCAGAAACCCGTTGAGGACAGGGAATGGTAAGGGAAAGGGTAGATCAAAGAACAGAAAGGAGAAAGAAGAAAACAAACAAACCATTTTACCAGACTCTGGTGCGACAGTAACAGACTCAGAGACTCAGCTTCATCGTGAGAAATTCAATAATTTTGAAGGCCATGGTTTCCACGGCATCGGTCTGTGAAAGGCAGTAGTAAGGGAAACATATGAAAATCTGTTAACTAAATTGTTACCAAAAAATTTCTTCACCAATATGTTTGTAAAGGTGTGTAATAACATGTGTTAAAATGTTGAAGGTCAACTCCCGTGGGAAACCCAGAAAAAAAGCTGTTGAATTCGGGTACCGAAAAATTATTTTCGAGAATTTTTATTTTTTTAAATCGGCCCTTAAGTAACTTATGAGGGGTCAAATAAGGGTTTTTCATGATTCTGAGTTGATTGTTAACATTTATATTTCACCACAGACACTCCTTTGTGGAAAAATAATTTCTAAATATATCTCATTTTCTACTTTGCAGGACATGGAGTCTAGCAATATGGATGAAGACGTTACTCCACCTGTGCTCAATTGCTTCATCTGTGCACGCTCGGATACACCAGCTGAAAGGCTCATACAGGCAACTCCAAAGGGATACTCAACTTTATTGAAACAAGCAGAAACTGTCGAAAATGTTACTGTTGTGGAACGTATGAAGGAGGCTCAAAAGGAAGGAAAACTGAGGTACCACCAGAAGTGTAAAAATGATCTGTACAACAACTTTGTTGCAACCACCAAGAAGTCAGCTCAAGCATCAAAGGCAGAGAAAGAGTCATCAAAGTTGAAGAGAAGACGCACTACTTGTGAGTTCAGTTCATCAACTGGCTGCAGTTCTAGAAGATCACAGTCAGTTGACCTCCTGTATAAGGATGTATGCATTCTTTGCAACCAACCAGCCCAGCTATACAAAAATAATCCAGCACAAGCTAGAAAGAAATACAGAGTGCCAGATAATTTGACTGCAGATACACTGAAGGCAAGCTTGCTGAAGACAGCACGGAGTCGCGGGGATGACTGGGGCACTGAAGTCACTGGACGCCTGGAAGGGATCAACGACTTGGGAGCAGAAGAAACACTGTACCATTTGCGATGCAAACTTATGTTTGCGAGAGGTGACAGTTTGTCCAAGACTGATGAGGAAGGAAAAAGGAAGAGAGGACAGAGGAGTATTGATGAGGAGCGAGAGGCAGTTTTTATTGAATTCTGCAAATGGTTAGACTCAGAATTAGAGCATGGGGTAATGAACATGGACCAAGTCCATGAAAAGCTGCAGGAGTTTGATCAGTCACCAGAGAAGAGCCTTTCTTATTCAAAGCATTGGGTAAAGATAAAACTTCTAGAGAAATACGAAGACACCTTGTATTTCACAACACAGGAAAGAAGGGCAGATGTACTCTGTCTCAAAGATGGCACCGACAATATTCTGCGAGGGCATCATGCTAATCTTGACCATGGAGATGAGAAGACTCAGATCATAAAGACGGCACTCAAGTTCATATCCAATGATATTGCCTTGATTGATTTAGGTCCAAAGTCATACCCCACCACACACAGTATGACTGACATCGATAGTCAGCTGACACTTGTTCCTGCAAGCCTTCAGATGTTCTTGAGACCGATTGTCAAGACAGACGAAAGAGTTGCCGTTTGGGGGCAGAATTTTATTAAGGCCTGTCGACCTCGGTCTGGAGTATTGCCACACCAAATGGGGCTTGCCATACAACTTGATCATAGATTTGGGTCAAAATGGATGCTCAACAAGTTCCACCGGCTGGGATACACTGAGTCTTACACGGAGACACAAAACTACAAATACTGCTTCCTTAATAGTAGGAGTGGAGATGATGTTCCAGATACTTCTGGCACTCTTGACACCATTGTGGAGGAAACCGATGAACAGATCAATGATGAGGTTGCGGTTGATGCTGCGCTTGAGGATCAATCAGTGATGACAGCCAAAGTGCCAGCCAGTGAAAGTGAATTGTCAAGTAATTATCAGGTGGTCTTTATGGAGGTTGGGGAAATAAACAATGCAGTCACTCAGTTTGTTGGAGACAATATAGATTTAAACATTGTCTCTATTCACGGAAACACTCCCTTTCACTCAATGGGTTGGATCGAAGTCACCTCTCTGGCACCACCTTTGCCAGATCCACAGACAACAGCAGCTTTCCCCCGGGTGAAGTTGAAGGCACTCGACAAAGCTAAGATCCTGAGAGGAACTGAAGTAAAGATTATTCCATTTACGAACAGGAAACAGATAGGAACGAACGCGATCATGTTTCTCCCCCTCGCTGAGCTTTCCTCCTCCCTGGCTCATGATCAGCCACTCCTCACTCCAGGTGACACACTCTGGGCAGCAGGGTGGGTGATCAAAGCCAACGATCCTGAGTTCCCACACTCCAACTGGAATGGCTGGATGAAGAGAATCCATGCTAATGATGCAAAGCATAGCACACAGATCGAGTTCCTCCCAGTTATTGAAGGAGACCCTAATGACCTCAACACCATCCAAAAATCCATCCAACACCAGTGACTATGGATGGACAATAGGTGTGCATGGGTATGAGCCAGTTCCAACACTGGACCCCACGGCTCCTGAGGAGCTATTGCAGTTCACGAGCTGTAATTGTCATGGAGATTGCAGCAACCGGCGATGCAGCTGCAAGAAGAATGGGGTCACGTGCATCTCGGCCTGTGGGGTCTGTAATGGCATTACATGCAGAAACTGCAGTCATGATGTTGTTGAGTCTGAAGAAGACATAGACAATGACTGTTGAAACTTCTGACATTGTGAATGAGAAATAACTCTTGAGTATGATATATGTATGTGAAATAAAAGCTACTTTGTGTGTAAATGTAAAAGTGAAAATATAAATGTTAACAATCAACTCAGAATCATGAAAAACCCTTATTTGACCCCTCATAAGTTACTTAAGGGCCGATTAAAAAAAATAAAAATTCTCGAAAATAATTTTTCGGTACCCGAATTCAACAGCTTTTTTTCTGGGTTTCCCACGGGAGTTGAACTTCAACATTTTAACACATGTTATTACACACCTTTACAAACATATTGGTGAAGAAATTTTTTGGTAACAATTTAGTTAACAGATTTGTGAAATATCTCATAAAATGCCCTTACTACAGGGTTAGCAGCCCAGAAGGAGAGCAGTACTCCAGGGAGCTACAGATGAAGGCCTTGGAAGTAGACAAAAAGGTCAGATTGGCCAAGGAAAGACTTTGCACGATGGAGGATGCCCAGTCGGAAGCTTGCTTTGGAGGCTAACCTGGATAAGTGCTTTGCCCAAGAAATACAATGGCTGATTGTAAGGCCTAGAAGTTTGAGTGAATGGACCTCTTGAAGTGGTTTGTTTTGTGAAGGAAGTAGAGAGGAGGGTTAACCACCATAGAGAGACTTGACAAGTCTGTCTCTGGTGTATTCTCACTTTCCATCCCTACTGACAAAAACGACAGAATACAGGTAATGATGTATCTTTAAGAACCGTCACAAGAAGGATGATTGTTATTGTACATCATCCAGTGTTGCTGCCAAGACATAGCAAGATTGTTTGATGTGGGCACGATAACACCAGCTCTGATTTCATTTGGCAATTTGACGTTTTCATTTGAACACCACTTATGATGCTGGGATCCCAGGCTCAAATCCTATATGCTGTGTAATTTGTCTATTTTTATTTTTATTTTTTTTTGGTATACAAGATCGAGGCTCGTGTAAGAGCTAACATTGAACACAAAAAGACAAACTGACACATAAAACATATAATAAAGGGAGCGGGAGACAAGATAGAGAGCAGGGACATTGGGAGATCTGTGGGAGGGAGAGGGCTTCGGGGGAGGAGGCATGGGAATGGGAGGTGGGAGAGGTATAAAACACATGGACACTGCAAGGACTTCCAGGAAAGAAGTCGGTATTTCAAAAAAGTGTATCTGGGGTGAATTAACGGGGGTAGAAAAGATCAATGTTTTGGATGGGGGAAGATAAGAGATGGTGGTGAAAGCTGTTTTAAAGACCTGGAGGGTGGAGTAAGATTGAAGAGAGTGAGGGAGTTTGTTCCAGAGGCGGGAGAAAAGAGGAATGAAGGAGTGAAGGTGAATAGGGAGTCTTGATTTTGGCAGTTTAACCATAAGAGGGTTGCAGGAATCACCTGTGAGGAAGCGAACTCCGAGGGCCTCTCACTCACTCACCGCAGGAAGTTTGGTGGTCTTTCTGTCTTCCACCGACTCCTCTCCGGTCTAGCTCCCCCAGGTCTTGTGCGACCTGTAGGAATATTAGGGGGACAGAGCACAGACAGAGCTGGGGGAGCTAGACCGGAGAGGAGTCGGTGGAAGACAGAAAGACCACCAAACTTCCTGCGGTGAGTGAGTGAAAGGCCCTCGGAGTTCGCTTCCTCGCGGGTGATTCCAATGATTCTGAAAGCTTTGGTTTGTACAGCGTGAAGACGAGCTAGGTGTGAGGCAGGAGTACCAGCCCAGAGGGGAGAGCAGTATTCCATTGAGCTGTGGAAAGTAGTTCACTTTGTCTAAAAATTGTCGACAAATGTCCTTTCAAATTATATAAAAGTTCACTCAAGTCGCTCTGGATGTGATACTTATACAAGCTGATCTACGAGCCTTAGACCTGAGACAAAAAGTAATTAAAAGAGGATTTATTCGTCATATCAAAGGAGATTGTGTTGACGCAACAGCACTGCGATATTGTGCTCACCTTTACATTTTTTGTCAGTCTGGGTTCAATTTGATGATTTTAGGTGACGTTTAGGATTTTAGGTGAAGTCTGAGTTCTCCCCTTACCTGTCTGACTGTAAACTGCCATTGTGGTGATGTGAAGGCTTTGCTTTGTGTCAATTAGTATGGTGAATCCTTTCCCTGGGGCCAATAATAAGCGAATTATCTGATCTGCTGTCATTTGCTGGTAGACATTGATGTTGCCCTGGTACCTTTCAAAATACTATGTCATTGTGCGCAGGTACAATGGTCACATTAATATAATTGCTGTTCTGATGTCCAGGGGCACTGCAGCAGCGACATTGCCAGTTCTCAGTTCCAGAAATAAATGCAAACCAGCCGTCAGGTGTTACATATTGATCTGAGTCTGGGAAGTCGGCAGTTCGAACTCCCACCCAATAGCGAGTAGCTTCTTAATCCGCCCTGGCCAATCACGGCTCCTCGGGGCGTGTCTTCGGCCTGCCTGTCTTCCGTGGCGATGTAGCTGGTGCGTCCCAAATGGCTGTGCTCAGAACTGGCTTCCGGTTGGTTTATGGTTATTATTTCGTGCAATAAATGGGCATTTCCTCACAAGTGTCTATTGCTGTGCCATAAAGGACAAAGGATAAATCACATAGGGTCGAGTCATACCGAAGACTTTAAAAAGGGTATGTGCTGCTTCCTTGCTTGACAATGTTGTGATTGGGAATGTGAATGTTGTGACAGCATTTAAAAGGTTAAGAGCACATACAATCACCATAGATTGGCATCCATGGAGAGGAGGAATTTCCTCCTTAGTAAATGCCCCATTGGTTGTGGTGAGAATGGTGGCACCATTGTTGTGATGTCATTGGTACCCACAGTACCCTGGGAAGTGATGACACTTCCCCCAAGCTCAGTGGCTTTGTTTGTCTCGTCTAACAAAAAGCTTGTGTAGCATATGTTCGTCTGTATGTTTGTGTGTGTGTGTGTGTGTGTGTGTGTGTGTGTGTGTGTGTGTGTGTGTGTGTGAGAGAGAGAGAGAGAGAGAGAGAGAGAGAGAGAGAGAGCTCGTGTGTGTGTGTGTGTGTGTGTGTGTGTGTGTGTGTGTGTGTGTGTGTGTGTGTGTGTGTGTGTATGTGCGTGCGTGCTCCACAATGAGCCTCAGATCATGTATTTCAAGAAATGATAAAACCAGGTTCCTTCTGCACTCTTTTGATGTTCCTGTAAAAGTATAATTGCCAGAAAACAAATGTCCGTGTATGCAGTGTGGAACATTACTATAATCGATGCTATTGCTAATAACAATATTGCAATATCAACGTCAATGTGGGTCATGCGCAGTTTTGGCTCACACAAATCTCCTCTCGAAAACAAATGAAATCTTTCGAGCGCAGATTAATTAAACGCTGTTGTCTTAATTTCAAATATTCTTACGAAGCGACAAACATTGTTTTCATTAGACGTTTAATCGTTGCGCTCGCACATTCATTTTTATGAATGGATGTGCTTTCCTGAACACTTTCCAGATGTACTTGATTCATTGTTTCACTCTCGAGGAAACCCTAGAATTGGATGCTTTTTGAACAGAGGAATATTTAAATCACAAAGTAGGAAGTGAAAAGAGATAGAGACATGCGGAAGCGAAAATATAGGAAGATCAATCAATGCAAAAGGAAACAATTCGGCACAACTTATTGGCTCCACATTTTATCCCAGATCCAGTGCTGCAATGAGTTTAGACGACTCTTCTGTAGCATTTTTTAGGACTTGGAAGAACTTAATACGTGACGGACATATCAAATTTTCTCGGATAGCCTTGGAGTCTCAAAGAAGTGGATGAAAAGGGTCTAATTGATAAACCCGACAATCAAATGCAGTTAAAAACATCGGACCGTTGCACGATAATGTAACTGATATTGCACCAGAGCAGAAATTAAAGTGTTTTCCTCGTTTCATTTTATAGTTTGGTACTGATGTGCTTCTGATTACCAAAGGTGATACACATGCTTCTGGATGACAAAAGGGAGGCTTAATGATAGTTATAAATCATATCCCTCCTGTAAAGTTTGGGTACACCTAATTAGATAGACAACATATCTCCAGTGTAATTAGGTGTAGGCCTGGAGGTACATTGAAAAAATAAAAAGGATTCATGTTTTTTTGACGTCTGTATCTTGTTCCAAGAAACTTTTGAATGCCCCCCCCCCCCCCCCATCCTTACTACCTGATTGAGACAAATATCGAAAAGGATATTGGTCTCATCAGTCCAAAAGGTAACTCACCAGGTGGGCCTTGAAGCTTTGCTTGTTTCACTGTAAAACAAAAACACAGAGGAAAAATAAACTGTGAGAAATCAGGGCATGAACGAGCAACACTGAGTATTTAACATTGCAGAACCTCGCTGGGATATGTAGATTACAGTAGATCTAAGAATGAATGATCTATGTTAAAGTAGATCTGCATGCGGACTCACACACTCATTGACACAGAACGATTACATTAGCCCCGCCCTTGAGGAATGGGCGGGGCTAATTAGCAGCCTGCTAATATCAACAAATATTTCTTCTAGTGAAATAAAACTGCAAAAAAAGACAATAGTAGTTCTAATCATCATCTTCAACTTCACATTGTTACGAGAATAAACCTACCAGTCATCACTAATAAAATCATGAATGATCCTCATTCTTCTTCTTCTTCCAACATATCTCAGTGCATGCTTAAGTCATGCTGATGTGCATTTTGCACACACACCACACCCACCAAGTGTGCCTTAGCAAAAGAGTCATAACCCTGCGCTTGCGAAGCGAAAAGCGGGGTTAAGCATTCAGGGTGCCGTGTGCCGCACGTGTCTGCATTTTAAAAATTCATTTTCTCGGAAACCGTTGGTCCGATTGACATGAAATTTTCACCATAAGAGGGTCTCCTCCTGCAGAATATTTTAATGATTATTATGACGTCATAAGTCACGTGGTACGGGTGCCAACTTGGAAAAACTTCGCACCTCTATATTTCTGAAGCCACTCCATGGAAAAAATTGAGACCTGGCTCATTGTCAAGTACTGCCCTTGGGGAATAAGATATGTTAATGATGATGTCATCGGTGCATTCGTTATGACGTCATAATTCGACAGGTGCAATACTTATCCGATCATTGTGCAAAAAAAATTCTCAGCAACTGTTGGTCTGATGGGCACGAAATTTTCACTATAGGAGCGCCTCCTCCTGTAGAATATTTTAATGATAATCATGACGTCATAGGTCATGTGGTACAGGCGCCATCTTGGAAAACCGAAAAATGTTGCACCTGTAGGAGTTACAAGCAACGAAAGGCTGAAACTTCTCGAACAGCTCAAGGCTCCTTTATTCCAACAAACGTCGCAAAATCAAACCGGAACTCTTTTTGCACTATCACAAGTGCAAAAAGTGTTTTTTCCACACTAATACAAGTGCAAAACGAGAGCGAGATCTCGGAGACGGTGGGAGGGATTTTCGAAGCTCCACACGGTCTCCACGTTTTTCGAAGTTAAGTCTGTTCACAATTGTATTTTGTCGAAACTGTATTTATCTTTCGGTGTGTGAAGTTATTGTGTGCAACTTTGGTTGTTTCTCGGTGTTTATCTTTCATAAATTGATCGTCTGTTTGCCGTGTCGTGTCTTGAGGCCTTGTACAGTGTGCACTGTACAACCTTGAGGCTTTGTTTTTCTCTCAGCGGTCCGTCGTTTGTGATCCAATAACTTTCGTTCTCTGTATTCCCAGGCTTTTCACCCATAGCCTACTTCCTTGTGTAAATCTCAACGCAAAAAAAAAAAAAAAAAAAAAAAAAAAAAAAACATTTCCTTCTCTGTTCTCATTCGTTTATTCATTCTTATTCGTTCGTTCGTTCTTCGACCACGTGTTTCTCCCCCATTTCCCCAGATAGTTTTCACTCATTAACCTTCAATGTTTACACTTTCCCCTCAAGTTATGTATTCCGTCATATTTTATAACACCTTTTTCTTCTTCTTCTTTAAAAGGCTGCTTTCGACTTGCTCACCAAATCAATTCATCCCCAAAAAAATATCCATCTCCTATAGTGCCTTTTTTCTACATTCCCTAAACTCTCCTGCACTCCATCCTCCATCCAGCGTCCTTAAACGTATTTTTAACTCGAAGGTCACAAGAAACTCATTTTGCAATAAATGTTCGTTTCCCATAAATCGTACACTTTCAAAAATCCAATCTCACCCCTCCCCTCCAAATCTTCCCCATAACCCCTCCCCTCCAAATCTTCCCCATAACCCCTCCCCTCCAAATCTTCCCCATCACCCCTCCCCTCCAAATCTTCCCCATCACCCATCCCTTTCAAATCTCCCCCCTTGCCCCCTCCCTCCTAAACTACCCCCTCACCCCTCCCCGCCAAGACGCCCCCTCGCCCCTCCCCTCCTAGACTCCTGCCTCACCCCTCCCCTCCAAATCTCCCCCATATCCCATCCCTTTCAAATCCCTCCCCTTGTCCCTTCCCTCCCAAACTCCCCCCTCACCCCTCCCCTTCAAATCTCCCCACCCTCATTGCTTCTCAATTTCCCCCCTCTCACTCCCCCTCCTCAAAGCGTCCTCCCCGCTTCTTCCCCCTTCAAACTCTCACCTCCATCTCTCCCAACCTTCTGCCTCGCTCTTCCCCCTCCTCAAATAACACCTCATTGTGGCTCACCCAATCACCATCAAACCTTTTGTCCGCCCCATCCTTCCCTTTCTCCGAGCTATTCTGAAATCTCTGACACACCTTCAACAGCTCTCCCTATCTCTTCCACCTCTTCCACATCTTACCCTACCCCTCCTCCCCCCTGTTCTGTATCTGATGCTCCCCCTTCCTCTTCATTAACGGTATGGACCTCAAACATCCGGGGCCTTCGTTCAAACTTAACTGATCTCTCCATACAGGTTGCTTCTGTCAAACCAGACGTGATCTGCTTAACAGAAACTTTCCTCCTTTATGATGTCTCTGATTCCATAGTATCTCTCCCGGGCTACTCCCTCCTCCGGTATGATAGACCTGAGCCTCGTCCTGGAGGCGGGGTTGCTATCTTTATCAAAAACTCTCTTCCTCACTCGCCCTGCACTGCACTCTCTCCACCTCACCCCCAGGAATACCTCTGGCTACGGCTTCCCCTTCGCTCCCACCTCTTGTTCATATGTGTGTTGTACTGTCCACCAAACAGTGATGACTCCATCTACATCTCGCTGTCTGATGATATGGACCAACTTCTATCTACTCATCCCAACTCTCTCTTCCTCATATGTGGTGATTTCAATTGTCACCATGCCAGTTGGCTGGGTGTGGGTACCTCTCTCACCAGCCATGGCTCTTCAGCAAAGGACTTCTGCGACTCACTGGGACTGACACAATCTGTCAATTTCCCGACCCGGATCTCAGTCAACGGAACATCTTCTCTTTTGGACTTGGTTATGACTAACTTCCCTGAAAATGTCTGCTGCTCTTCTTCTGCTCCGATCGGATCATCTGATCATGTCCTTGTTAAAGTGGACATCTCTCTGACCATCCTCAGGGAGCCTGCTCAGCGTCGACGAGTCTGGCATTTCACTCAGGCCAACTGGCACGGTCTTCAAGCAGCCATCAATCATCTGGACTGGTCTCCCATCTCTACCACCTCTGACATCAACTCATCCTGGGAATTCTTCCAAAGTAAATTGCTCTCTCTCATGCACAGATTTATCCCATCTCGTCTTCAGTTGTCATACCCTTCCTCCCGTCCATGGTACACGGAATCTTGTGGTGAGGCTGTTGCCCAGAAACAACTTGCCTTCGTCTCCTGGAAAGCAAATCCAACGGAAGGAAATCTCATTTCCTTTCACAAAGCCCGAAACAAGTGTGTGTCCACCCTCAGGAGAGCCAGGAAACAATATCTCTCCATTCTCAAGACCGAACTCTCTTATCTGTCTCCCTCTTCCAAAATCCTGGTGGCGTCTGGTCAAATCCGTTTCTGGTGTTTGTTCCCCCTCCATCCCCTCCCTTACCTCAAACGGCTACACAGCTGACTCCGCACGTGAAAAAGCTGAATGCCTCAACTCTGTGTTTGCCTCTAAATCTTGTGTCCCAAACCCATCCCTCTCTGTACCCACCATACCCAGTCGTACCCTGCTGCTCCTGGACTCCGTGTCCTTTCCTCCTGACAAGGTGGAAAAGTTTCTGTCAACCCTCGACTCTGATTCTGCAACTGGACCCGACGGCATCAGCCCACGGGTCCTAAAATCCTGCTCTGCTGCTCTATCTCACCCTCTCTCTGTTCTCTTCACCCTCTCTTTTGCTCAAGGTCAACTGCCATCTGCTTGGAAATCAGCCAACATCACCGCTTTGCACAAAAAAGCTGCAAAAACAGATCCTAGCAACTACAGACCAATCAGCCTTCTCCCAATTATCAGCAAAGTCATGGAATCCATCATTGCTTCGGATATGAAATCTTTCCTCTTCTCCAATGGCTTGATCTCTGATCATCAATTTGGTTTCAGACCAGGTCACTCTACTCTGGACATGCTGCTTCTGCTGTCTCAACAATGGATGGAGGTCCTCAATGCCAAACAGGAAATTAGAGCTGTCTCCCTCGACATATCACGTGCCTTCGACACGGTCTGGCACCCCGCTCTGCTCACCAAACTCTCCTCCTTTGGTATCCATGGAAATCTCCACGCATGGCTGGCGGACTTCCTCTCTAGTCGTCGTCAACGTGTGGCCCTGAATGGGTTTCTCTCATCTCCTCTTCCTGTTCAGGCTGGAGTTCCCCAAGGCAGTGTTCTGGGCCCCGTGCTTTTTCTGGTCTTCATCAATGATCTCTCTGACTCTCTCGAAAATCCTCTCTATCTCTTTGCTGATGACTCCACTCTCTGCCGCTCCATTCCTCTTCCCTCAGATCGGCAGTCTGCTGCCTCCTCACTCTCTGAAGACCTGGACAAAATCACAGACTGGTCAAACAAGTGGAACATGTCTTTCAATCCTGACAAATCTCACACTCTTACTATGTCTCTCCGAAAAGATCGACTGGACAACCCTCCCATCTACTTTCTCAACAATCCTCTCCAAGAAGTTCTGTCGCTCAAGATTTTGGGTCTCACTATCTGCCATGATCTTTCTTGGGAAAACCACATTTCCAAGCTGGCCTCCAAAGCCAGTCGCCGACTGGGCATCCTCCGTCGTGCGAAGTCCTTCCTCGGCACACCTGAGCTCCTCACCACATACAAGGCTTTCATCCGCAGCTCAATGGAATACTGTTCTCCCCTATGGGCCGGTGCTCCTGCCTCACACCTAGCTCGGCTTCACGCTGTTGAAACCAAAGCTTTCAGAATTATTGGAATCTCCCGCGATGAAGCTATCTCTGAGGGCCTTTCACTCACTCACCGCAGGCAGGTAGGTGGTCTTTCTGTCTTCTACCGACTCCTCTCCGGCCTTGCACCCCCAGCTCTCTCTGTGCTCTGTCCCCCAAATATTCCTACAGGTCGCACAAGATCTGCCAGCAACCCTCTGATGGTTAAACTGCCGAAATCTCGGCTCTCTGCTCACCTTCACTCTTTCATTCCTCTTTTCTCCCGCCTCTGGAACAAACTCCCTCACTCCCTTCAATCCCACTCCTCCCTCCAGGTCTTTAAAACAGCTGTTCACCACCATCTCTTATCTTCCCCCATCCAAAACCTTGATCTTTTCTACCCCCGCTAATTCACCCCAGATCCACCTTGTTTGAAATTCCAACTTCTTTCCTGGAAGTCCTGGCAGTGTCCATATGTTTTATACCTCTCCCACCGCCCCCTTCCCATGCCCCCCCCCCCCTTCCCATGCCCCCCCCCCAAAGCCCTCGCCCTCTCTCAGATCTCTCGATGTCTCCATGTCTCTCGGTCCCTGCTCTCAAATGTTGTGTTTGTGTCCTTCCCCCTCTCTCCCCATCTTGTCTACCGCTCCCGATGTTATATGTTTTATGTGTCGGTTTGTCTTTCTGTGTGATTAATGTTCGCTCTTTCACGAGCCTCGATCTTGTATACAAAAAAAAAAAAAAAAAAAAAAAAAAAACTCCTCGAAATAAAGCCCCGTCACTTCCGCCCGATCCCCTTAAAGGGGCGTGGCTCCAGTAACCGAGCGCACGCAACACCCATACCGTCAATAATCCCATTGGTAACGTGACAGTGAATTATGAACAACCCAGCCTCTATGTGGTATCGCCCCACACACCTCTATATCTCCAAAATCGCTGCATGGAAAAAATTGAAACATGGCTCATTGGAAAGAACTTCATATGGGGAATAGGCATTGCTAACGATTATGTCATTGGTGCCATAATTATGATGTCATAATTCGACAGGGACAATGCTTAGTTTATTCGACAGGGACAATCAGTTTGAAATGTATTGAGCGTGATCTATGCAACAATTATATTAGAGAATATAAATTTATGATGTCATCGCTCACATGGTCTGTCAGCCATATTGGATCAAAGAAAAAAAAAGAAGTTCAAAAACAGAAGAGTTGGCTCGCAATAAGTTGACTGCGCAGGGTAAGTATTCTATAAATACCATCTAGTTACCCTGCGCTCAGGAAGCAAAAAGCAGGGTTAAGCATTCAGTTGTATACGTGTGCCATGTGCCGTAGTTGTCTGCATTTTAATAATTCATTTTCTCAGCAACCGTTGGTCCGATTGACACGAAATTTAACATAGAAGCGCCTCCGCCTGTAGATTTTTCTATTCATAATTATGACGTCATAGGTCACGTGGTATGGACGCCATCTTGGAAAAAGTTCAAAAACAGAATAGTTGGCTCGCAATAAGTTGACTGCGCAGGGTAAGTATTCTATGAATACCATCTAGTTACCCTGCGCTCAGGAAGCAAAAAGCAGGGTTAAGCATTCAGTTGTATACGTGTGCCATGTGCCGTAGGTGTCTGCATTTTAATAATTCATTTTCTTGGCAACCGTTGGTCTGATTGACACGAAATTTAACATAGAAGCGCCTCTGCCTGTAGAATTTTCTATTCATAATTATGACGTCATAGGTCACGTGGAATGGACGCCATCTTGGAAAAAGTTTACACCTCTATATCTCCCAAACCGCTCAATGGAAAAAATTGAAACATGGCTCATTGTCAAGTACTCACCATGGGGAATAAGATAAGATGATGCTGATGTGATTGGTGCCTTAATTATGACGTCATAATTCGACAAGTACAATGCTTGATCTGATCAGTATGAATAAAACAAAAATTCCTCTGCAACTGTTAGACCGATGGACAGGAAATTTTTAGAATATGTGCAGCTCTTCCTGTAGAATTTTTAAATGATAATTATAACGTCATAGGTCACGTGGTACAGACGCCATCTTGAAAAAAAGGAAAAAAGTTGCACCTCTATATCTCCAAAACAGCTCCATGGAAAAAATTGAAACATGGCGTATTCTCAAGTACTCCCCTTGGGGAATAAGATATGTTAATGATGATGTCATCAGTGCCTTCGTTATGACGTCATAATTCGACAAGTACAACACGTATCCAATCATTGTGAATTTTTTTCACAGCAACTGTGGGTCTGATGGGCACGAAATTTTCACCATAGGGTGCCTCCTCATGTAGAATATTTTAATGATAATCATGACGTCATAGGTCATGTGTTACAGGCGACATCTTGGAAAAAGCGTTGCACCTCTATATCTCCAAAACTGCTCAATGGAAAAAATTGAAACATGGCTCATTGTAAACAAGCGTTACGCCTAGGTCCCCTGTCGGTGAAGTGATGTGAGTGGACAAAGTGGAAGACGCAAGGCGGCCATCTTGGATTTTGACGTTGCGACCCAATTTTCAATGGCGTTCTTCCTTATGCCTAGATACACCCACACACCAGATTAGAAGTTAGTACTTCGCTTATTTTTCAAGATATTTCGCTCACAAGGTTCAGACATACATCGTGGCGGCCATCTTGGATTTTGACGTGGCGACCCAATTTTCAATAGCGTTCTTCCTTATGCCTAGATACACCCACACACCAGATTAGAAGTTGGTACTTCGCTTATTTTTCAAGATATTCCACTCACAAGGTTCAGACATATATGGCGGCGGCCATCTTGGATTTTGACGTGGCGACCCAATTTTCAATAGCGTTCTTCCTTATGCGTAGGTACACCCACACACCAGATTAGAAGTTAGTAGTTCGTTTATTTTTCAAGATATTTCGCTCACAAGGTTCAGACATATATATGGTGGCGGCCATCTTGGCGTTTGACGTGGTGACCCAATTTTCAATAGCTTTCTTCCTTATGCCCAGTTGCACGCACACACCAAATTAGAATTCGGTCCTTCGCTTACGCACGCACGCACATCCGCACGCACGCACGCACGGATGGACGCACACACGCATGGACGGACGGACGGACGCACACACAGACGGAGGGGAAAACCATCGTCCCCCTTTTGCTCCGTGGTGCGACCGGGGACAAAAACAGACTACTGAACACAATTTGCACACATACATTAAGGCAGTCAACCAGAAAAGGTGTCCCTAACCCATTGCAAAAAAAATAAATCCAACAAGTACAGATACATTCAAAGTACACCATAAACATGCCAAATAAATAAATATCCTCCAGCGCGATATTGCCGGGACGCCTGGAGATGGAATAGGAAAGGAACGATGTACAAAAACAGGTGAAAATTTAAGACGTCACACATGAAACTGAAACAGCAACAAATACAGCCCCAACGATTGCAAAAAGGATTGAAGAAAAATATAAAGTGAAATATTAACAGACATACACCAACAACTGGGAGAATAACAAAAGAGCAAGGCAATATAGAAAAAAAGAAGAGTTGGACAGATTGGGTATAGACAAAGAAGGCTCATTGGAATGGCTAAGAAGAGGTCAGCTCAACTGGGATGGAGAAGGATTCATAATAAATGTGAAAGACCAATGACACTATACCAGTATATCAGTATACTATACCAATGGCTTCAAACAATTTGCGGGACCGAGTCAATCGGACAGGTGTATATTCTGCAAGTTAGAAACAGAATGCATGAGTCACATCTTATCGGGATGTAAAAAAAACTCATACCAGGACAGTTGTACACACAAAGGCACAACAAAGTGTGTGGATTAAACCACTGGCACATCTGCCAAAACTTCAATATCCCAGTTCCAGAAAAGTCATGGTAACATGAACCAAAAGTGACAATTTAAAAGAAGGACCTACCAATGAACTACAACCTCATGATCCCATTGAGCATGAATGTAGAAAACAAAGCATTTCAACCAGATATAGTACTTAGGTACAAAAAATAAAAGGCGGCATTGTTAATTGAGGTATTAATACCCAACAATTTTTCCCTAAACTGCAGAAATCAAGAAGTCCAAATACCATGATCTCAAAAATGAAGTCAAAAGATCATGGAAGCTAAAGAATGCCAAAATTGTACCAGTGATAATTGGGGCAATGGAAATAATAAAGAGGAACGTCATGGAGATCTTAAAAACTTTCCCTTGGAATATTGCGTCAAACAAACTGCAGGTGGAGGCTCATTGACGATGCTTAAAAGAGCACTCAGAACAAAACTTTGACAATAAGAAAACTTCACAGCTTGGTTCATGAATCATGTCTTCCTGAAATGAAAACTTTGAGACCAGGGAGGACTCCTTTCCACCTTCTGATGCCTACATATGGATATAACAACACACACACACACACACACACACACACACACACACACACACACACACACACACACACACACACACACACACACTATAAATCGCTGTAGTTCTGTAGTTATAACTACCTTACTAATATTTCCCTACCTCATGGTCAACTTGAACAACGAATAATTTTAATGATCCTCAGTTTCAGTTACCTCCAATTTCTTCAGATACTTCTGAGACGTCAGCTCTCCTCTGGACTCAGGCTCTCAACGAAAAAAAGTCTGTCCTGGTGCTGCACAAGTTTACTTCGTAATTCATGTCAAAGCACGTTGCCAGGAATTATCAGTTCAAAAGTGAATTGGATCGGCGTCATGATCAATTATATTGAATTCCTAACTAAACATTATCCATTTGAGTTGCAATAATAAATCACCAAATGATTTATTTTCAAAGTATAATGAGTGAAGCACCTAAACCTTTGCAACAAACAAGATTGTATTCATCCTTTTATTGTATACCCTTGTAATCCGTCCATAACTTTTTGAGATATCTTGCTCTGAGACAGACAGACAGACAGACAAACAGCGGTGAAAACATAACCTTCGTACATCTTCGGTGGCGGAGGTAATCACTGGTGGTTGAGGTTCAAGCATGCCCACCAGAAAGCAACAGCATGGAAGGTTTGACAAAATCTACTTTTGACTGATACTGAACGGAAGAAAATGAATTGGAAGTAAAATGTAGATGCAGAAAGCAGAAGTGGAAGATATTGTTTATTTTGCCTCTGGAGTTTAGCGATGATGCATGAAGTGATGAGAGAGATAGGAAACCGGACAGATAGACACCATCACATTACTTTTATAGAAGAAGAAATCGATGTCTGTGCGGATATGAGCTCCTTCCGAACCGACAAAAGTTGCCTGCTGCTCGACAGAAACCATATTGCTGAAATGTCCTTCCCTTTTGTTCAGTTTGCTTGGTATTCCAATCGGAAGACATGCCGGTCACCATGCTGGAGACCCCAGGTTCAAATCTAATATGCTGCGTTGATTTATCCTTCGTCTCTTAATCCCCTTGTAATTAATGTAGAAGTACCCTCATGCCTCCCAATCCATATAAAGTGTAAGTGTAGCTGTCCTACTTGTGTAAATGCTCCTCAATAACCCTAAATGCTCCTCAACCCCAACCCTAACCCTAACCCTAACCCTAACAACCCTAACCCTAACCCTAACCCTAACCCTAACTACAAGGAGCCTTAGACACTGTAAAGGAAGTAGACTCAAGGACATGCACAGTTTTTGCTTTAATCTGAATGAGAAATGCGCTGCAGGTCTCTGATTGCATTCACAACTTTTAAAAAGCATATCTTCCCAACTTATTTGCAACAATAAAATGAAAAACGATCAAGTAGTTCAGCATCTCAGAAAGGAGAATATTTTTCTTGAGCTTCGCATTACCTGTAAGGAAGCCCCAATAAAGCCCATGTTGTACTTCTACCAATAATACATTTAATCAGTTTCGTTTATCTCTTAGAATGCATTGATCTTTAAACCATAAAATAAATAAATCGCAAGACCTTGTTTAGCCCCAGCCATTCACATTCCTGCCCTTGGTTCAAATTGGCGAAAACCCGTTTCTCACCCAGAAGCCTCCGGGTGAAAGTCGAATTTCTACCTGACAAAACAAACGCATTGCTTTTCTGGTGCTTCCTTCGAGCCATCGTGACCTTCGCAGAGCTTTTGAGCCATTCACTCCCCTGTCCGTAATCCTCTTCCAACTGTTTTTAACACTTGATTGACCCACAGTTATCTGCCTGTCCAACACAGCGTCTATCTTCCGAGCTTTGTCAGTCCAGTTGCGGGATATCGGATCGTTCTTACCCAATCTCGAAGCCGTGTCTTTTCACATTCTCCTCCATGTCTCTTGCTTTTAGCAACCTGCATTGCCCCTATTTAACCGCTGTGGTTCTGTAATTACAACTACCTTATTAATAGTCCCCTTACCTCATGGTCAACTTGAATAATGACTAATTTAATGATCCTCAGTTTCAGGTAGCACCTACATATTCAGATTACAGTCTATAGAAATTGCCTTTTCTCATATGATTGTTTATTTATCTAGAACCTATGCTTGACTGGAGTCGTCCAGGAAGGACCTCACCATGATACATCATTGCTTGGTCATTCTCCTCCAGTGACATTTCTTCCATTGTAGCCTGAAGCTTTGAGTTGCCCTGCTGGAAGCTCAAATTGCTCAACTCATCAATAATGCTCGTTATACATTATTGAACTTACGACTCAAACTTTTCGCCTAATGCAGCCATTACCACCAAAGTAAAAAGTTCAACATCATCAAGCAGTAAACCATCAATGTCATCAATCAAATGCGGACAGGCTGCAACCTCATGTCCTTCGCAAAACATAAACAGCCATGCAGTGCATCATCCCCTTTTGGTGGAGACTCAAGAAGATTTCCTGCAGGTTTCCGTTATTCCGGAGTGCAGTCGTTTTCCTGAATTTGTCCCTCTGAGAGCAATTTTGCAAAAATGCTGCCACATAGTTTAATTATCAAGGCTTTTCTCAAACGTTTTGGTTGTGAGGCGAGGCCTGGTTATTGTATTGTGCTGGTTGCTTTCTAAAAGTGTGGGTTTCCATTTGTTTTTTGAGATTGCAGCATCAATAAAACATTTACTAATTGCCGTACCTCAAGTGTAGACATGGTATTCACATGCTTTATGTATGAGATATACTCATTCACAGGCCGGATGTGGTAAAAACCCATTTTCTGAACAAGGATAATCAATTGCACTTAACAACTAGAAGGGCATTCGGTAGAGCGCAAACCTCCGCCAGGCTGAGCAATTTAGGTTTTGCATCCCACTGATAGGCCAGATCTGGATCCGGAACTGAACTAAAATTGAATCAGCTTGTTTATGTCACCTACCCAATTCATCCACCAAGTTTGATCATAAATCGTGCACACTTTTCGTAATATCATGAAATATATAGTTTTTCGCACCATCTCTCAATGGTGACGAATTACAAAAAAAAATTTTTGAAGAATTCTCCAATCCGGATCTGGACCTTCACCAAAATCTAATCAATTCGTCCTTATCACACACCCAACCATTCCACCAAATTTCATCTGAATCTGTCTTCAACCTTTTGAGACATCCTGTTCACAGTCACACACACAGTCACACACATACACACATTCACACACACACACACACACACACACACACACACACATACACACATACACATACACACATACACATACACATACACACATACACAGTCACAGACAGTCAAACAGACAAGTATATAGATAAACAGACAGATAGACAGACAAACAGACAGGGGTGAGAACATATCCTCCGCCCACCTTTGATGGCGAGGTAAAAAGTGCAGTGAAATGCAAATGACTGTCTTTATTTCGATGTTCACAGGTGTTTTTGGTGAAACTTTTGATTCAAAAACAGTATATAACTAGAAAGCATCTCAATATGCATTTACTTCATAATCGATATAAACTTGACGAAAACAACAGCTAAACGAGAACAATGCGACTGTGTCACTAATATGCCTCCTCATAGTCCCACAACGGGTAGATGCCATCACTCTGCATATGTATGCGTGGGGATCACGTTTGTGAAGTTTCGTGTTGATCGGATAAGGTTCGTTTTTCTATCCAAGATGGCTGCCAAACCATGTGACCTACGACATCATAATTTTCAAACTATATGCAACAGTGCTGTTAGATTCTATTTGTAAAATTTTGCATCGATTGGGTGAACGGTTTCAGAGATATAATTTTTCCTTCAATCCAATATGGCTGCCAAACTATGTGACCTATGATGTCATAAATTTAATATTTCAATAAAAATGGGTCATAGATCATGTGCATGCAATTTCAGATTTTTAGGATAAGGAATTCGATTAAAACATTTTTGGCTGGTATACCACTTCACCGGTGATGTCATTATTATCATATTTTTGTTCGCCATTGGGAGTACTTGACAATGTGCCAAGTTTCAAATTTTACCATTCAGCGGTTTTCGAGAAATATTTTATTATTTGCTTTTAATCCAAGATGGCTGCCATACCACGTGACCTATAACGTCACAGTTATCATAAAAACATTCTGCATGGGTGTCACTCCTACCCTGAATGTTTAGTCTCAATCGGACATATGGTTGTTGAGACAATCGAGGTTTAGCCTGTACGGACAGATGGACGGACAACCCGAAAACATAATGCTCCCGCCCACAAACATAAAAAATGTGAAATTGATTAAATAGTGTTCTCCATAATTGCATAACAATGGTATTTTTTTTTACGGCACAGCGTATAGGGCAAAGCCGTCTAGAACAGTGTCTGTCTGTATGTATGTATGTATGTATGTATGTATGTATGTATGTATGTATGTATAGTATGTATGTATGTACAGTATGTATGTTCCCTCAAACGTACACCAATCAGAGCTGAGGATCTGGTCACATGACAGGGGTGATGTGATGTCATTGCAGCGGTAAGACAGCTGACTTCACACACCGCCATTTTGAATCCTATGCCGTTCAGGCCAGACATATCGATTAACCTGTCAGGTATCACAATCTGCATGCTCTACCTTTACATTTTTCATTCAGTGTGAAACTGTAAAATCCTTACGAGATTGATGGTATCGCAAATCGAGGGATTCAGAGACACAAAGCAAGCATCCAAAAAGCGGTTTATTCCCAGAAGTGACGACACAGGAAAAAGCACTCGGGGCGCCCAACAGGTGGCGGAGCCCAGGAAAGGATATGACATCACAGTATGTTACAGAAACACAAACAAACACGTGGAACACATGAAGTAAAAACACGTGAAAATATGGATCGTTTATAACACTTGATTGTTATTGTTGTTGTTTGTGGGTTTGTTCTCTGTAGTTTTATATATTTTTTGCTATTGCTGCGCAAAATATCACGACTGCATATATAAATTTGAATGCTCGTTTCGTGTCCTAAAGGGTTTCTCCTGTCGTAGAATAATAAATGTTTATATTCAAACTGCTGTGTGAATAAACCATACATCAGAGCTTCTTCCTCTTCTTCAAATCGCAAAGAGGCTTTGAGAACTGGCTGATTCGTGATTAAACAAACGATTTTTTACGGCGTAGATGTTTGGTTCCTGTGCTTACAGCATTGTCTCTCCGTATGCATGTATGTATGTATGTATGTATGTATGTATGTATGTATGTATGTATGTATTGTAGCGACCCATGGGTCCCCCAAAGCTCGAGACCAGCAACAGAATCTCCTGGCCCAAGCCGGTGACGTAACCGGCGGCCAAACCGCGGCGCCGAGGTTATAATCCTTTGCACCTGTCGGTCACATGACCACCAAAGCGTGCCTCGCCTGAGAGGCGGGGTTTGGGTTCTGATGTATGCTTTTTGGTTTGGATATATATATGCGAACCCGATAAACGGGCTTTCAGAGTTCCCGAGATGATTATACAATAAACATCTTCTCGGACGAGTTTGTGGCTTGTCCGTCACTTCGTCCGTCTCAAGCAGGAGCGCTGCTCCTTCACTGGTGACCCCGAGTTTACGACACGCGATGGACACGGCAGTGTCCCTCAAGCTGCCCACTTTCTGGGAAGCACATGCCGCTGTCTGGTTCGCTCAGGCGGACTCCCAGTTCGCCCTGCGTGGCATTACGGAGGACACCACGAAATACCATTACGTGGTCACCGCGCTCGGCTCCGTGACTGCCGCCCGCTGCCTGAGCCTCCTCCAGAGCCCGCCCGCTGACGGCAAGTACGACGCCATCAAGGCACTTCTTCTGGGCGCTTTCGCTCTCTCCCCGGCTGAACGCGCACGACGCCTGCTCGACCTTCCTGAGCTCGGCGATACGCGCCCGTCCGAACGTATGGGCTACATGCTCGCGTTGCTCGGCGAGCATCCCTCGGATTTCCTTTTCCAAGAGCTTTGTCTCCACCAGCTCCCGGCCCAGGTCTGGGTCGCCCTGGCAAGCACGACCATCACGAACCCCTGCGACCTCACCAGGGAGGCCGACAAGATCGATTCGGCAAGCCAGCTCATCGGAGTGGCGAGCCAGCTCGTCGGGGTGGCTGCCGGGAGCCCGCCCGCCGCCCAGTCGGCGCCCGCGGCGCAGTTTCCCGACACCCGCGATGCAGCTTCCTTCCCGGAGGCCGCCGGGCCGGCGCGACTGGCAGCGGCGACGCCGCGTCGCCCGGTCCCGACGCGTCGACCGGAGCCCCCGCCAGACCCAGCCTGGTGTTATTTCCACGCCAGGTTCGGGCGGCAGGCCCGATCATGTCGACCCCCGTGCACGTTCGGCAAGTCGGGAAACGGTCGGGTCGGCGCTCACTACCAGCCATGAGCGCCGGCCGTTCCGGAAACCTGCTATTCATCGCGGACCAAGCGTCGGGGCGGCGTTTTCTCTGCGACACCGGCGCTCAGCTGAGCGTCATTCCCGCTTCGGCGGAGGACAGGCGGGCCGCCATTTGCGGCCCCTCCTTAATCGCGGCCAACAGCTCCGCCATCCGCACCTTCGGCCCACGCACCGTCGCCCTCCGCTTCGGCAGCCAGCTCTTTCGCTGGGAGTTCGTGACGGCGGACGTCCCCATGGCTTTGCTCGGGGCCGATTTCCTTTGCGCCCATGGGCTGCTGGTCGACGTTAAACGTCGGCGTCTCGTCAATGCCGAAACTTTCAGCTCGCTGGCGTGCGCCTTGAGCCGTTCCGCGCCCACCAAGCCTTAATGCGTCCTCCCGTTGGCAGACGACTTCGCGCGTCTCCTCGCGGAGTTCCCGGCCCTCACACGACCGACGTTTTCGGCCGTCGCGGTGCGCCACGGCATCGAGCATCACATTCCCACTACGGGCCCGCCGGTGTACGCCCGAGCTCGCCGTCTCGACCCAGCCAAACTCGCCGTCGCCAAGGCCGAGTTTGCCGCGCTGGAGTGCCTCGGCATCGTGCGGCGCTCCGACAGCGCCTGGGCCTCGCCGCTGCACATCGTCCCGAAGGCGGGGGGCGGATGGCGGCCATGGGGCGACTACCGCCGCCTCAACGACGCCACTACCCCCGACAGGTACCCCGTCCCGCACACCCAGGATTTTTCCGCCCGGTTGGCGGGGTGGACCATTTTTTCAAAAGTGGACCTGATTCGGGGGTACCACCAGGTGCCCGTCCGCCCCGCGGATATCCCGAAGACGGCCGTTATTACACCTTTCGGCCTCTTCGAATTCCTCCAGATGCCCTTCGGCCTCAAAAATGCGGCACAGGCGTTCCAGTGCCTGATGGACGGCGTGCTGCGTGACTTGCCGTTCCTCTTTACCTACCTGGACGACATCCTCGTCGCCAGCACGTCCAGAGCCGAGCACCTCCTCCACCTCCGGACGCTGTTCGGCCGCCTCAGCGAGCACGGCTTGATCGTCAACCTGGCCAAATGTCACTTTGGTGCGGCGACGATCGACTTCTTGGGCCACCACATCACCCGGAACGGCGCCGTACCGCTACCGGCCAAAGTCGAGGCCATCGCCGGTTTCCCGCGCCCCCGCTCCGTCAAGGCGCTGTAGGAGTTCCTCGGGATGGTGAACTTTTACCACTGCTTCGTGCCCCAAGCTGCGCAACTCATGCGGCCCTTGTACACCGCCCTCCGCGGCCAGCCGGCGAAGCGCGACGTCGTCTGGTCCACGGACATGGACGCGGCTTTCACCGGTGCGAAACGGGCCCTCGCCAACGCCACGCTGCTGGCCCACCCGGTACCCCATGCTCCCATCGCCCTCACCACGGACGCCTCCGACTACGCCGTGGGCGCGGTTCATGAGCAATGGGTAAACGGGACCTGGCAGCCGCTCGCGTTCTTCAGCCGGCAACTCCTGCCCAACGAGTTGAAGTACAGCACTTTCGACCGCGAGCTCCTCGGGCTGTACCTGGCCGTCCGCCATTTTCGCCACCTCCTGGAGGGCCGCCCGTTCACGGCCTTTGTCGACCACAAGCCATTGATTTTCGCCATTGCCAAGGTCACGGAGCCGTGGTCGGCCCACCAGCAGCGCCACCTCTCCGCCGTGTCGGAATACACCACGGACATCCAGCACGTCGCCGGAAAGCACAACGCCGTGGCCGACTGCCTTTCTCGAGCCGGCGCCAACGCCGTCCACCTCGGCGTCGATTTCGCCCTGATGGCGACGGTCCAGGCCACCGACGGCACGGTGCAGGCGCTCCGGGTGGCGGACACGGGCCTCCGCTTGGCTGACGTCCCCTTCGCGGACACGGTCCTGCTTTGTGATGTCTCCCAAGGCCGACCTCGCCCCGTTGTGCCGGTCACCTGGCGGCGTCACATTTTTGCTTCGCTCCACGGCCTCTCACACCCGGGCCGGAAGGCGTCCCAGAGGCTGGTGCGGGCACGTTTCGTCTGGCACGGGTTGCGACGGGACGTCCGTGACTGGGCCAACGCCTGCACACCCTGCCAGCGGGCCAAGGTCCACCGTCACACCCAGGCTCCGCTGGCTCCTTTCACCGTGCCCGAGCGACGTTTCGACCACGTCCACGTGGACCTGGTGTGTCCCCTGCCCCCATCGCAGGGGTTCACCCACCTGCTTACCATGGTGGACAGGACCACCAGGTGGCCGGAGGCCGTGCCCCTCGCCTCCACCACCACCGCCGACGTGGCCCAGGCGTTCATCGCCACCTGGGTCGCGCGTTTCGGTGCACCGACGGACATCTCGTCGGACCGCGGCCCACAGTTCACGTCCGAACTGTGGGGCGCGGTCGCCCGCACGTTGGGCGTTACCCTGCACCGCACCACGGCCTACCATCCCCAGGCCAACGGGTTGTGCGAGCGGTTCCACCGCTCCATGAAGGCCGCACTCATGGCCGGCCTCCAGGAGGATGGCTGGGCCGACCGGCTCCCGTGGGTCCTTTTGGGCCTCTGCACGGCTCCAAAGGAGGACCTCTAGGCGTCCACCGCCGAGCTGGTGTACAGCCAGGCCCTCCACGTCCCGGGCGAGTTCGTGCCCGACGCCACCAGCCCCTGGTCCGCCGCGTGCCAGCGCATGGACTTCCAGGTAGCCGCCCAACGTTTCGCCCCGGTGCCCACGTCCCGCCACGGCGACCCCCAATCCTACGTCCCCCCAGCACTCCGCACGGCGGAGTACGTCTTTGTGCGCCACGACGCGCACCGGGGGCCGCTCCGGCCACCATACGACGGACCCTTCCGGGTCCTACGACGGGACAACAAGTCCTTCGTCGTCAGCATCGGTGGCCGGGCGGACCGGATTTCGGTGGACCGCCTCAAGCCGGCCCACATGGATGTCGGCCAGCCGCCACGGCTGGCTCTCCCACCGCGGCGCGGCCGCCCCCCGTCCACTGCACCCCCCGTCCGGCCACCCGCCACCACACCGGACCCCCCCCCCCCCACGACCAGCCAGGGGTCGTTTCGGGCGGGTCATCCGGACCCCCCTCAGGTTGACCTCCCTGGACCAAGTCCATTCTGGGGGGCGTGTGTAGCGACCCATGGGTCCCCCAAAGCTCGAGACCAGCAACAGAATCTCCTGGCCCAAGCCGGTGACGTAACCGGCGGCCAAACCGCGGCGCCGAGGTTATAATCCTTTGCACCTGATGGTCACATGACCACCAAAGCGTGCCTCGCCTGAGAGGCGGGGTTTGGGTTCTGATGTATACTTTTTGGTTTGGATATATATATGCGAACCCGATAAACGGGCTTTCAGAGTTCCCGAGATGATTATACAATAAACATCTTCTCGGACGAGTTTGTGTCTTGTCCGTCACTTCGTCCGTCTCAAGCAGGAACGCTGCTCCTTCAGTATGTCCCTTGTCCCTCACATATTTATCCTACATATTGGGTGAGTTTTATAGCCACAATTACGCTTCTGAAAGGTAGAATGTGATGCCATTTGGCTTTGCCAGTTTTGTTTCTTTCAACACCCTTTAGGGAACGTTCATATGTTACATCATATACCTGGTTGGGGCAGATTATCACACTTGATAATTGGGGGGAACTGAAATTATGACAACAGGGTGATGATATATGACGGGGGATCGGGGGGGAGGACATGCCCCCCAGATCATATATAATTAAAACTTTGATTAAGGGCTCTTCAAACATTGAAGCATTTCTTATGACTGCCTCCATCCATCCTAAGCCTGGTGTTGGCTTAACGGTTAGGGTGGAGGGCTTGGGATCCTAGGTTCCTGAGTTCAAATCCTGGTCAGCTGCTGAATTAACACCAGGTGGAGTTGACTCAGCCTGTCATCCTTCAAAATTTGGACCAACTCACTGGGTCCTCTCTCAAGGAGGTTGGTGGCAGGATTTGCACTCCGGCCACTGCAAAACACAAAATAGAGGTACACATAATGGGTGTGTGGAGGAATGAGGTGTAGGAGAGGAAACATGTGGTGGACAAGATGGATTTAGAAGCAGACTTTCAAAAAGGACAAAAATGGAAATTTTGATGGAAATTGGCATGGGGATGGGGTAGAATATATGGTTTTGGTTTTGGATCTGAGATGGTGGTGAACAGCTGATTATAACACCTGGAGGGAAGAATGAGATTGAAGAGGATGTGGAAGTTGGGTGCACATGCAGGAAAACACAGGAATGAACAAGCGTTACGCCTCGGTCCCCCGTCGGTGAAGTGATGTGAGTTGACAAAGTGGAAGACGCAGGAAACATGGAAGAGTCGATAATATTTGCGAGTGGGTTGGAGACACACCCACACACCAGATTAGAAGTTAGTAGTTCGTTTCTTTTTCAAGATATTACGCTCACAAGGTTCAGACATACATGGCGGCGGCCATCTTGGATTTTGACGTGGCGACCCAATTTTCTATAGCGTTCTTCCTTATGCCTAGATACACCCACACACCAGATTAGAAGTTGGTACTTCGCTTATTTTTCAAGATATGCCGCTCACAAGTTTCAACGCACGCACGCACACACGCACGCATGGACGCACACACGGACGGAAGGGAAAACCATAGTCCCCCTTTCGCTCCGCGGTGCGACGGGGGACAATAAGGAGGTGAACAGTGATTTTGGATGTTGGGGGTTTCACCAGAAGGGAGCTGGTGGTGGTGGACCGTGTGCAACCCAGGGAAATGTGAGAGGGGGGCGGGGGAGTGTGACAAACAATGAAAAGAGAGTGCAAGACCAGAAATGAGGTGGTAGAAGACAGATAAACCAACGACATGTCTGTGATGGAAAAGTGATAGGCCCATAGACTGAGCTTCATTGCAGGAGATTGCAGTCATTTTGAAGGCCTTGGATTATATGGTGAGGAAAGTGTGAGATAGAGGAGCCAGCCCCAAGGGGAGAGCAGTACTCCATTAAGCTGTGTATGAAAGCTTTGTAGGTGGATAGGAGTTCAGGTGTGCCAAGGAACGACTTTGCACAATGGAGGATGTCAGTGACCGGCCTTGGAGGCCAACTTTGAAATGTGGTCAAGAAACAATGGCTTATTGTGAGACCCTATAGTTTGAGTGACTGGACTTCCTCAAGAGGATTGCTAAGAAAGTAGATGGGACGGTGTCAACAAATGGTACTTTTGGAGAGAGAGAGAGAGAGTGAGTGAGTGAGTGAGTGAGATTTATCAGGATCAAAGACATATTCCAAGTGTTTGATCAGCTTGTGATTTTGTTAAGGTCTGAAGAAAGGGAAGAGGCTGTCTGTCTGAATGATGAGGGATGTCACGGCAAAGGGTGGAGTCATCAACAAATAGATAAATGGGATTTTCCAGAGAGTCAGAGAGATCATTGATCATCTTTTCATCTTTGAGGAGCTGAGTGAGGAGGGAGCCTGGAGAAGGTGGGGTGAGGAGGAAGCCTAGCGAGAGTTGAGTGAGGGGGAAGCTTGGAGATTGTAGGGTGTGGGTGATGCTTTGAGAGGGTCTGTGTGGGGAGAGGAGGGAAAAGCTTGGTGAGGGTGGGGTGAGGGTACGATGCAGATAGACGGAACATGATGTGGAGGGATGCTGAAGAAGGGAACACGAAGAAGGGTTGGGGTTGGTAGGGCCCAGGCTTGTAGGAGATGTGGGGAAGGGTAAAGACTCGGAGGGGATTGTCACCATAAAATAACGCGAAGGGTATTTGATTGTCGTGAGCAAACAACCTCTACAAACTGGATTTCTGAAGATTCTTATATGTGACATTCTGAGATAAAGATAATGGGATGGGTTGAAGGAATTTTTGTTTAAGGCAAGAAGAAAGGTCATATTGTAGGAATGGGAGGAGGGTTGATGGACCAAGCGCTTAAGTGTGTTTGGTTTGCAAAATTGGCTGATGAAGAAGAAAAGGAGGAACAGAACCTGTTGAAGAAGAAGAACACGTGGCATACTCATGATTGAGAAATAAGGAAAGTGAGGCATTTTTTATGTTTTAAAAAGCTTTTAAAGGAAGAAGAAGAAACGTTTCTCCATTAATATTCAGTTTGAAGATATTGTGATACGGTAGAGATAAAGAATGAGGTACAGGTACAGGAAGTAAAGGGAAAAGGCAGAATGAGTTCGTGTTTCTTTTTTAAACAATCTTTTTTTTTTGAAGTGAGTAGTGGGAATAGGATAACGACGAAGAGGCAGAAAGGACAATCTTTTTTGGGGAAAAAAAAGAATTGGAACGACAAACAACCTCAAAACACAGACAATTTTGCTCTTAGATATCCGAGTAATAGGCCTGAGCTACACAAAAATGAACTCACCAATACAACACAATAAGGTCCGATTTAACAGAGAAAATTGGATGAAAACACAAGAAGCAACACAGGAATGAAAATGAAATAGAAAAATATGACAGATCCAGTTTGGAAAAATGAGGTGGATGGAACAGGTTGGAGGTTCGACCTACATGTGGAGCAACCCTGAACCGGTGGTCTCCTGTATTGTTGAAAACTTGATGAGAAAAGCTCAAATGATAAACTAGAAAGCATCTCAAAATACTAAAGACTTAAAAAATGGTACGTGCTGCTTTTTCACCAACGTTCAGCATTTCCAAGCAATGCAACTGTAGACTGCATGAGTCACAGTAATGGCACCCACACAACTACTTTATTCGTTCATCTCATCCTGATTCTCGAAGAGATGAACAAACAAAATGGGTCGTGATGTCAAGATGTCTGTCCGTCTGTTAACTTTTTTTTTACATATTTACTTCTCCTTCCTTATCATCCGGCTGATTGTTCTGAAAATTGACACACGAATACAAGAAAGAAGCCCACACAATTGCTCAGGCTTAAATTTGTAGATTTTGGATAGTGGCGGTTCGGGGGGGGGGGGGGGGGTGGGGTTAGCCCCAAAACTTTGGATCCCTGCTCGTCCCATATTTACCAGCCGATTGGTCTGAACCCCGATACCGCCCTTTTTCTTGATGGTCCACAGGATCGCTCAGTCTTAGATTTTTCTGTTTTGTATCAGGGGGCCTTCCATGGAGTGAGGGGGCTCTGGGGGGGAGTTCCCCAAATCGGCAGAGGTCTGAACTATAACCTCAAGAGATCAACATCAGCCCACTCGTGGCTGTTTTATGATTGACTCTGTCTGTTGATGAAGCCAAATAGCTTATAACAGCCTATGTACCCACTAAATCAAATCCAATCGATGTTGTGAATATATATATACAGACTTGGCATTTAATATGGAATATTTTTTTTGTGGGGGTGAACTTACTTTTCAAGATGTCTTAGAACCAAAAGTTCATTGGAATTATGTTGAAATTATTCTAGATTTTGTTAATGTGACCTTTAAAAGAAACAAAAACCACATTTGACATTTCGAAACAAATAAATTGATCCTTGAAAGTGATGTAAACTGATATCGAACTCAATTCATGGACAGTACTGTGTTAAACTTCTGTACGTTTTCCAGAAGTATCTCTTTATTTTGGACATTAGCCAAAATTTTTTTTAACAAAAACAAAAGTTAAATTATGACTGGGATTACGGACAGTAAAATGACAGTTCAGTCCTTCGTGTAACCCCCACGAGCATTCAGGAGAGCACGTACATGTTGAGGCATGCTGTTCACGAGATTTGCCAAGGTTTGGACAGGAATCGCTTGCCATGCAGTGACAATAGCCTGCTGAAATTCACACACAGAGGTCGGCTGCTGGTCCAAGTGGTCGATTTGACGCGTTAATTCTGCCCACAAGTTCTCTATCGGATTCATATCCAGGGACATGGCAGGCCACTCCATATGCTCTACACCACGGTCAGCAAGAAAGTGTTGGATCATGCGAGCACGGTGAGGCCGTGCATTGTCATCTTGGAAGACAAAGTTTCCTCGAAAGGCTGCACGAGCAAATGGAAGCAATGTTTCTTCCAGAATGGCCCTGTACTTGAACTGGTTCATGATTCCATTCAGAACAACCAGGTCAGTTTTGCCCCCTGCATGAAAAGCAGCCCAAACGGTCACCCCACCACCTCCAGCTTGGACTCTTGGCACTATACAATCTTTGTTGTAGGCTTCATGCACTTGTCTGTGCACTCGGACGTGGCCATCTTGACGATAGACCAGAAATCTAGACTCGTCACTGAAGATCACGTGATTCCAGTGTCCTGGCTGGCATTGACGGTGCTTTCTGGCCCACTGCAATCGGCGCTGGTGGTGTTGTCTGGTCAGGCGTGGCTTTCTCAGGGGACGCCTGGCACGATAGCCTGCTTGAACCAGTCGTTGGTTGACTAGCCTTCTGGATACAGGCACATTTGTCAGTTGCTGCCACTCAGCCCTAAGCCGATTAGCTGACTTGGTACGGCCATTGCGGACTAACCGGTGCAGCTGGCGATCATCCCTCCTTGTGGTTCTGCGGGGACGTCCTGGCCTCGGTATTGGAGTAGGGACACCCCTCTAAGCATTTCGTTTCAGGATCTTTGACACCTGACCTTGAGTGATGCCATACTGCCGAGCAATAGCACGCTGTTTCATGCCATAATTTCATAAAGCCACCACTCCATGACAAACGGCATTGTCGAGTTGACGGACCATCTCCACAGGAAGCGGCAATAATTTTTGGAGACGTGCAGCAGTTGTTTTCCACTGATACAGAACGCAACAACCCTTGTATACCCGACTGTGAAGCCAATCATCAAATGCACCTGTCCATACATTTTGCAACGCCACCTGTGATATAATCCTGTTGTTGACTTCTTGCTGTGACAGACAATCAGTAACATGGTTCTTTTAACAAATAAATCACCGAAGTGTGAAAGAAACTCACCAGATTGATATACTGAGTTAAGAAAGTAAACCCAAGTCAAGAAGAAAAAAAATATTCCATATTAAATGCAAAGTCTGTATATATATATGTATATATACAATATATATATATACAATATATATTGTATATTGTATATATATATTGTATATATACATATATATACATATACAATATATATATATTGTATATACTGTATATATACAATATATATATATATATATATTGTTGCGGATCTGTCGCCGGCCTTCTCCCCTTATTAAGGGGGGGTTAATCCCCTTGTCTTTACTGACCTGGCGCGACCCGAGACATATTACGTCCCTTCTGGACAGCGCCAAATAGGGTTTCGGGACCAAATTCGCTCGTACCTAAGTACTAACGCTGCCCTGAAGTGAGGAAATAAGCCTCACATGAACCACGTGTGATGGTGATACGCCGAGCGGTTTGCGTACACGTGAGCCGCGCTATTATTAGTTACTAGACCCGATTGGAGCGATCTTATTTGTGCCACGCTTAGTCAATGGAGAAATCACAAAGGCGATCGAATTGGAAAGAAAAGGAAGAACAAATTGGTTTAATTATTATGCACGTATTTACAGCACAGGAGGAAGAGACACAGAGCAATCCTTATACAGTCTTATACTTAATACCCCAGGACAACGGGCCTGTCTGACACACACACTCACACGGGGATTGCAGATGGGCAGGATGCTGTTCAGGCCAAACGCGCTGGCTTGGTCGTCCCGGATCGGCCCCGTCCGGCTCTCCACGGTCCCCGGCACGTCCCGTGAAGGTGGAGGTCGTAGAAGACAGGACCGCGTATCATGTCGCTCGAATGGAACGGGTTATCTCTGGGCGAACGGTAGGGGCGGACTTAGCGCGGCTGGCAGCTATTCAGCCGTGTTCACTCGCTTTGGCTGAACCGCTTGGTGAGCAAGTTATCAACGCCCTGGCTGCGCCCTTGTATCCCTTGTAACAAAGTTCATACAGCGCGGGTGATCCTTTTCAAGCGCGTCTCCTTAGAATCCTCTCATAAACTCCGCACCAGCTCAGCGCACCTCCCTCGATAACTCTCAAGTCCTTCCCTCCGCGAGTCCTTCTCTCTGCGAGTCCTTCTCTCTCCGAGTCCTTCCCTCTGCGAGTCCTGATATCAAGCTCTCTCTCTGCAAGTCCTGTTTGCCGCACGTCCTCCTCTGCAAGTCCTGTTATCAAGCTCCCTCTCTGCAAGTCCTTCCGAGGGCTTTTCGCATCGGGTTATATATGCCACGCCCTTCGAACCCTCTGGAACTCACCAGACGCTCTTCACCACGCCCTCTCATGCCATTCCGCTCGAGCTCTGATTGGCTGGTTCCTTCTTACCATCCCCACTGCTGCCGCGCCGAGCTCAACCATCCTTCACCTTTCGAGGCCCTGCCTCGTGTTAACTTGACTAGTGGACAGCCAAATGGGATGCAGGATGGATTGCGCCCATAGAGGTAGAATGGAGGTCAGAGCAAAATGATTGTAGGGCCTATTCTCCTGCCTTTACACAACGTAGGTACTAAGAGAGGAAATGGCCTATTCTTACACATACTAAGACATAACTATACTACAAATGGGCCTATATGTTGCTCGTGTGACTATCTATGGGGGGCAAACCTTTAACCTTTATTAACCTTTACTGTACCAATCTCAAAACTGCAGCAATATCTATATATATATATACAGTCACGTGGAAAAGTAAGTACACCCCATGTAAAGTTTTGACTTTTTCAACATATTTCAACACACAGCTATTTGATCTTCATTTCAACAATATTGATAGATAAAGGTGATATAATAGAACAAATATCATGAAACATTTACATTTTGTAGTCCATTGTATAATTTAAATAAACATAAATGCCAATTTCGCATGTGGAAAAAGTAAGTACACCCCTACATTTATCAATACTTCAAATACCTAAAATTAGAATCAGGTGCACCAGCTCACGTGCAAATGATGAGAACATCGTTAGAGAGGATCTTGGAGGAACCTGTCTTACTTAAACCTCAGACATTTAGTTTGATTTGCTCTTTGTTGTTGAAGTGTGCGGTGTCACCATGCCGAGATCAAAAGAGCTCTCTGAGGCCTTCAGAAAGAAGGTTATAGATGCCTACGAGTCTCGGAAGGGATTTAAAAAGATCTCCAAACAATTTGAAATCAATCATTCGATTGTCCGGAAGATCATCTACAAGTGGAGAAGATTCCAAACAACTGCCAACTTGTTCAGGCCAGGCCGCCCCAGCAAGTTCAGCCCGAGAGCAGACCGCAAGATGCTGAAAGAAGTCTCGAAGGACCCCAGAATGTCATCACGCGACCTACAGGTAGCTCTTGCCACTGCTGATGTCAAAGTGCACGGGTCTACCATTAGAAAGAGGCTGCACAAGTTTGATCTACATGGGAGGTGTGCCAGGAAAAAACCTTTGCTGTTCAGAAGGAACATCAGGGCAAGACTAAAGTTTGCCAATGAACACCTAGGCAAAGACCAGCACTTCTGGACCAATGTGCTCTGGACAGATGAGTCAAAAGTAGAGCTATTTGGCCACAGTAACAGAAGACATGTTTGACGAAAAACAAAGACAGCATTAGACCACAAGAACCTGATACCAACTGTAAAGCATGGTGGTGGAAATATTGTGGTTTGGGGCAGCTTTGCTGCATCAGGGCCTGGGCAGTTCACCATCATAGAATCCACTATGAATTCTTCATTGTACCAGAGGGTAAATAACCACATTAACAGGCCATTTTCCCCCGCAAAGCGGGGGTTGGCCTTTTTCGGGGACCGTGGTTGTTGTTGTTTTTCGGTCCCCTTTTTGAAGCAATGTTTTACGGCCGGATTCCCTTCCTGCCGCCAACCCTTTTTGTCGCCTTTTACGACAAGCAGGTACCAGAGGGTGCTTGAGGATAATGTGAGGCCATCTGTCGGAAAGTTGAAGCTCAACCGAAGGTGGACCTTGCAACATGACAATGACCCTAAACATACCAGTAAATCCACCAAGGAATGGCTGAAAAGAAAGAAATGGAGGGTTCTGGAATGGCCAAGTCAAATCCCAGATCGAAATCCCATCGAGATGTTGTGGGGGGATTTGAAACGAGCTGTGCATGCAAGAAACCCCTCAAACATCACACAGCTGAAAGAATTCTGCATGGAGGAGTGGGCAAAAATTTATCCCAGTCGATGTCAGAGACTGGTAGACAGTTATAAGAAACGCCTACTTGAGGTTGTTTCTGTCAAAGGGGGCAATACCACCTATTAGAGCCAAGGGTGTACTTACTTTTTCCACATGCGAAATTTTCATTTATGTTCATTTAAATTATACAATGGACTACGAAATGTAAATGTTTCATGATATTTGTTATATTATATCACCTTTATCTATCAATATTGTTGAAATGAAGATCAAATAGCTGTATTTTGAAATATGTTGAAAAAGTCAAAACTTTACATGGGGTGTACTTACTTTTCCACGTGACTGTATATATATATATTGTATAGTTTTACTCAATAAGTCTTTTAATCTTCTTTCACCTGAAAAACATCGCCCGTCTCCGTCCATCCCTCTCCTCCGTGGCTGCAGAAACCCTCATCCACGCCTTCATCACTTCCCGTCTGGACTACTGCAATAGCCTCCTTTATGGTTCACCCTCAACAATCACCAATAAACTCCAATACATTCAGAACTCCGCTGCCCGTCTACTCACCCATTCCCGGACCCGTGACCACATCACCCCCGTCCTTTACAAGCTTCACTGGCTCCCCATCTCCCAGAGAATCCAGTACAAAATCCTCCTCTTGACCTACAAAGCCCTCCATAACCTGGCCCCATCCTACCTGGCTGACCTCCTCTCCAGACACACTCCCACCCGCAACCTCCGCTCTGCTGGTACCAACCTCCTGACCCCCCCCCCCATCCGGACCAAATTTAGATCCTGGGGGGACAGGGCCTTCTCCATCGCTGCTCCCACCCTCTGGAACTCGCTACCTCACACCATCAGAGACTCCTCCTCACTCACCACATTCAAAACATCACTCAAGACCCACCTGTTCAACACTGCATTCAACATTTAACCCACAGCATCTAACCCCTGACTATCTCCTCTCCTTCTCCCTCCTTTGTGCTTTGAATATTTCCCAATTGATTCTTCTTTTTTTGCAATTGTCTTTATGTTTTGCTATGCATTATGTTTTGCACTCTGTCAAAGCGTCTTTGGGCTTCCTGAAAAGCGCTATATAAAATAAATGCATTATTATTATTATTATTATTATCATCAATACCAACAAGTGACTTATATGGAGGGGCAACTGCACAAAATGTATGAGAATGTATTCCATTTTTGAAAAAGAAAACAACTAAATGAAACAACTGAAGCAAGTAAGTAAAACAAAATGCTTTCAACAAACTTGCAACACTTCATCAAAGCATTATAAATGCATTCTGACTTTGCAAAGGGTCTCTTGTGCACAATGATGAATTGAATCACCAAATCACAAGTGCCAATGGTGGGGATCTAATTGGTATAAATACTGACAGCATGTATAATGTGCCTCAGTTGTTAATGAAGTAGAAAAGGGAAAGCATGGAGGCTGACTTTGAAACAGGTGTAACTGCCTGAGGCTGAAGTCGTGGTAGTAGCAGAAGAAAAGACGACCCCGTGATTGGTAAAACAAAGATAACTATAAAGCATCTGAAAATCCAAAGCCTGTCTGTGTCCGTTTGTATTCAGATGTCTTCTTCCATATGCTCAAATAACAAAAACAGTTCTAAAATAATACAAAATGAAAATTGATGTTTTCATGCAGCCTTGACCTTCGAGCTTTAGACAGAAAAAATAATCAACTTCTTGTTTTTTATTGGTGAACCAATAATGTGACCCAATATGCAAATTCTTAAAATTCCAGATCAATTGGACAAAAATTGACGATTTTATGCAACCTTGACCTTTTTTTTTATCTAAAAAAAACATTCGACTCCTACCTTTTGATTAGTGAACCAATTCAGTGATGCAATATGCAAATTCTTGAAATTTCAGGTCAATCGGGTGAAAATTGGTGTTTTTAACGCAACCTTGACCTTTGACATTTTGATCGAAAAAAAAAATTCAGCTTCCAGCTTTTCATTGGTGAACCACTTCAGTGACCCAATATGCGAATTCTTAAAATTTCAGGTTAATCAGATGAAATTGACAATTTTATATATGCTGACCTTTGACCTTTTGACCAAATTATTAATTTACTTTATCCGTATTATCATAATAAACCTTTGTGAAAATTTGATGACAAAACTCGAATGGTAAATCGAAATTTCAGGTTAATTGGTTGAAAATTGATAATTTTATGTGTCGCTGACCTTTGACCTTTTGACAAAATTAATTTGCCTTCTCCGTATTATCATAATAAAGCATTGGTGAAAATTTGATGACAAAACTCAAATGGTTAAAATGTTATGGCCCGGTCAGACACACACACACACACACACACACACACACACACACACACACACACACACACACACACACACACACACACACACACACACACACACACACAGATTTATCACTACATTTATCACTACATTTTTACATTTATCACTACTTCAAATACCTAAAATTAGAATCAGGTGCAACACACACACACACACACACACACACACACACACACACACACACACACACACACACACACACACACACACACATACGTGATTACACAACCCAGGGGATGGACGAACTAAATTGAAAAATACTGTTTTTGTTTTGCAATGACCAAATTTCAACAATTGTCAGTGTGTATCACTTGGCTACTTTGTGATTGAGTTGCAGCGTGAAGGTCATTGGGTCCATTGGGGGGCTGCAGCACAAAATTCCTTTGGGATTGTCAAATGGACCTCACCGAATGTACTGAGACCCAGCTTGGGGCAATAATCTTATCACTCGTTGGTTTTCACCTCTTATTGCTAACTCCAGAGCCTCAAGCATATTTATTTACAAAAAAAAGCCTCAACTAATTTGCTGGGATAGATGCATCAAGTGGGTATGTGAACAAGTGCAAGAATTGCTTTGCAATACATGTCCCCTACCGGTGTGTCAATTAATGTTGTTGAATTTTTTTTTTTTTAATTGATGAAACGTCCTGAAACTCAAACTTTTTCTGTAACTTATCATAATTAAACCAAGTACCAAGTTTCAGTTAAATATGCTAAAGGGTATGGGGAAAAAGTGCAGAAAACCACGGGTGGGACGGACAGATGGACAGACAGACAGATGGAGAGTAAACCTATAGTCAACGCTGGGTAGGGGATTAATAACCTGATGTACATCCAAGAAGCAAAAACATGCCTACGGCTTATGTACAGTCACGTGAAAAAGTAAGTACACCCCATGTAAAGTTTTGACTTTTTCAACATATTTCAACGTACAGCTATTTGATCTTCATTTCAACAATATTGATAGATAAAGGTGATATAATATAACAAATATCATGAAACATTTACATTTTGTAGTCCATTGCATAATTTAAATAAACATAAATGCAAATTTCGCATGTGGAAAAAGTAAGTACACCCCGACATTTATCACTACTTCAAATACCTAAAATTAGAATCAGGTGCACCAGCTCAGGTGCAAATGATTAGAACATCGTTAGAGAGGATCTTGGAGGAACCTGTCTTTTTAAACCTCAGACATTTAGTTTGGTTTGCTCTTTGTTGTTGAAGTGTGCGGCGTCACCATGCCTAGATCAAAATAGCTCTGTGAGGCCTTCAGAAAGAAGGTTATAGATGCCTACGAGTCTGGGAAGGGATTTAAAGAGATCTCCAAACAATTTGAAATCAATCATTCGACTGTCCGGAAGATCATCTACAAGTGGAGAAGATTCCAAACAACTGCCAACTTGTTCAGGCCAGGCCGCCCCAGCAAGTCCAGCCCGAGCGCAGACCGCAAGATGCTGAAAGAATTCTCTAAGAACCCCAGAATGTCATCACGGGACCTACAGGTAGCTCTTGCTGTTGTTGATGTCAAAGTGTACGAGTCTACCATTAGAAAGAGGCTGCACAAATTTGATCTACATGGGAGGTCTGCCAGGAGGAAACCTTTGCTGTCCAGAAAGAACATCAGGGCAAGACTAAAGTTTGCCAATGAACACCGAGGCAAAGAGCAGCACTTCTGGAGCAATGTGCTCTGGACAGGTGGGTGAAAGGTAGAGCTATTTGGCCACAGTACCAGAAGACATGTTTGGCGAAAACCAAAGACAGCATTTGACCACAAGAACCTGATACCAACTGTAAAGCATGGTGGTGGAAATATTATGGTTTGGGGCAGCTTTGCTGCATCAGGGCCTGGGCAACTCACCATCATATAATCCACGATGAATTCTTCATTGTACCAGAGGGTGCTTGAGGATAATATGAGGCCATCTGTCGGAAAGCTGAAGCTCAACCGAAGGTGGACCTTGCAACATGACAATGACCCTAAACATACAAGTAAATCCACCAAGGAATGGCTGAAAATAAAGAAATGGAGGGTTCTGGAATGGCCAAGTCAAAGCCCGGATCTAAATCCCATCGAGATGTTGTGCGGGGATTTAAAACGAGCTGTGCATGCAAGAAACCCCTCAAACATCGCACAGCTGAAAGAATTCTGCATGGAGGAGTGGGCAAAAATTTCTCCCAGTCGATGTCAGAGACTGGTAGACAGTTATAAGAAACGCCTACTTGAGGTTGTTTCTGCCAAAGGGGAAAATACCACCTATTAGAGCCAAGGGTGTACTTACTTTTTCAGCATGTGAAATTTGCATTTATGTTTATTTAAATTATACAATGGACTACAAAATGTAAATGTTTCATGATATTTGTTATATTATATCACCTTTATCTATCAATATTGTTGAAATGAAGATCAAATAGCTGTATGTTGAAATATGTTGAAAAAGTCAAAACTTTACATGGGGTGTACTTACTTTTTCACGTGACTTTACATATAGAATACATTGTAGTTATATACCTGTGGTCATTGCAGTTGCACTGGGGTATGGACGAACACCCAGGCCTAAGGCCTGCTGATCTGTACTGCTTTATTTGGGGTGGAGTCAGGCCAGCTGTCCAGCCAATGGGTGGAGTCAGGGCTGCTGTCCAGCCAATGGGTGCAAACAGGGCTGCCGAAAGCCAGAATGGGCCCTGGGGCAATACCAAGTGTCGGCCCCCTTCATCCGGTATCCCTTCAAAAAAACCATTTTTTAACCACCTATAACTAAGGAGGTTTCCATATTTTCGTCAGACAAAACACACGCCATGGTTAAGGGAAACCAATTTGTTTTGGTTTTTACCCTGCACTCGCGATGCGAAAAGCAGGGTTGCGCATTCAGTTGCGTATGTGTGCGTACATGTCTGCATTTTAAAAATTCATTTTCTCGGCAACCGTTGGTCCGATTGACACAACATTTTACCATCGAAGCGCCTCTGCCTGTATAATTTTTTGTTCATAATTATGACGTCATAGGTCACGTGTTACGGACGCCATCTTGGAAAAACATTACACCTCTATATCTCCCAAACAGCTCAATGGAAAAAATTGAAGCATGGCTCATTGTCAAGTACTCACCATGGGGAATAAGATATGTTGATGGTGATGTCATCGGTGCTTTAATTATGACCTCATAATTCAACAAGAACAACGCTTGATCTGATCAGTGTGTATAATACAAAAATTCCTCTGCAAATGTTAGTCCGGTGGACACGAAATTTTCAGAATATTTGTGGCTCCTGTTGAATTTTTTAAATGATAATTATGAAGTCATAGGTCACGTGGTACAGACGCCATGTTGGAAAAAAATCGAAAAAAGTTGTACCTCTATATCTCCGAAACTGCTCCATGGAAAAAATTGAAACATGGCTCATTGTCAAGTACTGCCCTTGGGGAATAAGATAGGTTAATGATGATGTCATTGGTGCATTCGTTATGACGTCATAATTCGACAGGTGCAATACTTATCCGATCATTGTGCAAAAAAAATTCTCAGCAACTGTTGGTCTGATGGGCACGAAATTTTCAACATAGGAGTGCCTCCTCCTGTAGAATATTTTAATGATAATCATGACGTCATAGGTCATGTGGTACAGGCGCCATCTTGGAAAAACCGAAAAATGTTGCACCTCTATATCTCCAAAACCGCTGCATGGAAAATTTTGAAACATGGCTCATTGTAAAGAACTCCATATGGGGAATAGGTGTTGCTAACGATGGTGTCATTGGTGCCATAATTATGATGTCATAATTCGACAGGGACGATGCTTAGTCTGATCAGTTTGAAATGTATTGAGCGTGATCTATGCAACAATTATATTAGAGAATATAAATTTATGATGTCATTGCTCACGTGGTCTGGCAGCCATATTGGATCAAAGAAAAAAAATGTTCAAAAACAGAAGAGTTGGCTCACAACAAGTTGACTGCGCAGGGTAAGTATTCTATGAATACCATCTTGTTTTTTTGTTTTTTTTGTAGGTGGTGAAAACACTCCCCTACCTATACCCAAAAAGGAAAATTTATATTTAATATTATACACACACACACACACACACACACACACACACACACACACACACACACACACACACACACACACACACACACACTGTTCTGCAACTTCTTATAATAAAGTCATGTACCAAGTGTCAGTTGAATATGATTGTTGTTGCTTTGTATTTTGTATGCAGCCTGTGGTTGCTGGTTGCATCTTTTTCTGGAAACGCATTTGTGTGGCTGATGCAGTGTCTCAATTACCAGTGAGCTTGTACTCAATTTGCTGACCTCAGATGGATGACAAGTAGACACAAAATGAAATAAAACGTCCAAATTAATTTAACGATTGACCTGGATTGGAACGAAGGACCTTAGGATCCCAAGCCAGCCCCCTAACCTTTGAGCCAACACCAGGCGTGTTGAATATGGTAGAGGGTATGGGAAAAAGGGCAAAAAAAAAAACACAGAAAAAGTGCAAAAAAATCCCACAGATGGACCAGACGGATGACCAGAAAGAGAGCAAACCTATAGTCCGCTCCAGCTGGCGGACTAATAAGTGGAGATCTCACACACACCTAAGCAGTGCAGATCTGGTATTGGATCCACAAGCATGGTTTGCACTATAGAACCACCATTAGAGGCCATTTTTCCCCACAGAGCAGAGGTTGGCCTTTTTCGGGCAAAATCGGGCACCAGGGTCCCGTTTTTGAAGCAATTTTTATGGCCAGATGCCCTTCCTGCCACCAGCCCTGTTAGTCACCTCTTGCAACACACAGGGAATTACCAGTGAGCTGGTACTCAATTTGCCGACCTCAGAAGGATGATAGGCTGAGTCAACCCACCTGGCGTTAATTCAGCGATCGTCCGGGATTCAAACCCAGGATCCTAGGATCCCAAGCCGGCACCCTAACCGCTAAGCCAACACCAGGCTATGCAAGGAAGATTTTGATTCAATATTCTGCTTGGGTATGTCTCTCCTCCATCAATTTCCCGCAGCCATTGGCATCAATTCGTTAAAAAAAATCCTTCATTTAGTCACTTTTTCATTTAGTCACTTGATTTAGTCACGAGCTTTAGTCACTTTTTCATTTAGTCACTTGATTTAGTCACGAGCTTTAGTCACTTTTTCCAAACTGCTTTTGCCTGAAATGAAAAGCACAAATTTATATCTCACTCTCCATCGCCCTCCAATCTCCGGTGGAGATGCAAATATATTTAAAGAATATAAAAGTAACACGTAAAGTATTTAAAATTAAATATAGATTTTAGTTCATGCCACCACCTCCCTAATGGTGGCAACTTGTGAATGCCAACATTAATAACCAGTTCATGGATGTTTCACGATAAATACAGGTTGTTGCCCTCTAATAAAAATTACCATTTATATTTGTCTGTGTGTGTGTGACTGTGTGTGTGTATGTGTGTGTGTGTGTGTGTGTGTGTGTGTGTGAATGGGTGTGTCTGTGTGTATGTGTGTGTATGGGTGTGTCTGTGTGTGTGTGTATGTGTGTGTGTGTGTGTGTGTGTGTGTGTGTGTGTGTGTGTGTGTGTGTGTGTGAATGGGTGTGTCTGTGGGTGTGTGTGTGTGTGTGTGTGTGTCTCTGTGTGTGTCTGTGTGTGTCTGTGTGTGTGTGTGTGTGTGTGTGTTTGTATGTGCGCGTGTGTGTGTGTGCATGAGTGTGTGTCTGTGTGTGTGTGTGTGTGATTCTGTATGTGTGTGTGTCTATGTGTGTGTGTGTGTGTGTGTGTGTGTGTGTGTGTTTATGTGTGCATGTGTGTGTCTGTGTGTGTGTGTCTGTGTGTATATGTGTGTGTGTGTGTATGTGAATGTGCGTGAATGTGTGTCTGTGTGTGTGCCTGTGTGTGTATTTGTGTGTGTGCGTGTGTTCGTGCATGTGTGTGTGTGTCTGTGTGTGTGTCTGTATGTGTGTGTGTGTGCCTATGTGTCTATGTGAGCGTGTGTGTGTGTCTGTGTGTGTGTGCTTGTGTGTGTCTGTGTGGGTGTGTATCTCTGTGTGTGTGTGTGTGTGTGTGTGTGTGTGCATGTGTGTGTGTCTGTGTGTGTGTGTGAGTCTGTATGTGTGTGTGTCTATGTGTGTGTGTGTGTGTGTGTGTGTCTGCGTGTTTATGTGTGCATGTGTGTGTCTGTGTGTATGTGTGTGTATGTGTGTGAATGGGTGTGTCTGTGTGTGTGTGTGTGTGTGTGTGTGTGTGTATGTGTATGTGTGCATGTGTGTGTCTGTGTGTGTGTGTGTGTGTGTCTGTGTGTATATGAGTGTGTGTGTATGTGTGTGTGTGCCTGTGTGTGCATTTGTGTGTGTGCGTGTGTGTGTGCATGTGCTTGTGTGTCTGTGTGTGCATTTGTGTGTGTGCGTGTGTGCGTGCATGTGCTTGTGTGTTGTGTGTGTGAGTCTGTATGTGTGTGTGTGTGTGTGTGTGTGTGTCTATGTGTCTATGTGAGCGTGTGTGTGTGTCTGTGTGTGTGCTTGTGTGTGTCTCTATTGGTGTATATCTGTATGTGTGCGTGTGTGTCTATGTGTGTGTGTGCGTCTGCGTGTTTATGTGTGCATGTGTGTGTCTGTGTGTGTGTGTGTGTGTGTGTGTCTGTGTGTGTGTCTGTGTGTATCTGTGTGTGTGTGTATGTGTCTGTGTGCATGCCTGTGTGTGTGTCTGTGTGTGCATGCGTGTGTGCGTGCATGTGTGTGTGTCTGTGTGTATATGTGTGTGTGTGTGTGTGTGTGTGTGTGTGTGTGTGTGATTGTGTGTGTGTGTGTGTGTGTGTGCCTGTGTGTGTATTTGTGTGTGTGTGCGTATGTGCGTGCATGTGTGTGTGTCTGTGTGCATGAATCTGTATGTGTGTGTGTCTATGTGAGCGTGTGTGTCTGTGTGTGTGCTTGTGTGTGTCTGTATGGGTGTGTATCTGTGTGTGTGTGTGCGCGCACGCACGTGCATGTGTCTGCTTTTATTTGCTGCGAACGCATTCCCTTTATTTGCTTTGCATTCCCCCATCCTGCCATTTCCATTATTTCCCCTTTCTCCCACATCTACTTTATCACTCCCAAGTACGCCCTTTAATAACCAAGTCTTTCACCACTTCACTAAACAGCCAGCTCATGTGTGTCCCCCTGTAATGGAAATTTTTTGTTACCACAACACTCTCCACAATCATACTGAGCCTATCCATTATTAAAGCAAGCAATCACAGGCCATATTGTTTTTCCTATATCGCTTCTGGAATGGTAGTTGGGAGAGGAGGAAGGGGTTAAATGGCCTGGACTGGTCGATAATGTTTTGAAGGCTGCGGAGTGGACTTACTCCTGGACAGGGTGCTACAGCATCAAATGCAACAACCAAAACAGTCCCCACGAACCGAGGAGGAATTTACAATGTGGCAAGAGAACGGGCACAAAATGGCCCAGTTATTTTTGTCAAAGATTCAATGGAATGTACAACAACCACAAGCAAATTTCAATCCAGGTCAGTACCCTCTCTGAAGGACGACGCACTCAGGACGATACAATATCTGGTCGGCAAAGCACAAGGCTGACGGTTTATGGTGTCTCGTAACCACTTGGTAGAGGTAGTGGGGATCTCCCAACACATTTCATGAAAAAATGGCGTCCATGACAGATCAACCCAATCAACCCATACTTTCCCAGATTACATCACACATAGGACCTCAGTTTCCATTATCACATTAGTACTCGTGAAGCGTAGGCCTATCAGTCACGCCAAGAATCAAACCTGGAACAGACAACTAAAAGACAAGTACCGGTACATGTTATCTAGGAGATTACCAATTAACTAAACATATTATTCAAGGTTCTATAGTTTCAATCACACAAGCAAATATTAAAAATGAAATCTCTTTTTCTTTCTCTCTCTCTCTCTCTCTCTCTCTCTCTCTCTCTCTCTCTCTCTCTCTCTCTCTCTCTGTCTCTGTCTCTGTCTCTGTCTCTGTCTCTGTCTCTCTCTGTCTCTCTCTGTCTCTCTCTGTCTCTCTGTCTCTCTCTCTCTCTCTCCCCCCCCTCCCTCTCTCTCTCGCGCCCCCTGCTGGCCGTTCGTGTGTTGGGTGCGGTGTCATGGCGTCTGTTCGTGTCTTGGCATTGTAGCTCCGTGCTCGTGGTTTGTATCTTTACCCTCCCCTTACCTTTTCTCACCTTTGTTCCGTCTTTTGTGTGTCACCCTTCCACGTTATCATACCCCCCCCCCCCCCCTCTTGAGAGTGAGAAAGTGAGAGAGCACACGTGGTGAGACCGGTAAAGGTTCCCCCTTAGGGCGGTTCCCTCTTCGGGTTTTTTTCGCCTCGTGTTACAAATCATAATCCTTTTTCCGTTTCTTTTTTCGTAAATATTTTTATTTTTCGTTTGTTTACTGGAGCTTTTTGGCTTCATTAACCTTTATACATTTAGCCTTTGTTTAAACGTGCAAACGATGGCGGATAGCTCTCGTTACACGTCTCTTGAAGCGCTAACCCGGAAGCATGGGTTAGTTTGCTCACCTCCGTCGGGAATCGATGTGGAGGCCATTATCCTTGCGGTCGGAGAGTTAATCGGTTTGGATAATGTAAAAGCGGCTTCTCGCATGAATAAACGCGTGGTAATCTTTGTTTCCACAGTGCCCATGGTTGCTCAAATAGTCGAGCACGGGCTATTCTTTGCTCCCGACGTGTTTGTTCAGGTATGTCCACTCGACACGCCGGCAGTTCGGATTTCTCTCTCTAACGCTCCTCCGTTCCTTAAGAACAAAGACCTGGTTACTGAACTAAACAAACTTGGTTCTGTCGTCTCTTCAGTTACTTTGGTTCCTGTACGAGGGAAAAATAACCGTTTAAAACACGTCATGTCCTTTCGTCGTTTTGTTTATATGATCTTACCGCGTGGTGTAACCTCTTTAAATGCGGTATTGCCCTTCAAGGTCGAAGGTCACACTTATCGGGTCTTTGTCTCCACAGAGTCTCTAGTTTGTTTTGAGTGTGGTCAATATGGTCATTTAAAAGACTCGTGCCCGAAAAAGTCCGCAGATAGAGCCACTAGCCTGAATGGTGATGAACAGCAGGGCTCTACTGAGATCGTTGTCGATGAGGTAAACAGTATGGGTGGTGCTGATGCAAACCCCATTGTAGACAAACAGAGAACCAGGAAAAGAACCCTCCCACCTTCTAGCGACCTCAACGAGCCTGATAATAAGGTCTTGGCCTGTCCTCCAACCTTCGCTCAAGTGGTTAGTGAAGGTTATGGTGGAGCGCGACCTCCTCCTCAGCAGTTTCCTCCAGTTGAGGAAATTGCTCAACCTCCCCCGCCTTCAGAATACTCTGAGGGTAATGTGATAAATGCTGAAAATGTATGTGTTGGCCAGACAGCACCTGAGTCTCTCCAGTGTTCTGAGGGTAAACCTCCATGTGAGGTTGAGCCTCCATGTGTGTCCCCTGATGAAGCTTGTGTTGATTGTGCCACCCCTCCCTCTGTGGGGAGTGGTGAGTGTGTTGGAACTAGTGATCTGTCTGTGGAATCCTCCATTGAGGCAGCTGAGCCTTGTCAAGCTCATGGTCAGCAGGGCGATAGTGCTGAAGTCTCAGATTTTCACGTCGATGAGCCTGTTGCCTCAGCAATGGACTCTCAATGCAATGATTGTGACTCTGATGGGGGTTCTTCCGTTGCCTCACTGAGTGATGGTGAGGCCGACTTCTCATCGGAGCATGTCTCTGGAGGCTCCGTCCCTCCTGCTGAAATCGTGGATTTCCTACAAAAAACTTACCGTAAAAAGCGCGTGAAAATCTGCGATTTCTTCGTTGATACTCACGCCTTCATTAGTGGGGCTCAGGAAGTTGTACAACAATCTGCGGCCCTTCATATTTCTGATCAATCACTGAAAAGACTGAAGAGGTACCTTGTCACAGCAAGGAAAGAATTAAACCTGTAATGGCTGTGTTGCTGCCTATGTTTCTATGAACATAGCAAGCTTGAACATTAATGGTGGGCGCAGTCAGCTGCGTCGGTCCCAAACTGTGCAATTAGCCAGGAGGGAAAAGATTGATGTACTTTTATTGCAAGAAACCCGTGCCACTGCAGACTGCATGGCTGATTGGCAGCAACAGCTGATTGGCACTTGGTTTTTTAGTAATACAGATTCTGTGAGTGCGGGTATTGCTTTTTTTGTCAGTTCACGTTTGTCTGTCTCCCCCCCCATCTTTAAGGAAATCGTACCAGGCTATCTAGCCTCTGTAGAGCTTGAATACAATCAGCAACGATTTATGTTTGTTAACGTCTATGCTCCAAGTGATAGCACAGATAGAGGAACTTTTTTTAATCAGTCCTTTAATTTCCTGAGACACCTCTCTTCTGATACGTTGTTGTGCTTAGGGGGTGATTTTAACTGTACTTTAAACCCAACTTTAGATAGGAACAGTGCAGAGCCACATCCAGCTTCAAGTAGGCCTCTTTCCAGTATAACTTCGCGGCATGACCTCAACGATGTATGGCGGCAACAACACCCAAACCTGCAGCAATTTAGCTGGTGTCGGGTTTTACTAAATCATCTTTCACTTGCTCGTCTTGATAAATTTTATATTCCTAACTCTGCTGTCAACCTTGTGACATATACGGCTATTGTCCCTTCAGGCTTCTCTGATCATTCTTTGGTAAAACTGTGCTTTTCCTTTCCTCGCTTCAAACGCCGCACCCTGTATTGGTCTTTTAACACCTCACTTCTGAGCGATCCTTTCTTTAAATCATCCTTTGTGGTTTTTTGGGACAAGGTTGTGGATTTCCAACATCGTTTCCTAAATCTCTGTCAGTGGTGGGACTATGCTAAAGCGCAGATCCGTGTTTTCTGTCAGCAATACAAAACCAATTGCTCTCAAAGTAAACAATTATGTATTGATGCCTTGAAACAAGAAATTCTACGATTGCAGGAAGGTGCTGAGGTCCTCAGTGATGAAAGACGGTGTCAACTCCTCTTTGAAAAACAAACTCTGCTTAAGGAATTAATTCAAGAAAATGGTATTGGTGCCTTAGTCAGGCTGAGAGTTAATAGTTTACTGTCGTCAGACACATGTTGTAAAGATTTCTTTAAGTTTGAGAAGACGACGAAGGCGAGCCAGCAAATGCTTAGTCTTCGGGCTAGTGATGGGCATATTCTTAGTGATAATACGGAGATTGTTCACTTTGTTCGGTCTTATTTTGAGAATGTGTTTTCCTTTAAGCCCAATGATGTGCCTGCAATGCAGAATATTACGACCAATTTACCGCAGATAGATGAGCATCAACGGCATGTCTTGGATGAGAACATTACTCTCGGTGAACTTAAAACTGCGCTCGATGGCCTTGCTGATCATAAGGCTCCTGGTTTTGATGGGCTACCAGCTGAATTTTATAAAACCTTTTGGGACATGCTTGGTCCTGCTTTGCACTCAGTGTTTTTATACAGTCTGCGTGAGGGATTGTTACCCCTTAGTTGTCGGCGTGCAGTTGTTTGCCTTATCCCTAAGAAAAACGACCTGCAATTGATACAGAACTGGCGTCCAATCTCTCTTCTCTGCACAGATTACAAGATTTTTGCCAAAACGCTAGCTAACCGTGTAAAGACTGTTCTAAGCACAGTTATACATCAGGATCAATCGTACTGTGTTATGCACAGATCTATGCACGATAACATTTTTTTGGTACGAGACCTGTGGGATGTGTGTGCATTTCAACAACAACATACCGGTCTCTTTTTTATTGACCAAGAAAAGGCTTTTGACTCTGTTAATCATGAGTATTTGTTTCACATTTTAAAGCAATTTGGTTTTGGGGCATCCTTTATTTCATATGTATCCTTATTGTATAATCACATTTTTAGCTTGATCAAAATCAATGATGGTCTCTGTTCACCTTTGCGGATTGGGAGGGGAATTCGGCAAGGCTGTCCCTTATCTGGAATATTGTACTCTCTTTGCATTGAGCCCCTTTTGATTCGTTTACGATCTTCTCTTATGGGATTTTCAGTGACTCCCTCAGAAAATCCCGTTATAATTTCGGCCTATGCTGATGATGTATGTGTTGCTGTTCGCAGCAGTAATGACATTGCTCTGCTATTTGAGTGCCTACGGGTTTACTCTCAAGCATGTACAACGCAAATTAATTGGTCGAAATGCAAAGCAGTTTGGGTCGGCGGTACGCCACCTTCTGCCCTTCCAATTCTCCCTATGAATTTGACATGGGAAAAAGAAGGTGTGAAATACCTCGGTGTTTACCTTGGAACCCCAGGCTTTGTCAAAAGGAATTGGGATGGTTTGCTCCACAAAATCAGCAACAAATTAAACAGATGGAGAGGAATTTTGTCGACCTTGTCTTTCCGAGGTCGTGCACTGGTCATTAACAACCTGGTGGCCCCTCTCTTATGGCATAAAATGATTGCCTTGCAGCCACCTGCAACGTTGGTGTCGTCAATCCAAAAATGTTTACTTGACTTCTTTTGGGATGGCAAACACTGGCTAAAGCCAGAGACTATTTGCCTCCCACTGGCAGAAGGTGGTCATGGGCTTGTGGACATTCTTTGTCGGGTGATGGCCTTCCGAGTCTCCACAGCTCGTCGTTTTATATTTCTGGAGGCCTTGCCCTGGAAATCGACTGCAAACTGTATACTAAAACAAGCCGGCATGCTTGGGTACAATTGTGAACTCTTCTTCATGGAGCTGCAACATGTCGATGCTTCGCTGCTCCCTGACTTTTACCAAGATGTCTTGAACGTCTGGCGGTCCATTTCAATAACTCGCCAAATGGAGACATACAACAGTGAAAGGTTCCTCCGGGAACCCCTTTTCTACAATGCCCTCTTTCCTGCTATTCCTCGCTCACGTGCCTTTGTGCAACGTTTTGTGAGTGCTGGCGTGAAAACGACTCGGGACCTTCGTGACTGTAACAGGAACAGTTGGTTCTCCGCAGGACATCTTCAAGTAAGAACTGGCATCAGATCTTTGAGGAGCGTAGCCAAGGTCCTACAGGAAATCCTGTGTGTTTTTAGGCACCTGGGCCTGAGCTCAACCGCCAACATTGGTGACCACCGTACACCACCACAGATCTGTGCTAGCTCTAGCCTGCCAGCTGATAGCACCACAACATCTATCTTGCTATCCTCATCGCCACTTTCCAGCAAGGATAAAAAGAGACTGTATCGTTTGTGTATCTCAGTTCGGTTTCCCTCGTTACAGCCTCTTTCTTTTGGGGCTCGATGGAAAGAGAAACTGCCTTCTGGGTCTCCCTCCCATCCGCAATGGTCTGCAATGTATGTTTCACCGATTGTTAAAAGGACTGGTGATATTGCTTGGAGACTCGCCCATATGGTGTTGCCCTCCAATGTTTTATTACATCGTTTTAATGAGGATAATTCAGTGGAATGCCCCTTTTGTATGATTTCTGAAGACCTTTTCCATGCTTACGTAGATTGTGCAAGACTCTTTCCCTTCTTTGGTTTTTTATCAACTTTTTTTAATCGTATGAACTTTTCTTTTTCTACACGTGTTTTTATCTTTGGAACACCACTTAGTTATAAAAAACGCTCTGAGACTGCTCTTGCTAATTTCTTAATTTCTATTGGAAAATTAGCAATCTACAAAACAAGAAAAGCAAAGCTCCTGGCAAATGCTGATATTTTATGTGATGTGGTAATTGTGTTTAAGGCTCTAGTCATGGCAAGGTTACGCATGGAATTTTCTTTTTTCCAAATGAAAGATGATTTACAAACCTTTGTGGGAAAATGGTGTGCAAAGGGTGGGTTTTGTAAACTTGATCATGGTTTGTTAAGTTTTTTATTTTAGTGTTTGGTGTTTTTATTGTTGTTGTTTGGCTGCACATGTTTTGAATTGTGGTGACTTTATTATTTGCATGACTTGTATGGGTTTCTTACCTTTATAATAAAAGAGCTTCAAAAGTCAAAGTCTCTCTCTCTCTCTCTCTCTCTCTCCCTCCAGGGCGAAGGAGATTGGCCGAGACCTCAAATATTGATGCATTGTGTCAGCTCAGAGAACCAGTTAAAGACAGATAAGCAACACCTGTCAGTTAACCCCTTATTGATTTGAATATAACATTTTGCAATGGCTGGGTTAGCTATACAAAACAGCAGACAAGCACATTGTTTCCTTAGAGTCTCCTGAGGGTCCGACGCATTTGGTGAGATGTTTGGGACAGGAGACCTCAAGGCTTTCAGAGCCAATCAAGATACCATCATTGGAAAGACATGCGCATCACGTGTTCTTACATACAAGTGATAATTCACAATCAAGCTGGAGGCCAACTGGTTTTATATTGCCCAAAACAGCATTAATTACACATCAATTTCATCACAATTGTAGTTAAAAGCCGACAGAGGCTTTCCATGCCATTGTTTATGAAGTATATTTCACAATGCTGAAGGCTTTCCAAAAAAGAGATGAATTGTTTCACCTCTTTTAGAAATCGATAAAGAACGAGTTGCTAATGCCACCATGAGCCTGCTCCACAATGATAAGAGACACTGCAGCGAAAGCTCGATGTCACAAATAAGATTGCGAGCTTGTTATCTCTCTCTAAGGGATGCGACATTGACTTGGACTTCCAAGCCTGCTTTCTTCCCAACTAGCCTGCTTTCCTAGCCTGGTCATCCGAGCCTGCTGTCTCCCCCAACTAGCCTGCTTTCCTAGCCTAGTCATCCTAGCGTGCTGTCTCCCCCAACTAGCCTGCTCTCCTAGCCTAGTCATCCTAGCCTGCTGTCTCCCCCAACTAGCCTGCTTTCCTAGCCTAGTCATCCTAGCCTGCTGTCTCCCCCAACTAGCCTGCTTTTCTCCCCCAACTAGCTTGCTTTCTCCCCCAACTGGCCTGCTTTTCTCCCCCAACCTGCCTGCTTTTCTCCCCCAACTAGCCTGCTTTTCTCCCCCAACTAGCCTGCTTTTCTCGCCCAACTAGCCTGCTTTTCTCCACCAACTAGCCTGCTTTTCTCCACCAACTAGCCTGCTTTTCTCCCCCAACTAGCTTGCTTTTCTCCCCCAACTAGCCTGCTTTTCTCCCCCAACTAGCCTGCTTTTCTCCCACAACTAGCCTGCTTTTCTCCCCCAACTAGCCTGCTTTTCTCCCCCAACTAGTCTGCTTTTCTCCCCCAACTAGCCTGCTTTTCTCCCCCAACTAGCCTGCTTTTCTCCCCCAACTAGCCTGCTTTTCTCCCCCAACTAGCCTGCTTTTCTCCCCCAACTATCCTGCTTTCTCCCCCAACTAGCCTGCTTTTCTCCCCCAACTAGCCTGCTTTTCTCCCCCCAACTTGCCTGCTTTTCTCCCCCAACTAGCCTGCTTTTCTCCACCAACTAGCCTGCTTTTCTCCACCAACTAGCCTGCTTTTCTCCCCCAACTAGCATGCTTTTCTCCCCCAACTAGCCTGCTTTTCTCCCCCAACTAGCCTGCTTTTCTCCCCCAACTAGCCTGCTTTTCTCCCCCAACTAGCCTGCTTTTCTCCCCCAACTAGCCTGCTTTTCTCCCCCCCAACTAGCCTGCTTTTCTCCCCCAACTAGCCTGCTTTTCTCCCCCAACTAGCCTGCTTTTCTCCCCCAACTAGCCTGCTTTCCTAGCCTAGTCATCCGAGTGTGCTGTCTCCCCCAACTAGCCTGCTTTCCTAGCCTAGTCATCCGAGTGTGCTGTCTCCCCCAACTAGCCTGCTTTCCTAGCCTAGTCATCCTAGCCTGCTGTCTCACCCAACTAGCTTGCTTTTCTCCCCCAACTAGCTTGCTTTCTCCCCCAACTAGCCTGCTTTTCTCCCCCAACTAGCCTGCTTTTCTCCCCCAACTAGCCTGCTTTTCTCCCCCAACTAGCCTGCTTTTCTCCCCCAACTAGCCTGCTTTTCTCCCCCAACTAGCCTGCTTTTCTCCCCCAACTAGCCTGCTTTTCTCCCCCAACTAGCCTGCTTTTCTCCCCCAACTAGCCTGCTTTTCTCCCCCAACTAGCCTGCTTTTCTCCCCCAACTAGCCTGCTTTTCTCCCCCAACTAGCCCGCTTTTCTCCCCCAACTAGCCTGCTTTTCTCCCCCAACTAGCCTGCTTTTCTCCCCCAACTAGCCTGCTTTTCTCCCCCAACTAGCCTGCTTTTCTCCCCCAACTAGCCTGCTTTTCTCCCCCAACTAGCTTGCTTTTCTCCCCCAACTAGCCTGCTTTTCTCCCCCAACTAGCCTGCTTTTCTCCCCCAACTAGCCTGCTTTTCTCCCCCAACTAGCCTGCTTTTCTCCCCCAACTGGCCTGCTTTTCTCCCCCAACTAGCCTGCTTTTCTCCCCCAACTAGCTTGCTTTTCTCCCCCAACTAGCCTGCTTTTCTCCCCCAACTAGCCTGCTTTTCTCCCCCAACTAGCCTGCTTTTCTCCCCCAACTAGCCTGCTTTTCTCCCCCAACTAGCCTGCTTTTCTCCCCCAACTAGCCTGCTTTTCTCCCCCAACTAGCCTGCCTTTCTCCCCCAACCAGCCTGCTTTTCTCCCCCAACTAGCCTGCTTTTCTCCCCCAACTAGCCTGCTTTTCTCCCCCAACTAGCCTGCTTTTCTCCCCCAACTAGCCTGCTTTTCTCCCCCAACTAGCCTGCTTTTCTCCCCCAACTAGCCTGCTTTTCTCCCCCAACTAGCCTGCTTTTCTCCCCCAACTAGCCTGCTTTTCTCCCCCAACTAGCCTGCGTTTCTCCCGCAACGAGCCTGCTTTTCTCCCCCAACTAGCCTGCTTTTCTCCCCCAACTAGCCTGCTTTTTTTTTTTTTTTTTTTTTTTTTGTATACAAGATCGAGGCTCGTGAAAGAGCGAACATTAATCACACAGAAAGACAAACCGACACATAAAACATATAACATAGGGAGCGGTTGACAAGATGGGGAGAGAGGGGGAAGGACACAAACACAACATTTGAGAGCAGGGACCGAGAGACATGGAGACATCGAGAGATCTGAGAGAGGGCGAGGGCTTTGGGGGGGGGGGGCGTGGGAAGGGGGCAGTGGGAGAGGTATAAAACATATGGACACTGCCAGGACTTCCAGGAAAGAAGTTGGAATTTCAAACAAGGTGGATCTGGGGTGAATTAGCGGGGGTAGAAAAGATCAAGGTTTTGGATGGGGGAAGATAAGAGATGGTGGTGAACAGCTGTTTTAAAGACCTGGAGGGAGGAGTGGGATTGAAGGGAGTGAGGGAGTTTGTTCCAGAGGCGGGAGAAAAGAGGAATGAAAGAGTGAAGGTGAGCGGAGAGCCGAGATTTCGGCAGTTTAACCATCAGAGGGTTGCTGGCAGATCTTGTGCGACCTGTAGGAATATTTGGGGGACAGAGCACAGAGAGAGCTGGGGGTGCAAGGCCGGAGAGGAGTCGGTAGAAGACAGAAAGACCACCTACCTGCCTGCGGTGAGTGAGTGAAAGGCCCTCAGAGATAGCTTCATCGCGGGAGATTCCAATAATTCTGAAAGCTTTGGTTTCAACAGCGTGAAGCCGAGCTAGGTGTGAGGCAGGAGCACCGGCCCATTGGGGAGAACAGTATTCCATTGAGCTGCGGATGAAAGCCTTGTATGTGGTGAGGAGCTCAGGTGTGCCGAGGAAGGACTTCGCACGACGGAGGATGCCCAGTCGGCGACTGGCTTTGGAGGCCAGCTTGGAAATGTGGTTTTCCCAAGAAAGATCATGGCAGATAGTGAGACCCAAAATCTTGAGCGACAGAACTTCTTGGAGAGGATTGTTGAGAAAGTAGATGGGAGGGTTGTTCAGTCGATCTTTTCGGAGAGACATAGTAAGAGTGTGAGATTTGTCAGGATTGAAAGACATGTTCCACTTGTTTGACCAGTCTGTGATTTTGTCCAGGTCTTCAGAGAGTGAGGAGGCAGCAGACTGCCGATCTGAGGGAAGAGGAATGGAGCGGCAGAGAGTGGAGTCATCAGCAAAGAGATAGAGAGGATTTTCGAGAGAGTCAGAGAGATCATTGATGAAGACCAGAAAAAGCACGGGGCCCAGAACACTGCCTTGGGGAACTCCAGCCTGAACAGGAAGAGGAGATGAGAGAAACCCATTCAGGGCCACACGTTGACGACGACTAGAGAGGAAGAGGAAGTTTTCTCCCCCAACTAGCCTGCTTTTCTCCCCCAACTAGCCTGCTTTCCTAGCCTGGTCATCCGAGCCTGCTGTCTCCCCCAACTAGCCTGCTTTCCTAGCCTGGTCATCCGAGCCTGCTGTCTCCCCCAACTAGCCTGCTTTCCTTGCCTGGTCATCCGAGCCTGCTGTCTCCCCCAACTAGCCTGCTTTCCTAGCCTGGTCATCCGAGCCTGCTGTCTCCCCCAACTAGCCTGCTTTCCTAGCCTGGTCATCCGAGCCTGCTGTCTCCCCCAACTAGCCTGCTTTCCTTGCCTGGTCATCCGAGCCTGCTGTCTCCCCCAACTAGCCTGCTTTCCTTGCCTGGTCATCCGAGCCTGCTGTCTCCCCCAACTAGCCTGCTTTCCTAGCCTGGTCATCCGAGCCTGCTGTCTCCCCCAACTAGCCTGCTTTCCTAGCCTGGTCATCCGAGCCTGCTGTCTCCCCCAACTAGCCTGCTTTCCTTGCCTGGTCATCCGAGCCTGCTGTCTCCCCCAACTAGCCTGCTTTCCTAGCCTAGTCATCCGAGTGTGCTGTCTCCCCCAACTAGCCTGCTTTCCTAGCCTAGTCATCCTAGCGTGCTGTCTCCCCCAACTAGCCTGCTTTCCTAGCCTAGTCATCCGAGTGTGCTGTCTCCCCCAACTAGCCTGCTTTCCTAGCCTAGTCATCCGAGCCTGCTTTCTTCCCAACTAGCCTGCTTTCCTAGCCTGGTCATCCGAGCCTGCTGTCTCCCCCAACTAGCCTGCTTTCCTAGCCTAGTCATCCGAGCCTGCTTTCTTCCCAACTAGCCTGCTTTCCTAGCCTAGTCATCCGAGTGTGCTGTCTCCCCCAACTAGCCTGCTTTCCTAGCCTAGTCATCCGAGTGTGCTGTCTCCCCCAACTAGCCTGCTTTCCTAGCCTAGTCATCCGAGCCTGCTTTCTTCCCAACTAGCCTGCTTTCCTAGCCTGGTCATCCGAGCCTGCTGTCTCCCCCAACTAGCCTGCTTTCCTAGCCTAGTCATCCGAGCCTGCTTTCTTCCCAACTAGCCTGCTTTCCTAGCCTGGTCATCCGAGCCTGCTGTCTCCCCCAACTAGCCTGCTTTCCTAGCCTAGTCATCCGAGCCTGCTTTCTTCCCAACTAGCCTGCTTTCCTAGCCTAGTCATCCGAGTGTGCTGTCTCCCCCAACTAGCCTGCTTTCCTAGCCTAGTCATCCGAGTGTGCTGTCTCCCCCAACTAGCCTGCTTTCCTAGCCTAGTCATCCGAGCCTGCTTTCTTCCCAACTAGCCTGCTTTCCTAGCCTGGTCATCCGAGCCTGCTGTCTCCCCCAACTAGCCTGCTTTCCTAGCCTAGTCATCCGAGCCTGCTTTCTTCCCAACTAGCCTGCTTTCCTAGCCTAGTCATCCGAGTGTGCTGTCTCCCCCAACTAGCCTGCTTTCCTAGCCTAGTCATCCGAGTGTGCTGTCTCCCCCAACCAGCCTGCTTTCCTAGCCTAGTCATCCGAGCCTGCTTTCTTACCAACTAGCCTGCTTTCCTAGCCTGGTCATCCGAGCCTGCTGTCTCCCCCAACTAGCCTGCTTTCCTAGCCTAGTCATCCGAGCCTGCTTTCTCCCCCAACTAGCCTGCTTTCCTAGCCTAGTCATCCGAGCCTGCTTTCTTCCCAACTAGCCTGCTTTCCTAGCCTGGTCATCCGAGCCTGCTGTCTCCCCCAACTAGCCTGCTTTCCTAGCCTAGTCATCCTCGCCTGCTGTCTCCCCCAACTAGCCTGCTTTCCTAGCCTAGTCATCCGAGCCTGCTGTCTCCCCCAACTAGCCTGCTTTCCTTGCCTGGTCATCCGAGCCTGCTGTCTCCCCCAACTAGCCTGCTTTCCTAGCCTAGTCATCCTAGCGTGCTGTCTCCCCCAACTAGCCTGCTTTCCTTGCCTGGTCATCCGAGCCTGCTGTCTCCCCCAACTAGCCTGCTTTCCTTGCCCGGTCATCCTAGCGTGCTGTCTCCCCCAACTAGCCTGCTTTCCTAGCCTAGTCATCCTAGCGTGCTGTCTCCCCCAACTAGCCTGCTTTCCTAGCCTGGTCATCCGAGCCTGCTGTCTCCCCCAACTAGCCTGCTTTCCTTGCCTGGTCATCCGAGCCTGCTGTCTCCCCCAACTAGCCTGCTTTCCTAGCCTAGTCATCCTAGCGTGCTGTCTCCCCCAACTAGCCTGCTTTCCTAGCCTGGTCATCCGAGCCTGCTGTCTCCCCCAACTAGCCTGCTTTCCTAGCCTGGTCATCCGAGCCTGCTGTCTCCCCCAACTAGCCTGCTTTCCTAGCCTGGTCATCCGAGCCTGCTGTCTCCCCCAACTAGCCTGCTTTCCTAGCCTAGTCATCCTAGCGTGCTGTCTCCCCCAACTAGCCTGCTTTCCTTGCCTGGTCATCCGAGCCTGCTGTCTCCCCCAACTAGCCTGCTTTCCTTGCCTGGTCATCCGAGCCTGCTGTCTCCCCCAACTAGCCTGCTTTCCTAGCCTAGTCATCCTAGCGTGCTGTCTCCCCCAACTAGCCTGCTTTCCTAGCCTGGTCATCCGAGCATGCTGTCTCCCCCAACTAGCCTGCTTTCCTAGCCTAGTCATCCTAGCGTGCTGTCTCCCCCAACTAGCCTGCTTTCCTAGCCTAGTCATCCTAGCGTGCTGTCTCCCCCAACTAGCCTGCTTTCCTAGCCTGGTCATCCTAGCGTGCTGTCTCCCCCAACTAGCCTGCTTTCCTAGCCTGGTCATCCTAGCCTGCTTTTCTCCCCCAACTAGCCTGCTTTTCTCCCACAACTAGCCTGCTTTTCTCCCCCAACTAGCCTGCTTTTCTCCCCCAACTAGCCTGCTTTTCTCCCCCAACTAGCCTGCTTTTCTCCCCCAACTAGCCTGCTTTTCTCCCCCAACTAGCCTGCTTTTCTCCCCCAACTAGCCTGCTTTTCTCCCCCAACTAGCCTGCTTTTCTCCCCCAACTAGCCTGCTTTTCTCCCCTAACTAGCCTGCTTTTCTCCCCCAACTAGCCTGCTTTTCTCCCCCCAACTTGCCTGCTTTTCTCCCCCAACTAGCCTGCTTTTCTCCACCAACTAGCCTGCTTTTCTCCCCCAACTAGCATGCTTTTCTCCCCCAACTAGCCTGCTTTTCTCCCCCAACTAGCCTGCTTTTCTCCCCCAACTAGCCTGCTTTTCTCCCCCAACTAGCCTGCTTTTCTCCCCCCAACTAGCCTGCTTTTCTCCCCCAACTAGCCTGCTTTTCTCCCCCAACTAGCCTGCTTTTCTCCCCCAACTAGCCTGCTTTCCTAGCCTAGTCATCCGAGTGTGCTGTCTCCCCCAACTAGCCTGCTTTCCTAGCCTAGTCATCCGAGTGTGCTGTCTCCCCCAACTAGCCTGCTTTCCTAGCCTAGTCATCCTAGCCTGCTGTCTCACCCAACTAGCCTGCTTTCCTAGCCTGGTCATCCGAGCCTGCTGTCTCCCCCAACTAGCCTGCTTTCCTAGCCTAGTCATCCGAGCCTGCTTTCTCCCCCAACTAGCCTGCTTTCCTAGCCTAGTCATCCGAGCCTGCTTTCTTCCCAACTAGCCTGCTTTCCTAGCCTGGTCATCCGAGCCTGCTGTCTCCCCCAACTAGCCTGCTTTCCTAGCCTAGTCATCCTAGCCTGCTGTCTCCCCCAACTAGCCTGCTTTCCTAGCCTAGTCATCCGAGCCTGCTGTCTCCCCCAACTAGCCTGCTTTCCTTGCCTGGTCATCCGAGCCTGCTGTCTCCCCCAACTAGCCTGCTTTCCTAGCCTAGTCATCCTAGCGTGCTGTCTCCCCCAACTAGCCTGCTTTCCTTGCCTGGTCATCCGAGCCTGCTGTCTCCCCAAACTAGCCTGCTTTCCTTGCCCGGTCATCCTAGCGTGCTGTCTCCCCCAACTAGCCTGCTTTCCTAGCCTAGTCATCCTAGCGTGCTGTCTCCCCCAACTAGCCTGCTTTCCTAGCCTGGTCATCCGAGCCTGCTGTCTCCCCCAACTAGCCTGCTTTCCTTGCCTGGTCATCCGAGCCTGCTGTCTCCCCCAACTAGCCTGCTTTCCTAGCCTAGTCATCCTAGCGTGCTGTCTCCCCCAACTAGCCTGCTTTCCTAGCCTGGTCATCCGAGCCTGCTGTCTCCCCCAACTAGCCTGCTTTCCTGGCCTGGTCATCCGAGCCTGCTGTCTCCCCCAACTAGCCTGCTTTCCTAGCCTGGTCATCCGAGCCTGCTGTCTCCCCCAACTAGCCTGCTTTCCTAGCCTAGTCATCCTAGCGTGCTGTCTCCCCCAACTAGCCTGCTTTCCTTGCCTGGTCATCCGAGCCTGCTGTCTCCCCCAACTAGCCTGCTTTCCTTGCCTGGTCATCCGAGCCTGCTGTCTCCCCCAACTAGCCTGCTTTCCTAGCCTAGTCATCCTAGCGGGCTGTCTCCCCCAACTAGCCTGCTTTCCTAGCCTGGTCATCCGAGCATGCTGTCTCCCCCAACTAGCCTGCTTTCCTAGCCTAGTCATCCTAGCGTGCTGTCTCCCCCAACTAGCCTGCTTTCCTAGCCTAGTCATCCTCGCGTGCTGTCTCCCCCAACTAGCCTGCTTTCCTAGCCTGGTCATCCTAGCGTGCTGTCTCCCCCAACTAGCCTGCTTTCCTAGCCTGGTCATCCTAGCGTGCTGTCTCCCCCAACTAGCCTGCTTTCCTAGCCTAGTCATCCTAGCGTGCTGTCTCCCCCAACTAGCCTGCTTTCCTTGCCTGGTCATCCGAGCCTGCTGTCTCCCCCAACTAGCCTGCTTTCCTTGCCTGGTCATCCTAGCGTGCTGTCTCCCCCAACTAGCCTGCTTTCCTAGACTAGTCATCCTAGCGTGCTGTCTCCCCCAACTAGCCTGCTTTCCTAGCCTGGTCATCCGAGCCTGCTGTCTCCCCCAACTAGCCTGCTTTCCTTGCCTGGTCATCCTAGCGTGCTGTCTCCCCCAACTAGCCTGCTTTCCTAGCCTAGTCATCCTAGCGTGCTGTCTCCCCCAACTAGCCTGCTTTCCTAGCCTGGTCATCCGAGCCTGCTGTCTCCCCCAACTAGCCTGCTTTCCTTGCCTGGTCATCCTAGCGTGCTGTCTCCCCCAACTAGCCTGCTTTCCTAGCGTAGTCATCCTAGCGTGCTGTCTCCCCCAACTAGCCTGCTTTCCTAGCCTAGTCATCCTAGCCTGCTGTCTCCCCCAACTAGCCTGCTTTTCTCCCCCAACTAGCTTGCTTTCTCCCCCAACTAGCCTGCTTTTCTCCCCCAACCTGCCTGCTTTTCTCCCCCAACTAGCCTGCTTTTCTCCCCCAACTAGCCTGCTTTTCTCGCCCAACTAGCCTGCTTTTCTCCACCAACTAGCCTGCTTTTCTCCCCCAACTAGCCTGCTTTCTCCCCCAACTAGCTTGCTTTTCTCCCCCAACTAGCCTGCTTTTCTCCCCCAACTAGCCTGCTTTTCTCCCACAACTAGCCTGCTTTTCTCCCCCAACTAGCCTGCTTTTCTCCCCCAACTAGCCTGCTTTTCTCCCCCAACTAGCCTGCTTTTCTCCCCCAACTAGCCTGCTTTTCTCCCCCAACTAGCCTGCTTTTCTCCCCCAACTAGCCTGCTTTTCTCCCCCAACTAGCCTGCTTTTCTCCCCCAACTAGCCTGCTTTTCTCCCCCAACTAGCCTGCTTTTCTCCCCCAACTAGCCTGCTTTTCTCCCCCCAACTTGCCTGCTTTTCTCCCCCAACTAGCCTGCTTTTCTCCACCAACTAGCCTGCTTTTCTCCCCCAACTAGCATGCTTTTCTCCCCCAACTAGCCTGCTTTTCTCCCCCAACTAGCCTGCTTTTCTCCCCCAACTAGCCTGCTTTTCTCCCCCAACTAGCCTGCTTTTCTCCCCCCAACTAGCCTGCTTTTCTCCCCCAACTAGCCTGCTTTTCTCCCCCAACTAGCCTGCTTTTCTCCCCCAACTAGCCTGCTTTCCTAGCCTAGTCATCCGAGTGTGCTGTCTCCCCCAACTAGCCTGCTTTCCTAGCCTAGTCATCCGAGTGTGCTGTCTCCCCCAACTAGCCTGCTTTCCTAGCCTAGTCATCCTAGCCTGCTGTCTCACCCAACTAGCCTGCTTTTCTCCCCCAACTAGCTTGCTTTCTCCCCCAACTAGCCTGCTTTTCTCCCCCAACTAGCCTGCTTTTCTCCCCCAACTAGCCTGCTTTTCTCCCCCAACTAGCCTGCTTTTCTCCCCCAACTAGCCTGCTTTTCTCCCCCAACTAGCCTGCTTTTCTCCCCCAACTAGCCTGCTTTTCTCCCCCAACTAGCCTGCTTTTCTCCCCCAACTAGCCTGCTTTTCTCCCCCAACTAGCCTGCTTTTCTCCCCCAACTAGCCTGCTTTTCTCCCCCAACTAGCCTGCTTTTCTCCCCCAACTAGCCTGCTTTTCTCCCCCAACTAGCCTGCTTTTCTCCCCCAACTAGCTTGCTTTTCTCCCCCAACTAGCCTGCTTTTCTCCCCCAACTAGCCTGCTTTTCTCCCCCAACTAGCCTGCTTTTCTCCCCCAACTAGCCTGCTTTTCTTCCCCAACTAGCCTGCTTTTCTCCCCCAACTAGCCTGCTTTTCTCCCCCAACTAGCTTGCTTTTCTCCCCCAACTAGCCTGCTTTTCTCCCCCAACTAGCCTGCTTTTCTCCCCCAACTAGCCTGCTTTTCTCCCCCAACTAGCCTGCTTTTCTCCCCCAACTAGCCTGCTTTTCTCCCCCAACTAGCCTGCTTTTCTCCCCCAACTAGCCTGCTTTTCTCCCCCAACTAGCCTGCTTTTCTCCCCCAACTAGCCTGCCTTTCTCCCCCAACCAGCCTGCTTTTCTCCCCCAACTAGCCTGCTTTTCTCCCCCAACTAGCCTGCTTTTCTCCCCCAACTAGCCTGCTTTTCTCCCCCAACTAGCCTGCTTTTCTCCCCCAACTAGCCTGCTTTTCTCCCCCAACTAGCCTGCTTTTCTCCCCCAACTAGCCTGCTTTTCTCCCCCAACTAGCCTGCTTTTCTCCCCCAACGAGCCTGCTTTTCTCCCCCAACTAGCCTGCTTTTCTCCCCCAACTAGCCTGCTTTTCTCCCCCAACTAGCCTGCTTTTCTCCCCCAACTAGCCTGCTTTTCTCCCCCAACTAGCCTGCTTTTCTCCCCCAACTAGCCTGCCTTTCTCCCCCAACCAGCCTGCTTTTCTCCCCCAACTAGCCTGCTTTTCTCCCCCAACTAGCCTGCTTTTCTCCCCCAACTAGCCTGCTTTTCTCCCCCAACTAGCCTGCTTTTCTCCCCCAACTAGCCTGCTTTTCTCCCCCAACTAGCCTGCTTTTCTCCCCCAACTAGCCTGCTTTTCTCCCCCAACTAGCCTGCTTTTCTCCCCCAACTAGCCTGCTTTTCTCCCCCAACTAGCCTGCTTTTCTCCCCCAACGAGCCTGCTTTTCTCCCCCAACTAGCCTGCTTTTCTCCCCCAACTAGCCTGCTTTCCTAGCATGTACTTTCCACAGTAAAAGTGTTACTGAGAGTGGGAGAAAAATCAAGGGAATCATCGAACAGGAAAAGGAGAGGGAGGACGGAGGAAACATTAAAACTATAAAGTAACATGTTTGGGTTAGGAAAGGTTAATGGAGGTATGTAAGATCATGGGTCAGAATTGGGGATGACAAGATATGGCAGGAAGCTGCTTGCTTGAAGTCCGAGAGGGAAGAGGGAAGAATGAGACAGATGGGCCTCTGGAAGGTTGTTCCATTGAAGGGAGAGGTGAGGAGTGAAAGAGTTGTGTCGTCCAGACACCCTAGATTTTGGAAGTGTATGGAAGACTTCATTTATCTCAACAGGTTTGTCATTTTCGCTCAGGTAGATGCACATGCACAATTATCTCCACCGAGTTAGAGCAGAAATATTGCTATGCGAGGCTGCTCAATGGTACCCAAGACAATCATCACTGTTTAACTCAGCCTCAACCCCTCGGACTTTCAAGAGCACACTTTGTCTGCGCCCAATTGGCAGCCTCCTAATTGAAAACCCTTGGGAAGAGCATCCATCATCCTCTCCTGATTGTTCACACCTGATAAGTGTCAGATCATTGCAAGGCTTGAAGGATAGATGATTGGCACATGAAAAAATGGAATGCTCATTGTAATTGGTGAATTTACAAAATAACATTTTTTTAATGAGAACCCAGCAGTAGGAAACCGTCTCCGAGGGTCCGCATCAATAATTCGTTGGAACTTTGAAAAAGGCTCTTTTGGAGTGATCAGCCGGCGGGACACGCGATGAATGCATGAATATTCTTATGCTGCTCTTGAACCTGCTTCTGTTGAATCATCTGGATTTAAATTCCTCCTATTTGGCCTCAACTAATTGCTCAACCTCAGCCAACGAATTAATCATATAAAATATATATTTATTTTGTACGATTCCACTTTCTGGAGTCGCCTAGGTGTGCAATACACCTTAAACGTGCCTGTAATGATGTGATGTTTTATATAACTAGGGCATGCCCGTACTATATATAAGCTAGGACGTGCCCGTACGTGGGTGCCCGTTCCTTGCAAAAAAAAAAAAACTGCAAAAAAAAAAAAACTGCAAAAAAAAAACAATGGTTTGGTCCATTCGCAACGACCACAGAACCCCCCCCCCTCTATTTACATGAATGGTTTGGTCCATTCGCAAAGCCAAAGCGAACGACCACAGAACCCCCCCCCTCTATTTACATGAATGGTTTGGTCCATTCGCAAAGCCAAAGCGAACGACCACAGAACCCCCCCCCCCCCTCTATTTACATGAATGGTTTGGTCCATTCGCAACGGCAAAGCGAACGGCGAACGGCTAAATCGCCATAGCTCGGTAAGTACTTGTCCGATTAATTTCAAACCTTGAAAAGGCACATCCTCGGGTCCCCAGCAATATACCTGGCAAGTTTCAAGTATATCGGACCGGTAGTTGTCGAGAAACAGCGGTCACAGACAAACGTACAGACGTACAAACGTACAGAGATTACTGGAATTATAGATAGACTAGGGCATGCCCGTACTATATCTATATCTAAAATTATATCCCCCCCCTCTATTTACATGAAATGGTTTGGTCCAAAGCGAACGGCTTCCGGAGTTTGGTAAAGAAATCGCCATCGCGTGCACAAACGCGCAGGAAAGCGAATGAATCGCAAATTCGTTTTTATTAGTTGTAAAACATAGTTTAACGCCAACATAGTTTGCAAACGTGAAATAAATGAATACGCTCTCAAATGTGCCATCCGAGGCAGAGTGTGCCCGCCACGTTCGGCACACGCGATCGTTCGCTGCTCTCTGATTGGTTGAATCGTTTTTTGGACATAGCTCGGTAAGTAATTGTCCGATTAATATGAAACCTTGAAAAGGCACATCCTCGGGTCCCCAGCAATATACCTGGCAAGTTAAAAGTATATCGGACCCGTGGTTGTCGAGAAACAGCGGTCACAGACAAACGTACAGACGTACAGACAGACAGACAGAGATTACTGGAATTATAGATAGATGATGTGCTACAACATATTAAACTACAATGAACCGCAATGTGCATATTTCATTGTGTTCGTTTATTTATCGTGCTCGACGTGGAGGATTGTATGTATAAATCACACCTGCAGGACAAAGACATTGGTTGACATAAATACACATTGATATGAATAACAAGGACATGAATATACATATACAATGGGCAAGACGCATGTGGTTGGTGGGATATGATCCAGACTTCGCTGCATCATGAGCCAGGGATTCAGATGGGAACACAAACACGCCAACCAATTTATTGTTGGTGAAAGACCATTATTGTGAAATAGTTCTTGCAAGAGAGGAGTTGTTGGTGGTTTGTGTACATACGTACAGCCTGTGGCTGCTGGTTGCATCATTGCTGGAAGCGCAGCTGTGCCGGATAGTTGGCGGAGAAAGCAGGCTGTGAAACCATCATCTAATCACAAAAGGACTTCACATTTTCACACTTGGAGGAAGAATGGGCATGAGAGGCAAGGGGAGGAGCATGAACGGCAGGGGGAGGAGCATGAAGGGCAGGGGGAGGAGCATGAATGGCAGGGGGAGGAGCACGAGTGAACAAGCTGGATGGAAGCTGAAACACAAGAGCTATAGGAAGGAAAGGAAATCCGGTGATGAAACCGGGGAAATTGTGTTCGTATGCTTTTATAATTACCAGGATATATAATGCACAAGGAAGAAGAGCCTACGACGCATGTTAGAAACATGTTAATGTATGCATGTTTCGGGGTCGCTGCATTCAACATACATCATATATGAATTATAGTGCGGAGTGTGAGAACCTATACTCCACTGATTGCGCTGTTGCAGCTTTGAGACCCTGTAAATGTAGGTTGTGGACCCCAGAAAACCGAGCAGTGATTGGCTAATTTTACAGCCAAGCCCAGTAAGAAAGGCCATGCCCCCCATTGTTCGAAATAGCCCGATGTGAGGAAAGGAGCCACAACCACTCTAACGATTCCAAACCTAGGGCCTCAATATAATAACAAGAGAGCATCTGAAAATACAAAGCCAATCCGCATCAGTTTGTATCCAGACATCTTCTTCTTCCATCCTCTCTGTATGCTAAAAATAACGAAAACAGTTTTTAAAAAAAATACAAAATGAAAATTGATGATTCTATGCAGCCTTAACCTTTGACCTTTAGATAAAAAATAATAAAAATGAGCTTGTTGCTTTTTATTGGCGAACCAATTTAGTGACCCAATATGCAAATTCTTTAAATTTCAGGTCAATCGGGTAAAAATTGGCGATTTTAAACACCGTTGACCTTTGACCTTTTGACTTTTTGACAAAATTATTAATATGCCTTTTCCATATTATCATAATAAAGCTTTGGTGAAAATTTAATGACAATAGCCCAAATGGTAAAAAAGAGTTACGGCCCAGACAAACACACACACACACACACACACACACACACACACACACACACACACACACACACACACACACACACACACACACAGAAGTGATTACAAAACCAGTCTCCTGCTGTGCATTGGATGGGCTAATAATAAACAATAATCACAAATACAGCGCAGCAATATGAAATAAGTAACACAACAAACTCCCACGAGGCCACAAATCCTCAAATGGGGCCCTGATAAAAAAACAAAGTTAAAAATATCTTATTTTATCTAAACTTACTGCCACAACCTAGTAGCAGATTGGGGAGGGGTGGTAGAGATTGTGGGATTTGCGAATTCATGAATATATTTCAAGCAGCCACAAAAAAATAACAGGGTTTATTTACTAGTAACACGGGCACTGCTTCACCGGTGTATCCGGGGTTCCAGAAAATGATGCAACCAGCAGCGACAGGATGCACATGAAAAACAACACGCAAGGCAGGACGAGTGGTCGTCAATGTCATGTCCACTGCTGACGAGAGCAGCTTGGTATTGATGGACAGGTAGGCTGGTGCAGAGTGCGACGCTGGTTGAATCGCAACCCCTCCGGGTCTTTCATATTGACCGACCAACTGTAGCTTCTGGACTGACTCGTTCGCTCCCACTGACTGATCTTCCCTCCCACAGCACCCTAAGGCTTCCGCTTTTATAAACCCACTGTCAAGGAAGAATCTCAAAATGCCCACATTGGCACATCCTGGTGCGCATGCATAAGAGTTCCAGCAACATCCATGCTGAGTGAACCAGTCCCAATCATAGTGGGGAAGGAGAGGTGGGTTGAATTGGCATTAGGGGTGGGGGTGGGGGGGGGGGGCTATAATCAAAAAAATTGGAGGGGTGGGAGACGTGTTCAAACTGACTTAAAGGATGGGCTCATAGCTTTAAATGATTGGCAGGTAGCCTCATATGCTGATGCACTAATATAAGCCGCACCTCACCAACGTATAACCCGCAGCAGGAAGTTGACCAAGAACAGTTGTCCTTATTCATATACTAGTCAGGTTCACTATGTTTTTTCGTTCAAAATCATGGTAGATTAGCAAACCTATACATTTTTGGAAACGTTATTACATGGAAAATCTGAAAATCAATGTTTACATTTGCCAATTCCGACCAATTCGATTCGACCAATTCGACCAATCGACCAATTCCATTCGACCAATTCGACCATTCGACGAATCGCTTCGATCGACCATTCGACCATTCGACCATTCGACCAATTCGATTTGCCAATCGATTTGACCGACCTTTGCTTGTGTGGAACGGACTGTGAAAACGATGCGGACTATATTGTCGGATACGACACACAGGACAGTGATGACGAACTCTAAATGGCATATTCTGTAATCGTGTATGTTTGATGCCATTGACTGCCTGTGTATATTTTGTCATTGACTGCCTGTGTAGATGTGAAGTTATACTGACTGCATGTGTATATATGATTTTGCTGACTGCCTGTGTATGTTTGGTGATATGAATTATTGTGACACATTTTGATGTTATTAACTGCCTGTACAAAATGATAACATGTATTTGATTATGCAACTTATCGCGAATATAAAGACAGTATTTTGCAATTCAAAACCTTTGATTCGTGTCTTACCATTCCCCATAGCACTAATTTGATACTTTCATTGGATTCCTTGTCCCTGAAAATATAGGTTTAGTATATTTTAAAAAGTTTTTAGGGTAATTAGAGGCAGAAATAGAACAAAATATGTATTTTACAGTGGCCATTTTGAAAATCCAAAATGGCCGCCATACAGGTATCTCTCCAAATGTAAACATTGATTTTTAGTTTCCTTATGCTATAACCTTTCCAAAAATGTATAGGTTTGCTAATCTACCATGATTTTGAACGAAATATAATTTATTGACATAGTGAACCTGACTATACACCACAGGGGGCCCCACATCCTTTCCCATGCACCCACATTACAATAAGCAGATTTCAATTTGCATTACATGAGCTTTATCACTCGCATGAACATGCATACAGGACACGGAGCAAAGTCGAGTTCATACGAGACAGACAAGTTTCCGCTTGCATGTCGGTTCGACACAAGGGGCCAACTAATACACCACAATCCCTGCTGGCAATCTCTCGTACAGTCACTCAGCAAGACGTGCCTGGAGAAACCAGAAAACATGTAGACAAGTGGGTCATCTCACTTGAATACAACAACAACAACAACAACAACATGCATTTTAAAAGGCCATTTTCCCTGCTAGAGTGGGGGTTAGCCTTGCGGTCCCCATGACAATCTTCTCCATTTTGCCCTATTTTCTGCATCTCTCCTTGTTAACCCCCTTGCCCGCATTTCTTCTTCCACCATCTTTAGCCAAGTCTTTCTCGGTCTTCCCCGTCTTCTACTTCCTTCTACATTCATTTCCATCACTCTTCTCAACCAGTCACTTTCATCCTTCTTCAACACATGACCAAACCATCTCAACCTGTTTCTCTTCACAGCATCAATCACAGGCTCTATTCCCATCATCTTTCGCAATTCATCATTTGTCTTCCTCTCTCTCAACGATACTCCGCACATCCATCGAACCATTCGCATTTCCACCCTTTCCAACCTTCGTTGCTGCTCTACGTTCATTACCCATGTCTCACTCCCATAAATCATAACACTTCTCACACATGCAGCATACACCTTTCCCTTCAGCTTCAACGACACTCCCCTCATCATCAGCACGCCACTCAATTCCCGAAACTTCTTCCATGCACATCTCACTCGAGCAACCGTTGCCGAGTCTGATCCACCTTCTCCATTCAGCATGTCTCCGAGGTAGCAAAATGTTTTCACACCTTCCAGCTTCACGCCGTCTCCAAGATCCAACTCAACATTTCCTCCATCTGCAGCTCCCTCTGTGCACACCTTACATTTGAATGTAGCTGCCACACTGGTTAATGACCCTCTCAGACCACTACATTTTTGATGAACCCACTCAGCGCACATTGTACATTGAATGGAGTTCACTCCGACACCCTTCCTGCACACAGCACATGGCCACTTTCCAGTTCTTTCCACCTCACCACATGCTTTACCACTTGCCATCACCTTCGTCTTTCCGATATTCACCTTCAGACCTTTTGTCTCCATACATTCCTTCCACGTGTTCATCTTTTCCTTCAGTCCATCCATACTTTCCGCAATCAACACCAGATCATCTGCATACAACAACTCCCACGGTAAACCCTCCTTTACGTTCTGAGCCAGCACCTCCATCACAGCTACAAATAGTAGTGGACTGAGTACCGACCCCTGATGCACTCCCACCTTCACCTCAAACTCACCACTGTTCCCGTCCTTCGTCCTTACAGCTGTGCGCGCTCTTTTGTACATTGCCATCACTACTCTGATCAACCATTCCTCCACTCCTAACTTCCTCAATGCCCATGTCAATACTTTGCGTGGAACCCGATCGAATGCTTTCTCCAGATCAACAAACCCAAGAAACAACTTCTTCCTCTTCTCCATGTACTTCTCCTGCAACTGCCTCACAATGAAAAGCGCGTCTGTCGTTCCTCTTCCTGGCATAAATCCAAACTGCATTTCGTCGATCTTCACTTTCTTCCTTATCCTCCTCTCCAACACCCTTTCCAATAACTTCATTCCATGCTCCAATAACTTTATCGCTCGGTACGAGCCACACTCCAGAGGGTCACCTTTCCCCTTGTATAGAGGGACGAGGGTACTCAGTTCCCAATCCACTGGAATGCGGCCTTCTTTCACCACCAGATTACAGATCTCTGTCATTCTCTTCACACCCCAACTTCCTGCTGCCTTCAACATATCTCCCACAACTCCCGTCGGCCCTCCCGCTTTTCTACCCTTCATTGCTTTTATCGCTTCCTCAACTTCCTTCTCAGTTATCTTCTCTGCCGGTCCTAAAACTGGGTTACTCTCTATGTTGCCATCCCATTCATTCTCTGTATTCAACAGCATTTCCATATATCTTTTCCATCTTCCTTTAATTCCATCTGGGTCGACAACGATTTGTCCCACTTCATCCTTCAAGCAGCTCACCCCCATCACATCACACCTCTCTTTCGCTATCTGCTTTGCAATCCTGAATACTGCTTTCTGACCCTCTTCCGAATCCAAGCGTTCTCCGAACATTTTCCTACATGCCTCCTGCGCCTTTGCTACCTCTTTCTTTGCAGCCTTCCTGGCTGCCTTATAACTTTCATGCTCTGCTGTTTCTGCTCCCGTACCCTTCGCCTTCTGCCACTCCTTGAACTTCTTCCTCTTCTCGTCAATCGTCTTTCCAACTTCATCATCCCACCACCATGTTTCCGAGTGCCTCAGTGGTCCTTTTGTCCATCCACATACCTCACCAATGGCTCCCAATAGACTAGCTTTCATTGACATCCAACCACTTTCAAGCTCAACCACATCATCCTCGACCCTACTCAGCCTCTCTTTTAATGCCTCCCTTACTGTCACCTCTTTCAACCTCCACACCTTCATTCTCGGTTGGTACTTCACCCGCCGAGCTCTCCTCGCACCTTTCACCCTTACGTCGCAGACAACCAAGTGGTGCTGTGAAACAGCCTCCTCCCCCGGGATCACCTTTGTGTCTCGGAGGTGCCCCCTATCTCGCCTACGCACCATCAGGTAGTCAACGGTTGTCGTCGACCCACCTGACATGTATGTAACAAGCTTATTATCCTCTTTCTGGAACTGAGTATTACAAATCAACAAATCAGCTCCATCAGCAGACTCCAAAATCCTTTCACCTTCTCCATTTCTCACACCATATCCGTAACCCCCATGAACTCCGTCAAAACCATCCATACTCCTTCCCACATGTCCATTTAGGTCTCCTCCTACCACAACAACTTCCTCATCTTTCACGTTTTCCATCAGCTTCTCTATCGCACACCAGAACTTGTCCTTCTCTTCATCGCTCCGACCAACCTGCGGAGCATATCCCGAGATGACGTTCACCAAGAGCTTTCCAATCATCATTTTCACCATCATCAACCTATCACTCACTCTAGTCACACTCACCACACTGTCTACAAACTCCTCAGAAAACAGGACACCAACACCATTCACGCCTTCCAGGCACCCTTGCCACACAAACTTGTATTTCTGTCCCTGCCTACCCTTCACCATTCTCACACCACTTCCCTTCCATCTCGTCTCTTGCACACAACATATGTCCACTCTTCTTCTGACCAATACTTCCACCACTTCTCCTGATCTCCCTGTCATTGTCCCTACATTCCATGTCCCAAACCTCAGAAACCGATCTCCACTTCGGGCTGTACCCTGCCCACATGTAGTTGTAATTGTTATGGTTCTCTTTTTGAGGCAATGTTTTTTTTTATGGCCGGATGCCCTTCCTGACGCCAACCCTCTTAGTCGCCTCCTACGACACGCAGGGATACGGCGTACCTATTCTTATCCAGGGTACACACTGGGAAACGTTTAAAACATGGAAATCCTGGGGGAGGGGGGGGGGGGATCACCGCTGCGGTTTAAACATATTTAAATAAATATTTAAACAAAACCATGAAAACAATCTGGGAAAAGTCTCTAAGTGAGAACGTGGATTTGAGAAAGCAGGAGCAGAGGTGAAAGAACAAACGAGAATATAGGGGGCGGGGCATAAGTCAAGACGAGGAGACCGCACGAGACACCAGGCCGCACGAGGCGTGGACAAAGAGACGACTAATTACACACAAATTTGCAACAACTACAAAACCAAAACCAAATAGAAACACACAATAACACATACACAACAAAATACGCAGCAGAAATTTGACAAAGAAACGAACGGGAAAACACTCAAACTTTGATGCCGTGGAGAGATCGAAGCAAGCCCCGTCGCTCGAGGGACCGGAAGCGGAACCCTATCCACTTGAATGAATGAATCTATTTCTCCAAAAGGGATGGATCCCACAACAGGAGATGCTGGAATTGTAATATAGGTTTTCACAACACTAGGCCATCATGGCCATCTTGATCTACTAAATGCAGCAGATTTAAGATGATTGACTGTTTGTTTTCATATGCGGTCTGTTGACACATTGTCCTTATCCCTGCAACCTTTTATAAATTCCCTATTTCTGTCTATAAGGTCATGGAAAAGCAAGATGAAAGAGCGTATGAACTGAGAGAAGGTCAGTGGGGGCAATTCTCGGACACAATATTCAAGGGAATGAACGAACAGGAAAAGAGAGAGGAAAAGAGGAAACAATGCAACCTGCAATAAAAGAGGATTGTGTGTGGAAGGTTTAATAATGGGAATAAAGATTGGAGGTCGAGATTGGGAATGACAGGAGGTGGTGATGTACCACATGCTTGGAGCACTGTGGCAGGAGTGGGATAGCCTCTCGAAGGCAGTTCCACATTTAGAAGAAACAAGGAACAAAAGGGTTGAGGCTAGTACAGTCACGTGAAAAAGTAAGTACACCTCATGTAAAGTTTTGACTTTTTCAACATATTTCAACATACAGCTATTTGATCTTCATTTCAACAATATTGAAAGATAAAGATAATATAATATAACAAATATCATTAAACATTTACATTTTGTAGTCCATTGTATAATTTAAATAAACATAAATGCAAATTTCGCATGTGGAAAAAGTAAGTACACCCTTGGCTCTAATAGGTGGTATTGCCCCCTTTGGCAGAAACAACCTCAAGTAGGCGTTTCTTATAACTGTCTACCAGTCTCTGACATCGACTGGGAGAAACTTTTGCCCATTCCTCCATGCAGAATTTTCAGCTGTGCGATGTTTGAGGGGTTTCTTGCATGCACAGCTCGTTTCAAATCCCCCCACAACATCTCGATGGGATTTAGATCCGGGCTTTCACTTGGCCATTCCAGAACCCTCCATTTCTTTCTTTTCAGCCATTCCTTGGTGGATTTACTGGTATGTTTAGGGTCATTGTCATGTGGCAAGGTCCACCTTCGGTTGAGCTTCAACTTTCCGACAGATGGCCTCACATTATCCTCAAGCACCCTCTGGTACAATGACGAATTCATAGTGGATTATATGATGGTGAGCTGCCCAGGCCCTGATGCAGCAAAGCTGCCCCAAACCATAATATTTCCACCACCATGCTTTATAGTTGGTATCAGGTTCTTCTGGTCAAATGCTGTCTTTGGTTTTCGCCAAACGTGTCTTCTGGTACTGTGGCCAAATAGCTCTACCTTTGCCTCATCTGTCCAGAGCACATTGTTCCAGAAGTGCTGGTCTTTGCCTAGGTGTTCATTGGCAAACTTTAGTCTTGCCCTGATGTTCTTTCTGGACAGCAAAGGTTTCGTCCTGGCACACCTCCCCTATAGATCAAATTTGTGCAGCCTCTTTCTAATGGTAGACTCGTGCACTTTGACATCAACAGTGGCAAGCGCTACCTGTAGGTCCCCTGATGACATTCTGGGGTTATCAGAGAGTTCTTTCAGCATATTGTGGTCTGCTCTCGGGCTGAACTTGCTGGGGCGGCCTGGCCTGAACAAGTTGGCAGTTGTTTGGAATCTTCTCCACTTGTCGATGATCTTCCGGACAGTCGAACGATTGATTTCAAATTGTTTGGAGATCTTTTTAAATCCCTTCCCAGACTCGTAGGCATCTATATCCTTCTTTCTCCAGGCCTCAGAGAGCTCTTTTGATCTAGGCATGGTGACGCCGCACACTTCAACAACAAAGAGCAAACCAAACTAAATGTCTGAGGTTTAAATAAGACAGGTTCCTCCAAGATCCTCTCTAACGATGTTCTAATCATTTGCACCTGAGCTGGTGCACCTGATTCTAATTTTAGGTGTTTGAAGTAGTGATAAATGTAGGGGTGTACTTACTTCTTCCACATGCAAAATTTGCATTTACGTTTATTTAAATTACTAGGGCGTGCCCGTACGTGGGTGCAAAAAAACATGCGTGCAAACAACAACAACAAAAAAAAACTTTGAAACCACGTGGCAGTAACGACCACAGAACCCCCCCCCCCCTCTATTTACATGAAATGGTTTGGTCCATTCGCAAAGCCAAAGCGAACGGCTTGCGAGTACGGTAGAACCCCCCCCCCCCCCTCTATTTACATGAAATGGTTTGGTCCATTCGCAAAGCCAAAGCGAACGGTTGGTAAATAAATCGCCATAGCTCGGTAACTACTTCTCCGATTAATATGAAACCTTGAAAAGGCACATCCTCAGGTCCCCAGCAATATACCTGGCAAGTTTCAAGTATATCGGACCCGTGGTTGTCGAGAAACAGCGGTCACAGACAAACAAACACACAGACACACACACACACACAGAGATTACTGGAATTATAGATAGATACAATGGACGACAAAATGTAAATGTTTCATGATATTTGTTATATTATATCACCTTTATCTGTCAATATTGTTGAAATGAAGATCAAATAGCTGTATGTTGAAATATGTTGAAAAAGTCAAAACTTGACATGGGGTGTACTTACTTTTTCACGTGACTGTATATCTAGTGGTGATATCTATATCAATCTAGTGGCCGAGATTTTGAAGGTTTAAGCTGGAATGAGTTACGGGAAGAACACCTACATCTTGGATTTGTTCAGGAGTGTTGGAGGAGTGAGAGAGCAGACAGACCTAAAACAGTGGAGAGACTGAGAAAAAAAAAACAAGGCCACTGACCTGCCTGTGGTGAGAGAGCAGCGTGTACATCTTCTTCTTCAGCCTCATTGCAGGATATTCCAATTTCACAAACAAATTAGTGTTGCACTGTAATTTGATAATGTTTATAATGTTGATTTATATTTAAATTTTTAACCCACAGTGCCTATTTAAGTGTTAACTGTGTTTTGCTGGCCATTATGTAAATGGGATAAAAAAAATTTAGTAGCCTCAGAAGACCATCTAAAGTAATTGTCCATCATTATGATCAGTATCGTGATAAATGGTGAAATAAACATCAAAAACAAGATGAAGTATGCACCTTTAAGAAAATTTTCATGCAATGGATGATCATTATGATCATACTGCAAGAGGCCTCGCCCTATAAATCAAGGATGTAGGAGTTTCAATCATTCGTGTAGCATGATCTACACAGAGAGTCAGGTCGCCACTCCGACACAGGAAGTCAGGACAGGAATTTGTAATTTGTCCATGGTGCCGGCGAGGAAATTTGTAACTCACCTACTCTTCGAGAAGGACACCGTGTGATCGTTACCATCCACCAACTAATGCTGACAGACGGGACGCCCAGTTTAACCTCCATCAGAGGAACGGCACACACATTGCCAACTCACGCTGTCTGTACTGAAACGCCGGTTGGGATTTGAATGCAGGCAACACATCTCAAAGGTGAGTGTGTGCCCCTCTGGGCCATCCTGCCAGCCTCATGATTTCAGCATATTAGGCCTACAATTACCGCAATGGACACTAATACAATCAACTGCAATCCTCAAACTCAAATCCCAGCAGCTCTAATACCAAGAAGCTTCAATCCTAAAAAAAAATCCAAAACACCCTTTGTGACTACAACAGAAATCCTTGTTTTGATGCAGTTATCCCTGTGATCATGTCTTTGTCACAACTCCATTGCCAAGTGGACATTTTTACAAATAACCATATTTTTCAACTCCGGTCATCAAAACAATCTGGTGAACTGTCTTTTTAATTTTCAAGACCAATTTTTATCATTAACAGGATATTTTACCTTCAATGCCGTGACGTATTGATGCTGTGTAGAGTTCTATGCAGTTGTAAACGCAGCATGTGAGCAAGTGACGGATTGATCAGCTTAAGACGAGATCAATTGATCACAGTACGCCATGGCTTTGCAAAGTTGTGAGGGTGGCACGTTCCTCCATAACAAAGTTAGATCCTCATAATACAATCAGACAATGGTTGGGTTTCCAAAAAGAGAAGATTTTAACACACAATTGCCATTCATGAAAGATGCCGAGATGAGACGGTTTACGAGGAGCCTCCTTTCTTGAGCACATCCATTGCTGCATGTCAACATCAAAGCAAACTCTTTCCACTATTTTCATCATCTCTTCGAGGAATATTCATCACGTCGCCAATGCTAAGCAATGAATCAGGCTTCTGAGAATCAGTGCGTGACTTTGAGCACTTCATCAAATAAGCTCTGCAGTTCTGACCGAGGACGGTATTTTACATCACGGTGGATTCCAAATCGCTTGCATGTTGTTGTGTGAATGGGCAAGAAGAGCAAAGATCAGCGATATTGGATTGTTATCAATGGAAAAATAACAGCACTTGATAGAGGAGCGCACATCTCCACCAGGCTGAACAGTTTACAGTTTGAATCCCAATTATAGGTCGGATCTGGATTCGGACCTGAACCAAAATCGAATTGGCATGTTCTTGTCACTTACCCAACTCATCCACCAAGTTTTGTCATGAGTCATCCACAACTTTTTGAAATATCATGCTATACGTTTTTGGCCCCATCTCTATATGGTGAAGTATTAAATCACTTTAAGAATTTTTTTTAAAATCATTTCCGGATCTACATCCAGATCTTCACCAACATCGATTCAATTCTCCCTTGTCACACACCTAACCTGTCCAGTGTTCACCAAGTTTCATCAGAATCCATTCACAACTTTTTGAGATATCGTGCTATATATCGTTTTTGGCCTTATCACTCAACGGTGAAGAATCACTTAAAAATTCTGGTATCCGGATCCGGATCTTCACCAGAATCGAATAATTTTGTCTGTGTCATACACGCAACCTGTCCACAAAGTTTCATCAGTATCTGTCGACAACTTTTCGAGATATCGTGCTATATGTCGTTTCAGCTCCATCTCTAAATGGTGAAGATCACTTAAAAATTCTGGTATCCGGATCCGGATCTTCACCAGAGTCGAATCATTTTGTTCATGTCACACACCCAACCTGTCCACAAGGTTTCATCAAAATTTGTCCACAACTTTTCGAGATATCATGCTATATGTCGTTTTAGCTATATCTCTAAATGGTGAAGATCACTTAAAAAATTCTGGTATTTGGATCCAGATTTTCCAAAATCAAATAATTTTGTGCTTATCAAATAGCTAACCTCTCCCCCAAATTCTGTTCGAATCCATCCACAACTTTTTTTGGGATATCCTATTCAAGGACAAACAGACACCTTCGGTGGCAGAGGTAACAAATGACCAAGCAAATCTCAATGTGTAGCAGCATTTACATGATGCTCTGTTAAAGCGGGAAAAAGTCATCCAACGTTTTAGAAAGGTCGGCCAACTGCAGATCGTACCCCGCTCAAAACGTTTCCAGAATTACAATAAAATCATTCAAAGCTCAATAGACTGAATTTGTTTGAAATATATAAATTAATAGCATCAACCAGACAACTCATGTAAAGCTTGATGGGCACCAATCAATATTTTTTGACAGATGACACAATCTGAGTTGCAGGATTATATACTTGTAATGTTGAAGTTGCAGAGATTACATAATTGTGTGACTTACGACATCACGAAGAACCCAATATATTGGGTATTTTAAATAACGTAGAGGCGTTTTTAACCATACTCAGTGGTGTAATGTCTGGCGCGTCGCTCTAAGTCTGGGAGGTCAAATCCGACCCTGTCTGAGTCATCCGAATGCTTCAAAAATGGTAAGTGCTGCTTCTTTTCTTGACGCTCAGCATTCAAAAAGGTTAGAGCACCGATAATTAACAACCATAGGTTGGCAACGATTTATTCAGCTTGATGGGTCTAATGGCCCCTCCTTCATTGAAGTTCCTTATAAGGGAAATCTTATTTATTTATTTTATATTTATTTATACCAATAAGTGCTACAAAACAAAATTTCAAGTAGCCATTGCAGCGTGACTATTGGAGAACATAATGACAGCACAAAGGAGATTCAGTGTTGAGCAGGGAAATAAATTGCCAGGGTATCACCCTCAGATAATATTTTCAGACAACATAGATTTGACAAATTACATGAAGTTTTCGTAAAACTGCACTGTGATTCACAAACTTTGTGCAGAAGTTCATGTCTATGTAATAGTCTGTCGATGTGCGAGGAAAATGTGTCACCAAAATATGACAATGGAATATTTTCGCAAGGTGAAGCAAGGTTCAGAGAAAAAAGGTGTCACAATTGTCACAATTCCAAGAGCAATAAAATGTTGTTCTTCCTCAACTTCACTTTTTGACTCACTATTAAGCCCATGCTCAGGTTTGTAATAAAACCAAGGAAACGTTTATGCCTTACCTGCTAAATCCCCCAAAGTTCAGACTTCCCACCTGCATTCATTCGTCCACTTATTCTCCCAAATGTGGAATCGTTTCCCCGTGTCCATTATATTGTTGCGGATATGGGATTTACATCCATCCATATCCGCTTGTAAATATTCCCCTATTTCCTCAATACTTCCCAACTATCCCCAATCCCCCATTCCCTAGTCCCATTTTCTGTAAACAACACTCTGTAGACCCGACCTCCCCCTATTTCCCCCCATTAAATGTCGCATCCAGGTCCACCGCATCTCACGTAGACAACTATAGGACATCTTGCTAGTTATTCTTAGTCTATGTCAGTTAAGGATTCGTTTCCATTAATTCTGACCCTTCGTTGCACCAGAATGTGATTGTATGGCACCGTTAGGAAGTTTAGGACCTCCCAATACCTCCCCGCAGCTCTTCCTCACGGTTCAGAAACAACAGCAACAACAACAACAGCGACGGCGGCGGCGTGCACAGGGAGGGCACGTCCTCACTCCGGCTTGGTTGGTAGGGGGTGTTGGGAGGGCACGAGGCCTTCCCCACGAGCCGCCATCAAACATGTGCTCGACGGGGTTACCAAATAGGGGCTCTCTGTCAGCTCCTCGTCAAGGGCGGAGCCCGGTAACCCCCGCACCCAATAGAAGCGGCGGACCGGTCCCATCTGGGGCGGAGCCAACCAGCCGAGGGCGTGTCACTCCCCGCTGAGCATGCGCAGGAAGAGGGAGGTGACGTCAGATGCGCGCTGAGCTTGGAGAAAGAAAGACGCCACCTCCGAGCGCTGTGAGGCCTCCCTGCATCTTTTGGACCGTGCTTGATCCTGTCCCCGAGCCAAGGTGCACCTTGTGCTATCAACCGACCTGTCCTTCCCTGCCATCAATCCCTGTGTAAGTCAGCCTTGTTCCGTTTGTCTGTGGTCTGTCTGGGATAGATAAGATTGGATCTAAGTGCCTATCTCTTCTGTGTCTTTTACCTCACTCTACCTTGTAATCTACCCCTTTTCTCCACCACTAATTATATCCTCCTCCGGAGGTCTTGAGAACTGTACCCCTTGCGTCGTTTCATTTATCCCAGTCGTTGTGTCCTTTCCAATCATTGATTTAGCGTAGCGTGATTTGGCCAACGTTCGAGTGGAATCGGGTGAGTTGGGGAAGAATCGGGGGAACTGTTAGGTCGCGGTGGACCATCCGCTCGGCCCATCATAACATCTAAACCGCGATCCGTAACAATATCTTCCCGCTCACTTGAGTCTTTCAAATGTGCTGCTCTTCACCACCTCATGTGCTCACCCATACACATCCACAATTTCTTCAACACACACTGATTATTTTTTGTGCTGTTCTTCTCTGGACCTATATCATTCTTTCTTTAATCTCTCTGTTCGATAAGCTGATGCTCACTGTCATTTAGTTCCTCCATGAACCTGGATCCTAGTACACAAACAGGAATGACTGCACTGTTGGTAACAAGCTGCAACAAAATCTGTTAACGGGTTGATAGGGAAACGGACATTTAATGCACTCTTAAAAGATGAACAGCATGATTGGAAAACACACATTTAATGCGCAATTAAAAAATTAACTTGACACCTCTTATCCAGGTCACCCTCCCAACGGTTATATCAGAACGATCTGATTCGGCACACGGTCACGGATTGCTTAATCCCAATATAGAGCCGTTCAAACATTACATAATGCTATATTTTATTAATTTGCATTACATAATGCTTGATTATGTAACGTAATGTAACAATTGATTACAATGCGTACTGACATACAGTACTTTCTGGCGTATTGTGCGTTCTGGCGGGCTTGATTAAACCTTACATATTATTGGACATATAATTAGATTTTTGGGTGTTTCTCATCATAAATAACACTCGAACCAAACAAAGCCAATAGAAATCTGACACAACAAAACCGAGCAGCGCATAATCAGCAGAGGCCTACAGGCCTGATGTGTTAGACCCACCAGTAAACCAAGATGGTGGCCATATCATTTCAGCTCAGTGCTATGGTTGGTGGAGTCAAGTGTCAGATGTGGGTGTGGTCCTGCAGCTGTCCGACCAATGGGTGCACATTTCAAAAATCGACCCCCAACAAGAACCCCAACAACAAGAACAGCAAAAACAGCAACTTAAAGCTCTTGTAGACCTGCCACATGAACTAAACCCATATACACATTGCTCCATCCAACAAAAGACAAGCAAACAACTACAGGCTACACATAAAAAAATTGACACTGGTTTACAATGAATGGAAAGACAAGCAGACCTTAGGTTCACAAAGTGGGTCATCTACATACCCTACATGCTATGAACAGAAGGTTGGAGATGAGAAAAATGAGATAAGGAAGGCAGGTAGAAGAGGAGGAGAGAAAGGGGTGGGGTGGGACCCTAAGAGGAGGAGGAAGAATAAAAGGAGAGGAAGGGTGGGAAGAAAAATGCAAAGTGAAGGTGGGGAGGGAGGATTGAATGAGGATTCTGCGTTTTTTGTATGTGTAGATATGCCACTTGAAACTGAAGAAAAAATACGAAATAACTTTGCATATAAAAACAAGAATGACTGCACTATGGTCACAACTTGTGACAAAATCCCTTAATGGGTCGATTGGGAAACACACATTTAATGCACTCTTAAAAGATGAATAGCGCGATTGAGAAACACATTTGATGCATGATTAAATAATTAACTCCACACCTCTTATCCATGTCTCTCTCCCCAAAGTTATATCAGAACGAGCTGATTCATCACAGCATCACGGATTGCTTGATCCCAATATGGGGCCGTTCAAAAATTACGTAACACTATTTTTTAGTAATTCGCATAACATAATGCTTGATTATGTAACACTATGTTTTTGTAATTCGTGTAATGCAATGCTTGATTACATAACGCTATTTTTTAGTAATTTGTGTAACATAACACTTGATGACGTAACACTATTTTTTAGTAATTTGTGTAACATAACACTTGATTACGTAACGTTTTTTTTTTTTTAGCAATTTGCATAACATAATGCTTGATTATGTAACGCTATTTTTAGTAATTTGCATAATGTAACGCTTGATTACAGGACAATAGTTTTTTTAGTAATTTGCGTATCATAATGCTTGATTACGTAGCACTGTTTTTTTGTAATTTGCATAACGTAACGCTTGATTATGTAACACTATTTTTAAAAATAATTTGCATGATGTAATGCTTGATTATGTAACGCTATTTTTAAAGTAATTTGCATAACGTAACGCTTGATTACAGGACAATATTTTAAAGTAATTTGCGTAACATAACGCTTGATTACACAATATTTTTTAGTAATTTGCATGACGTAATGCTTGATTACACAACAATATTTTTTAGTAATTTGCGTATCATAACGCACGATTACATAACGCTATTTTTTAGTAATTTGCGTAAAGTAACGCTTGATTACATAACGGATTGTAACACTTGCGTACCATGCGTTCTGACGAGCTTGATTCAGCCTTACTATTATTTGACATATAATGACACCGTGGGATCTTGATTGACGGAAATCCTGAATATCCCTCGACCCAAAGAAAGCCAATGGAAATCTGATGCAACAAACCTGGCCAGTGTGTAATCAGCAGAGGCCTAACATCTTAGGCCCACCAGAACACTAAGTCCATATTACGAGTATTACGTCCATATTATGCTAACTGTCAAGCAAGGAAGCAGCACACACCATTTTAAAAGTTTTTAGTATGACAAGGCCAGGGTTTGAACCACCAACCTCCCAGAATCAGATCATTACACCACTTAATATACAGTACAGCAGTTAAAAGTTGAGTAGCACTTAAGATGACCCGAAGGTTTAGCCTCAATGTAATGCTGAATCTGTACCCTTCAGTCAATAATTTAAATCTGTACCCTTCAGATAATTAGCTACGAGTAAAAGTGTTGCTAGAATATTGTCTTTACTACATGAGATGACATAAGAGGTTTCAGTAAAAGGCTTAAGGTTAAAAATTAATAATCGTCATTCTACATTGGATATACGTTGCCAGGGCTACATGCAGTTACAAGACAATGCAAATGTTACAGGAATGATGCATTAACACTGATTACAATGCTAAAAATAATTTTCTTAGAAAGAAGATCTTCGTCTTCTTCCTTAAAGACCACAATTATTCCCATGATCTTGTGGGGTTGGTCGGGGGATGTTTGACCCGAGTCTTTCACGAACTGGCTGGCCAGGCCCGACGCTCAACTAAGGTTAAGGCAAGAATTTGGAATATGTTCATGGTGCCGAAGGACACCGTGAGATATTTAACATCCACCAACTAATGCCGGCAGACAGGGCACCCATTAAATGCCCATCCGAGGGACTGCACACACATTAATGAGTCAGACAGTTTTCTAGCTGCGTGATTCAAAAAGGTTCAAATTTGGGTGAGACAGCAACGAGGCGTGTGTGTGTACATTTAGGCCATCCTGCCAAATATTTTCTGAAAATAAGAAGTTTTCTTGAAAAAAAAAAGAATGAGAAAATTTTTCTAGGTGCAAAAAAGCGTTCTCATTATTTTTAGTGTAGGTGTGCGTATGTAGGGACATACACTCCCGTGGGAATCTCATCATAAACCTTGCCACCCAAACTACAGTATGTTACGTCAAAATGTATGAAGAATACAATAAAATAGGGTTCCATTTTTTCATAACTTTTAAGGTCATTTTAAGGTCACTGAAGGTGATGCCCCAACATGTGTTTTCAGCAAAAATCTAGATTTTGTAAATACCTGTGATACAGTCGTGTGGCATATCAAATTGAAGGATATTTCATATACGTTGTAAATGCCTCAAACAAATGAGGTAAATTAAGATGGACTCGATGGAAAGACTGCACACAACATGTCACCAACATGGTCTGCATACAACTCCATCTGTTGCCATGGACAACTGTTAATGCACTACCATTGCTTGCTGCTACACCCGAGTGGCAAACCATGATGACGGTCTTCACACAAGCTCAACATCTCAACACACAAACCATGGGGCCAGACCATAAGACCGTCATCATCCTGGACATGGCCCTTTTATGAAAAAAATCAGAAGACTAGAAGTGCTGCACCCAGAACACCAAGACAAGTACATCTTCCGGATCTGAGAGTTCCTTGCAGTACCATGCGCTTTGCGTGCAATTGGCTCCTCGATCGCAAACGGTGGTATTGACGATGCTTGGATAGCAGCTGATATGTACGACCCATCAACAACCAGACAAATACTTTGAAGGAATGCATATCAAGCGAGCTGTCAATGCCCATCTGAGTACACTATTAGCGTTCTTAAACCTCTACCAACGTAAGCTTTTCAAAGAACATCCTGAATTATAAACCTGCTCTCAAGAGATCCAGTCATTGATCGAGGCATCTGTCAATATTGTAACTCGATCAGACCAACATAACGATGGTCGCAGAAAGTACCACGGATTACTGGAATCCATGGAAGAAAATCAACTCTTTGGAGCAATGGAGGTATTTGACAAATAAAGGGGCAGACAGCACCTTTCAAGTTCACCCGCAGCTACATGGACAAATTGCTGACACTCGTGTCATTCTTACGAGCTTCACGGTGAGGACTGTGGCATCTGCATCTGGCTTCCTGGGAAAAGCTGTGCATCTTATTCTTTAGTACAGACAGACTGAATTAATAGTGAATTATGCACGGATGGTCCCTGGGTACATTGTACAAATGTACAGCTTACAGGCCTCAGACCCAGAGATATGGGACAAATTCCAAAAGGGCAACTTCAGTGTGAACAAGAACGTGATTTCCTGTTGGCAGCATTGGTGTAGACCATGCTATTCAGCATGTCAACCATATGATGAAAGTAAAGGGAGGTCTCAGTGGCATCACCGTGAAGCCAGCGGCATTGGCAAGGTTCTTGCTTCTTGGTCGCACCGGTGATTTCGGATGAACACGGTCTCCGCACCGAACGAACACTGTCTGAACAATTAGATTAATGAACAGAATTAAATGATTAAATTGATATATGTGGGAAAATTACATGCCCAGACCAGCAATCGAACCCAGGTTCTCTGGTGAACCGGTACCAGTGCTCTGCCATCTGAGTTATCTGGGCGATCCTGACCGAGTATGAAATTTTCCCACACATATGATTGTCACTCTCTTTCCGTCAATGCTTCCGGGGCACTCGCTGCCAACCATAGGAGCACCAAAGGCCTGCTCACAAGAGGGTCTTCCTCCAATGGGGGGACATATCCATGCCCTCCATTATAAACAGCACTGGGGGCGTAGTGAAGCAATTAGATTAATGAGCAGGATTAAATAATTAAATTGATATATGTGGGAAAATTACATTTTCCTCACAATTCCAATTATGTGGGTAAATTACATCTCAAAATTACATTTTGATATATGTGGGAAAATTACATTCTATCACCCAGATAGCTCAGATGGCACAGCACTGGTATGGCTTTCCAGAGGACCTGGGTTCGTTTCCTGGTCTGGGCATGTAATGTTCCCACATATATCAATTTAACTGTCTGAACAAGTGCATAACATGGCTAATGTCTCGACACAGCAACATGAAAAACTTCATGAGCTTTCTCCATCCATCACTAAGTGCCAGGTGTGCCAAGTTGACAAACTACAGTATATTATTGAAGACTGCAACCCATTCATACAGGAAAACGACTGCTTAGTGAATATAGTCACACAAGCAGTAATGCCAAGGAAAGTCCAAGCTGACATTCTTAGGAGCGATGAAGCCGTAAAGCATTGCTATGAGGATTCCATAACAAAGTGCAAGTTGGTACAATCCGTCTTTGGGAAAAGATGTAGACGCTCAATCTACTATCGTGGAAATCCACTTCAAACATAAACAACTAGAACGCCACTCAGTAGAGCGCATACTCCCGCCGTGGGTCAAGCTGGAATAGTACGATTTCACAAAAGTTTGAGGGAGTAGTTCAGTGACAACACAAGACAAGACAACACAACACAGATATATATTTACAATATATAGAAGATAATGTTTTTTAAAAAACAAGGCAGTTTCACTTACATTTTCGGATTCAGCGTTCAATTCTATATAAGTGAGTGTATTTTGAGGCATGTGTGACTTCAAATAAAATTGTAAGCCAGAAAAACGTTCGTTTCATTCCTTAGGGATACATGTAAAACTGGCCCAAACGTCAAAACAAAACTCGCTCATTTTAAGTCGTACAAGCTAATGCGACCACTCATTCTTCTGGGAAGATTCCCGTGCACATGCTGGTCACACTTATAACTCACCTAAGTCTTTATGAGTTCATCAAATACTGACACCGCAATTGACATTCGCTGAGGTATTAAATGTTGATATCTCTTCTGAGGGGGGAAAAAAAAACAGTTTTAAAGCATTATAGCCGGCAAAGCCGGTGTTGTCAATGAACGCGTACGTATTATGTTGAAAAACCAGATTTTGCTGGATCCATTGGCTTGAGAATTTCGAAGCTTTGACGCACCAAATCGCTCAATGGAGGCAGCCATCTTGCGGATGCGGAAGTATGCATAACAAATTGAAAAAGTTCAATAGGAGTTTGTTTCACCCGTCTTTTTTTGATTCACAATCTTATGCACCTCTAATTTGTAATTAAAATACTTTAAGACCAACCTCGGCCCGCACGGGCCTGGTTATCTTCAACGAAAATCGTGACCAAACACTGGAACCAATGAGATTCGAGCATTTGAAAAAATATTTCAAAAACCAAATCACTCAATGGAGGCCACCATCTTCCGGATGCGGAAGTATGCATAAAAAATTTGCGAAAAAGTTCAATAGGAGTTTGTTTCACCCGTCTTTGTTTGATTCACAATCTTATGCACCCCTAATATGTAATTAAAATACTTTAAGACCAACCTCGTTATCTTCAACGAAAATCGTCACCAAACACTGGAACCAATGAGATTCGAGCATTTGAAAAAATATTTCAAAAAAGCTTATTACGCGTTTCGGAGGGTGAAAACGGCGTCAAATATTCTAAAATTGACGAAGAATTATTTTTTAGAAATCTCGCGGCCGTACGGGATAGTTTTTCACGGCCGGAAATATCCGAAGTTGAGACGGAATTCACCGAATTAATCAAGAAGTAAATTTTATCAATTTTAATCTCATCCAGAATGCAAATGGTGTCATTTTAGGTCTGAATTTGCGAAATTTTGTGAGCTGACCAATCAGCGATCAGCTTAGGTCAGCCAATCAGCGCCATCGACATGGTTTGATTAACGACAGTCACACATTGCCATTGAAACGGCGCCATCGTCTGATCTGTCGGCACTGATCTTACTGCAAGCTAACTTCTTCTGGTGGAGGATGCCGCAGTGCCTGGAGAGAACCAGTCCTGACAGCGACTGAAGTTATAAGACTACACACATACTGTGAAAACGTATATTAAGCCAGTTAAAATTTCTTAAAATAGGCCCTAAGCTAGCACATTGTATAGTTACTTCCTTAAGCTTCTTGTAACATTTATTGTATGTAGGTATTGGGGAGGACTGTCTGCTCTTCTCTTTTACCAAGTCTTACCAGGTACGGTACCTACTACACCTACCTACTACCAACTACCTAACCAACTGATGCCATAGTGATGGGTAAAATAGTGGCAAGAGGCTTTGGCTTCGCCGGCTCATTGCGTCGGGTACTAGCACGTATCAAACGATGCATTTTATGAAACGGGGAAACCGAATACACACTTTGGTGGTTTTAAAATGACAGAATATGTCTTTATTAGAAAAAAAAAAGAAAAAGAACCTTGAAGACGACGCTGCTAACAAAATACACCGCTCTAACGCATAACCACGAGTTTAAACTACATTTACAACAAATATGAAAACTATTTTCATTTCACAATGTTAAATATAGAATATATAGAAGATAATGTTAAAAAAAAAATGAGCCCTGTCTTCCAATGGTAAAAATATCCTTCAAAAAATTCCTGGATCCGGAATAATATCCTGAGCTTCACCAAAAACGAATCAATTCTTCCTTATCCCAAGGGCAATCATCCCACCAACTATCATCCAAATCCGTTCAGAACTTTTCCAGATATCTTGTTCGCAAACACACGAACACACACACACACACACACACACACACACACACACACACACGATCGAATGCATTACTCCCTGGCGGGAGTAAAAATCAAGTTAGCCACTCATGTTGTTGAGCACAAGGAGAACCAATCATTGCTTGCTTGACTGCTTATCATCGCAAGATCATGCCCACATGTGGTTCTCCAAGTACCTGTTGGCATGTACGAGTTCAGTTGCATCTCTATTTGCATCGGACGGCTTCCTTGTGTCCTGCCTGGACAAGTGTAAGCTGATGGTGAACTCAGAATCTCACACACAAAAGGACAGCGAACCAAGGCGTTTCAACACCTGGAAACCATCGCACGCAATGTGGAAGATCGAGGGAGAAAAACTCCCATCATAGATGGAATGGTTGTTGTCCAAGAGATATCCATGCTGTCAATGAAAACTTGTGAGGAATTTGCCCAGTCTTTTGTCCGAACGATTGGACGGGCAATGATGTACAACAACATACATCTGGTCTTTGATTGATGAGACACAGATCAAACACTGAAGCAGATGATGAGAAGACATCGATATGGCAAGGATGATGGTTCTTATCACTTTGCTGTCAATGATGCCGGAGGGTCAGCCTGCTTGGTAACAACAAAACGAAGGACGAGCTCACTGTGTACTTAGCAAATAAGATCCTAGCTCACTTTGACAATAATGATAACGTTAGAGTGGTTTCCACGGGAAATGGAGCAGAATCAAATCACTGTGATGTTAGTGACTTGTCAAGTAACCACGAGGAAGCAGCCACACTACTTACCCTCCATGCACTGCATGCATCGAGAAGAGGACACACTATACATATTATGTCACCTGATACCGATGTTGATGACACATGCATGATATAATAGGTACAGGAGACAAACGCCATATCATGCCTCTCAAACCTCCATACGATGCTGCTGAAGAAGATGTCGCAGAGTCTTTACCTGGTTTCCATGCATTTACTGGTTCCGATACAACTGGGCGGTTTTATGGAAAAGGAAAACTAAAATGTTGGAACACTCTGAATGCATCGACCACTGGTGTTGGTTGAGCGGTTGGGGTGCGGCTTGGGATCCTAGGATCCTGGGTTCGAATCCCAGTCGATCGCTGAATTAACGCCAGGGGGGTTGAGTCAGCCTGTCATCCTTCCGAGGTCGGCAAATTGAGTACCAGTTCACTGGTAATTCTCTGTGTGTCGCAAGAGGCGACTAACAGGGTTGGCGGCAGGAAGGGCATCCAACTGTAAAACATTGCTCCAAAAAGGGGACAATTGTGCCCAAAAAAGGCCAACCCCTGCTCTGCCGGGGGAAATGGCCTCTAAAGGTGGTATATATACTCTGAATGCATCAAGGTATAACGTTCTTCATGCGTTTGGTCAGCTTGGCAAACCGGACCAACCATCGGAAGAAACATGGAGCACTGGAGGAGTTTGTGTGTCGGCGGTATTGAGCACGCCCTACCATAGTCAACATTGCTACGAGCAGATGGTCAACCCTTCAAGAAGTGTCACTACCAGTCGATGACTTGGGCAAATGACTCCAGAGCAAATCCCAACCTACCTTCCCTTTTCGAATACAGGTGGATACTTCATGGTACATCGTACACAGCAAATACATCAGACCGACCGCCAGCACCTTCTGCATTACTGGAGCTTGTAAAGTGTGGATGGTCAGTCAGCAAGTGTGCTCCTGCAGGAAAAATGGAATGTCTTGCAGCGAAATGTGCATGTGAGAGTCCGACGGGGATCGTTGCGAAAACAAATCCGATGAGAATTTCAGGTCTGATGACGAATCTGATGGTGATCAAAGTGAGGCCGAACTTGTTTGTTTTTTTTTCGTTTTTTTTTTGTGTACAGAGTCGAGGCTCGTGAAAGAGCTAACATTTATCAAACAAACAAATCAAACAAACAAGCAAACAAAGTATATAATAAGGGGAACGGTAGACAAGATGGGGAGAGAAGCAGAAGCACACAAACACAACATTTGAGAGCAGGGACATCGGGAGATGTGTGGGAGGGAGAGAGCTTGGGGGGAGGCAGGATAGGTATAAAACGTAAGGACACCAAGGACTTCCAGGAAAGAAGTTGGTATTTCAAAAAAGTGGATTTGGGGTGAAATTAGCGGGGGTAGAAAAGATCAAGGTTTTGGATGGAGGAAGATAAGAGATGGTGGTGAACAGCCGTTTTAAAGACCTGGAGGGAGGAGTGGGATTGAAGAGAGTAGTTAGGTCCAAAACTTCAATTCCGTGACCATTTTCTGGCTAGTAAGGTTTGACGATTGATTTGACTTCTATTGACATTTTATAACAAAAATAGCCTCCATGTCCCTCCCAAAAATCGCGGCATTTTTCGCCAGAGGCCCGAATCCAAGATGACCGCCGGCACTATCTTGAAAAATTAAGTTTTGAACCAGAACACCTAGAATCACGTACAAAGACACTTTTTGGGGTAATTTGACCACGAGGATTCCGAATCTGACATTAGTTTGACGTTATGACATTATTTTGACCCAGAAATCCAAGATGGCCACCATCCAGTAGAGCGAAAATGCAACTTTTGTACTTAAACATGTTAAAGAAACTACCTCCATAAGGATATCTTGCAGTAAAGTAATTGATGATTGCATGACAAGTAAACTCATTACACTTCAAAATAAGCTATTTTTAATAGCTGTGACTTGAACAGTTTTCAAATGAAGTAATTAATCAATATGACCTTTAATTATATGATTAGTCCGAATCAGAGCATTCTGCTTCACTAGAATCTGAATCATCAGATTCCGATGAATCTCCCCGCCTTTGTACATCATCATCTCGCTCCTCATTCCCCTCCTGGCTCTCATCTTCCTCACTCTCTTCAGCTGGCCCTGGTGCAGGTAGATGTGTCGGGAGAGCAGGTCAGGATATCTTTGATAAAGGATGACTTGATGCTGGATGTTGAGAAGCCATACCGAGATATGATAGAGCTGTAGTCTTTGAGGAGGCTCTGTAGTGACCTTAGCTCACGTTCCTCAAAGATAACTGTTCTGATGTGGTCAAAGAAGATAGTCTGAGCCTCACGGAGATTGACATTGTGCATGCGTGGGAGTTTGTCATCTTCACTCATTTTCTGGTAACTACGCACATATTTCAACCAGCATTTGTTGTGATATCTGATCTCAATCGCATATGGGTCATCAGCTGCATAATCGATCACACAGTTGATTCTGTCTCGCATGCTCTGATCTTCGAGGACCACCGTGTGACTCTTGAACGTTGCCCATGCATTATCATACGAAATCAGGGACAGCTTTGATTCTGGGTGCTTTGCCGACTCCGGTTTACAGCACCAGACACATTTTGTTTTTTCATGTATCAGCCCTTCTACACTTGATCGCAGCCGCTTGGCAGGTGGAGAAGCAGCCGGGGGGAAAGCCTCAGACATGGACGAAGACTGAGATTGGCATTCCTTGACTTCTCGTTTTTTCTGTCTTGTCTTGGCCTGCTCCAGTTTATTAGCATTCCATAAAGTCAGCCTACATGATTTATGGACACATTGTCTGCCGGGACCATTATCCCAATTGACTGTTGCATAAACGTCTCCGAACTTGTCAAGACCGCTCCATAACAGGGCTTTTTTCTTGAGATTTTCCCAACTCTCAATGGAGGTAACGACATCAGTGGCTTCATTGCAAAGCCCGCCACACTGGAGGACACACGGAACGGTGGACATTCTCTTGACAGCTATCTTCTGAATACTGCGCTTCTCAGTGCCGTCTCATTCGCTCGTATACTCCCTGGAAAGACAGAAATAAGTATATGACATTACACACACAGACAAATAAAAAACAAGAAAATAGCAATTCACTAATCAGGACCTCAATTCCGTGGCCAGTATAGATTTAGCCAAAATAATGTGTTAATTCATGATCATATGTTCTCCCATTTAAAAGTTGCATTTTCGCTCTACTGGATGGTGGCCATCTTGGATTTCTGGGTCAAAATAATGTCATAACGTCAAACTAATGTCAGATTCGGAATCCTCGTGGTCAAATTACCCAAAAAAGTGTCTTTGTACGTGATTCTAGGTGTTCTGGTTCAAAACTAATTTTTCAAGATAGTGCCGGCGGTCATCTTGGATTCGGGCCTCTGGCGAAAAATGCCGGGATTTTTGGGAGGGACATAGAGGCTATTTTTGTTATAAAATGTCAATAGAAGTCAAATCAATCGTCAAACCTTACTAGCCAGAAAATGGTCACGGAATTGAAGTTTTGGACCTAACTAGAGTGAGGGAGTTTATTCCAGAGGCGGGAGAAAAGAGGAATGAAGGAGTGAAGGTGAGCAGAGCGTCTTGATTTTGGCAGTTTAACCATAAAAGGGTTGCAGGCAGATCTTGTGCGACCTGTAGGAATATTTTGGGGACAGAGCCCAGAGAGAGCTGGAGGAGCAAGGCCGGAGATGAGTCGGTAGAAGACAGAAAGACCACCAACCTGCCTGCGGTGAGTAAGTGAAAGGCCCTCGGAGGTAGCGTCATCGCGGGAGATTCCAATGATTCTGAACGCTTTGGTTTCAACAGCGTGAAGACGAGCTAGGTGTGAGGCAGGAGCACCAGCCCAGAGGGGAGAGCAGTACTCCATTGAGCTGCGGATGAAAGCTTGAATAATCTTGAGTAATCAACGTTTCGACTTTTGGACTGAATGTCACATTAATGTGAAATAATATACATATTACATAATGTATATAAACACATGACGATGTGCGCATATTATACGAAACAACTTTGGCCACTCATATTTCATGAAAACATCAAAATGTCATTGCAACAGCACAAAATGTCAACAATACTAGTTTATTCCATCTCTCAACATCATACCCTTTCATTTTTATTTTTTTTATTTTTTTATTTTTTGTATACTGAATCGAGGCTCGTGAAAGAGCTAACATTTATTTCACAAACAAATCAACCAGACAAACAAAATATACAAAAACAGGGAGCGGAAGACAAGATGGGGAGAGAAGGGGAAGCACACAACCACAACATTTGAGAGCAGGGAGAAGTGTGGGAGGGAGAGGGCTTGGGGGCAGGAGGCGTGGGAAGGGGAGGGGGGGGGGGGGGGAGAGGTATAAAACACAAGGGGACCGAAATTAGCGGGGGTAGAAAAGATCAAGGTTTTGGATGGGGGAAGATAAGAGATGGTGGTGAACAGCTGTTTTAAAGACCTGGAGGGTGGAGTTGGATTGAAGAGAGTGAGGGAGTTTGTTCCAGAGGCGGGAGAAAAGAGGAATGAAGGAGTGAAGGTGAGCAGAAAGTCTTGATTTTGGCAGTTTAACCATAAGAGGGTTGCAGGCAGATCTTGTGCGACCTGTAGGAATATTTGGGGGACAGAGCCCAGAGAGGGCTGGGGGGGCAAGGCCAGAGAGGAGTCGGTAGAAGACAGAAAGACCACCAACCTGCCTGCAGTGAGTGAGTGAAAGGCCCTTGGAGTTAGCTTCATCGCGGGAGATTCCAATGATTCTGAACGCTTTGGTTTCAACAGCGTGAAGACGGGCTAGGTGTGAGGCAGGAGCACCAGACCAGAGGGGAGAGCAGTATTCCATAGAGCTGTGGATGAAAGCCTTGTATGTGGTGAGGAGCTCAGGTGTGCCAAGGAAGGACTTCGCACGACGGAGGATGCCCAGTCGGCGACTGGCTTTGGAGGCCAGATTTGAAATGTGGTTTTCCCAGGAAAGATCATGGCAAATAGTGAGACCCAAAAGCTTGAGTGACAGAACTTCTTGGAGAGGATTATTCAGAAAGTGGATGGGAGGGTTTTCCAGTCGGTCTTTTCGGAGAGACATCGAAAGAGTGTGAGATTTATCAGGATTGAAAGACATGTTCCATTTGTTTGCCCAGTCTGTGATTTTGTCCAGGTCTGCAGAGAGTGAGGAGGCTGTAGACTGCCGATCTGAGGGATGAGGAATGGAGCGACAGAGAGTAGAGTCGTCAGCAAAGAGATAGAGAGGATTTTCAAGAGAGTCGGAGAGATCATTGATGAAGACCAGAAAAAGCACAGGGCCCAGAACACTACCTTGGGGAACTCCAGCCTGAACAGGAAGAGGAGATGAGAGAAACCCATTCAGGGCCACACGTTGACTACGACCAGAGAGGAAGTCCGCCAGCCATGCGTGGAGATTTCCATGGATACCAAAAGAGGAGAGTTTGGTGAGTAGAGCGGGGTGCCAGACCGTATCGAAGGCACGTGAAATGTCAAGGGAGACAGCTCTAATTTCCTGTTTGGCGTTGAGGTCCTCCATACATTGTTGAGAAAGCAGAAGCAGCATGTCCAGAGTAGAGTGACCAGGTCTGAAACCAAATTGATGATCAGAGATCAAGCCATTGGAGAAGAGGAAAGATTTCATGTCTGAAGCAATGATGGATTCCATGACTTTGCTGATAATAATTTGATATGTAACTTCCCCATATTATATTCAATATTGATGGATTCATATTTTGAAACTTTCTGCCACACAGCCGATATAAGGTGTCCTCATTCTAGGATCTCACAATTATTGTTGAAGTTGTAGAAAAAAATGGAACCATACTTTTTTTCCAATGTTCTATTACATATCAATACATTCAGAGTGAAATATTAGATTTATCATAAAAATCCCACCGGAATACACAGCCCCCTGATCTATTTCTTGTTTCAAGAAAACTTTTCTTATTTTAAGAAAATATTTTTTTACTGCGAAATATTTTTGGGCAGTGAAATCAATGTTATCAGTGTCAATGCATAATTTCTGTAACATTTGCAATGTCCTGTAACTGCATGTGGTCCTGGCATTATATCCAATGTGGAAAAATAATCATTGGTTTTTAACCTTTTGTCCTGGTGGCACATAATTCAACATGAACTTGAAGCTTCTTGGTTACTTGCTGACACCGTCACCACCACGTGAAAAATTAATGGCATTTTCCCTACACTGTGGATCAGCTAATTAATGCAGTAATTTTGCATGCTTGACAACGACTTATCGACAGTATGTTTATGAGTATGAGTATAGTCATTAATATGCTACTGGTGTCAGAATAGATGGTCTTGTGTGTTTTAGAAGATTTTAAACCAGCTCTCATAGCGTGGGAGACGCGGTTTTGCACATAAGTCACAGCAAGTATAAATAGCCCTTATTAGCCCGACCACTGCTGCGCAGCATGAGACGGCCGGGTTTTATAAGCGCTTCCATGTTTCTTATTTTATCCACTTGTTCTAGTTTACCATTTGAGCTTTTGTCATCAATCATCTCCCTACTCCGAGCCTTCAAACCCCCTCCCGACCTCTCATAGACGCCTGTCCAACTCGCAATCCCATGAGATATGCGGAAAGGAAATGTGACAATAAATGAAGCGAAACCAATGATCTTACTTCCTGATGTAAATATACACACACCGTTAAAAAAAGGACTAATAATGAGGGCATTTTATAATGATCTAAAAAAATAGTAAAATAATAATGATATGAAAAATGAAATAATTTTAAAATATAATATGTTCAAGGCTTGCTTGAGAGAATGCCAACTCCATCCCCACTTCAAACCACTTCAATGGTGCTGCTGCCTCACACCTAGCTCGGCTTCACACTGTAGAAACCAAAGCATTCAGAATCATTGGAATCTCCCACGACGAAACTGATTCTCAAAGCCTTTCTCTCTCTTTCTCTTTCTCTTTTTCTCTCTCTCTCTCTCTCTCTCTCTCTCTCTCTCTCTCTCTCTCTCTCTCTCTCTCTCTCTCTCTCTCTCTCTCTCTCTCTCTCTCTCTCTCTCACCGCAGGCAGGTTGGTGGTCTTCATGTCTTCTACCGACTCCTCTCCGGCCTTGCTCCCCTGGCTCTGTCTGTGCTATGTCCCCCAAATATTCCTACAGGTTGCACAAGATCTGCCAGCAACCCTCTGATGGTGAAACTTCAAAAATCAAGACTCTCTGTTCACCTTCACTCTTTCATTCATCTTTTCCCCACCTCTGGAACAAACTCCCTCACTCTCTTCAATCTCACTCCTCCCTCCAGGTCTTCAAAACAGCTGTTCACTACCATCCCATATCTTCCACCATCCAAAACCTTGATCTTTTCCACCTCCATGTCCCTGTTCTCCACTGTTGTTGTGCTTCCCTCTCACTCTCTCTTTTGTCTTCCGCTCCATTTATGATATGTTCTATGTGTTAGCTCTTACACGACCCTCCACTTAGTATACAAAAAATACGAGTACCCGGCTGCAAAGCCGCAATGAGCCGGCGAAGCCAAAGCCTCTTGCCACTATTTTACCCATCACTATGGCATCAGTAGGTTAGGTAGTTGGTAGTAGGTAGGTGTAGTAGGTACCGTACCGAGTTCAAAATGACACCATTTGCATTCTGGATGAGATTAAAATCTATAAAATTTCCTTCTTGATTAATTCAGTGAATTCCGTCTCAACTTCGGATATTTCCGGCCGTGAAAAACTATTCCCTACGGCCGCGAGATTTCTAAAAAATAATTCTTCGTCAATTTTAGAATATTTGACGCCGTTTTCAGCTTCCGAAATGTGGTAAAAAGCTTTTTTGAAATATTTTTTCAAATGCTCGAATCCCATTGGTTCCGGTAATTGGTGACGATTTTCGTTGAAGATAACCAGGGGCCGTGTGGGCCCGGGAACGAGGTTGGTCTTAAAGTATTTTAATTACAAATTAGAGGTGCATAAGATTGTGAATCAAACAAAGACGGGTGAAACAAACTCCTACTGAACTTTTTCTCAATTTTTTATGCATACTTCCGTATCCGGAAGATGGCGGCCTCCATGGAGCGATTTGGTTTTTGAAATATTTTTTCGAATGCTCGAATCTCATTGGTTCCGGTGTTTAGTGACGATTTTCGTTGAAGAAAACCAGGGCCCGTATGGGCCCGGGGAACGAGGTTGGTCTTAATATATTTTAATTACAAATTAGAGGTGCATAAGATTGTGAATCAAACAAAGACGGGTGAAACAAACTCCGATTGAACTTTTTTCAATTTGTTATGCATACTTCCACATCCGCAAGATGGCGGCCGCCATTGAGCGATTTGGTGCGTCAAAGCTTCGAAATTCTCAAGGGATCCAGCAAAATCTGGCTTTTCAGCATAATACGTACGCGTTCATTCACAACACCGGCTTCGCCGGCTAAAAATAAAAAGTTATTTTGGGGGGTGCATAAGCTAACAGATTGCTGTCTCGATTGCTGAGGCCGAACTTCAGAAGGCCCGTGACACCTGTCGGCTCAAAATCCTTTTAACTGTCACTTTGGTAGTTTTACAATGAAGTGGAAATGTATACGAATGCATAGTGATTGTGAATATGACAGTTCCGATGCGTCTTTGCCTTCGTATCGTGGTGAGCATTAAAATGGCGGCCATAAGATTTTTCATCAGGACTAATCGGTGGGAAGGATTGCTACATCCAGACACAGGAACAAGCATACTAGTACCCGACTGCAAAGCCGCAATGAGCCGGCGAAGCCAAAGCCTCTTGCCACTATTTTACCCATTACGATGGCATCAGTAGGTTAGGTAGTTGGTAGTAGGTAGGTGTAGTAGGTACCGTACCTAGTTCAAAATGACACCATTTGCATTCTGGATGAGATTAAATTTTATAAAATTTCCTTCTTGATTAATTCGGTGAATTCCGTCTCAACTTCGGATATTTCCGGCCGTGAAAAACTATCCCCTATGGCCGCGAGATTTCTAAAAAATAATTCTTCGTCAATTTTAGAATATTTGACGCCGTTTCAGCCTCCGAAATGTGATAAAAAGCTTTTTTAAAATATCTTTTCAAATGCTCGAATCCCATTGGTTCCGGTAATTGGTGACGATTTTCGTTGAAGATAACCAAGGCCCGTGTGGACCCGGGGAACGAGGTTGGTCTTAAAGTATTCTAATTACAAATTAGAGGTGCGTAAGATTGTGAATCAAACAAAGACGGGTGAAACAAACTCCTATTGAACTTTTTCGCAATTTTTTTATGCATACTTCCGCACCCAGAAGATGGCGGCCTCCATTGAGTGATTTGGTTTTTGAAATATTTTTTCAAATTCTCGAATCTCATTGGTTCCGGTGTTTGGTGACGATTTTCGTTGAAGATAACCAAGGCCCGTGTGGGCCCGGGGAACGAGATTGGTCTTAAAGTATTTTAATTACAAATTAGAGGTGCATAAGAATGTGAATCAAAAAAAGACGGGTGAAACAAACTCCTATTGAACTTTTTTCAATTTGTTATGCATACTTCCGCATCCGGAAGATGGCGGCCTTCATTGAGCGATTTGGTGCGTCAAAGCTTCGAAATTCTCAAGGGATCCAGCAAAATCTGGCTTTTCAACATAATACTAACCGTTCATTCACAACACCGGCTTCACCGGCTATTATTAAGATATATATATATATATATATGTATATATATATATATATATATACAGTACATGTATTCTTAGTCTCAAATCAAAATGGCCGAGCCAAATCTAGTCTGACAATGCTCTGGCTTCGATTTTGGATTCTAGGGGCTCCCAGGATGGGGTTACCCCCCGAAACTTCAGATCCCTACTCGTCTCTTATTTAACAACCAAATGCTCTGAAACCCGATACAGCCCTTCCTCTCGATGGTCTGCAGGATTACCCTGTCTTATATGTATCGATTTCGTATCAGGGCTCTCCCAGGGGATCAGGGAGGCTCCCAGGGGATTCCCCAAAATCAGCAGCAATCAGCAGAACCACAACCTCAAGAGATGTTCGTCAGCCCACTTGGGGCTATTTTATTATAACAGATCTGATGAGTAGCAAGAGGAGGAAATTAAGTTTGATGAATTCACAATCCATTAAAATACAAAACACGTCGGAGAATAAGGCTTGTGTTAATTTAAAGGCAATTGTTGTTTTTACTAAAAGCCCATTCCAAGCATTTATTCCCTTTATCGGTAATGGAGCTACAATAGAAGACTGACAGCTGTGATGGAGATTCCCTGAGGGTTTTACAAACCCTTGTAAGTGCTGTGGATGGCAGAATTTTAATGTACACCTGCTCAGCCTGGGCCAAAATACATCTTGAAATTGCCAAATCTAAACCCTGTGGGTGTATGCATTATGAATGTGGTTTACAAAGAGTAAGAAAAATCACAAAAAAAGGGATTTTTATGGGAAATTGTTTTTCCAACCAGAACAACAAGATTGTAATGTAAGTTAGAAAATTAAAAAAGTCTTTGACCATGTCTCTGAACATATCTCAAAGGCATTCAGATAAGCTTGGCATTTTTCTCTGCGGACCATGCCACGTTCTTTCTTTGAAATAATAGGCCAAATTCTTTCCTTTCTCACTGATTTCCTACAATCCTGCAGTCAGTGTAGCTCTCAACATAATCCTCCCTTCACCTACCCAAGTATTGGCTGGGGTGCCCCAAGGCAGCTTCTTTGATATATTTTGATATATATATACATACATATATATATATATATATATATATATACATATATATACATATATACATATATATACATATATATACATATATACATATATATACATATATATACATATATACATATATATATATATATATATATATATATATATATATATATATATATATATATATATATATATATATACTAGGGCATGCCCGTACTATATATAAGCTAGGACGTGCCCGTACGTGGGTGCCCGTTCCTTGCCAAAAAAAAAAAAAAAAAAAAATTTGTGTAGGGGTGTGTGTGTGTAAACATCCTAGGGCGTGCCCGTACGTGGGTGCAAAAAAACATGCGTGCAAACAACAACAACAAAAAAAAACTTTGAAACCACGTGGCAGTAACGACCACAGAACCCCCCCCCCCCTCTATTTACATGAATGGTTTGGTCCATTCGCAACGACCACAGAACCCCCCCCTCTATTTACATGCAATGGTTTGGTCCATTCGCAACGCCAAAGCGAACGGCGAACGGCTAAATCGCCATAGCTCGGTAAGTACTTGTCCGATTAATTACAAACCTTGAAAAGGCACATCCTCGGGTCCCCAGCAATATACCTGGCAAGTTTCAAGTATATCGGACCGGTAGTTGTCGAGAAATCGTTGTCGCATACACACACACACACATACACACACACATACACACAGAGATTAATGGAATTATAGATAGATATATATATATATATATATATATACATATATATATATATATACATATATATACATATATACATATATATACATATATATATATATATATATATATATATATATATATATATATATATATATATATATACAGTCACGTGAGAAAGTAAGTACACCCCATGTAAAGTTTGGACTTTTTCAACATATTTCAACATACACCTATTTGACCCTCATTTCACCAATACTGATAGATAAAGGTGATACAACATAACAAATATCATGAAACATTTACATTTTGTAGGCCATTGTATAATTTAAATAAACATAAATGCAAATTTCGCATGTGGAAAAAGTAAGTACACCCCTACATTTCTCACTACTTCAAATACCTAAAATTAGAATCAGGTGCACCAGCTCAGGTGCAAATGATTAGAACATCGTTCGAGAGGATCTTGAAGGCACCTGTCTTATTTAAACCTCAGACATTTCGTTTGGTTTGCTCTTTGTTGTTGATGTGGAATTTGTGATGTGTGCGGCGTCACCATGCCTAGATCAAAAGAGCTCTCTGAGGCCTTCAGAAAGAAGGTTATAGATGCCTACGAGTCTGGGAAGGGATTTAAAAAGATCTCCAAACAATTTGAATATATATATATATATATATATATATATATATACATATATATATATATATACATATATATACATATATGCATATATATACATATATATATATATATATATATATATATATATATATATATATATATATATATATATATATATATATACAGTCATGTGAAAAAGTAAGTACACCCCATGTAAAGTTTGGACTTTTTCAACATATTTCAACATACACCTATTTGACCCTCATTTCACCAATACTGATAGATAAAGGTGATATAACATAACAAATATTATGAAACATTTACATTTTGTAGGCCATTGTATAATTTAAATAAACATAAATGCAAATTTCGCATGTGGAAAAAGTAAGTACACCCCTACATTTCTCACTACTTCAAATACCTAAAATTAGAATCAGGTGCACCAGCTCAGGTGCAAATGATTAGAACATCGTTCGAGAGGATCTTGAAGGCACCTGTCTTATTTAAACCTCAGACATTTCGTTTGGTTTGCTCTTTGTTGTTGATGTGGAATTTGTGATGTGTGCGGCGTCACCATGCCTAGATCAAAAGAGCTCTCTGAGGCCTTCAGAAAGAAGGTTATAGATGCCTACGAGTCTGGGAAGGGATTTAAAAAGATCTCCAAACAATTTGAAATCAATCATTCGACTGTCCGGAAGATCATCTACAAGTGGAGAAGTTTCCAAACAACTGCCAACTTGTTCAGGCCAGGTCACCCCAGCAAGTTCAGCCTGAGAGCAGACCGCAAGATGCTGAAAGAAGTCTCTAAGAACCCCAGAATGTCATCACGGGACCTACAGGTAGCTCTTGCCACTGTTGATGTCAAAGGTCAAAGTGCACGAATCTACCATTAGAAAGAGGCTGCACAAATTTGATCGACATGGGAGGTGTGCCAGGAGGAAACCTTTGCTGTCCAGAAAGAACATCAGGGCAAGACTAAAGTTTGCCAATGAACACCTAGGCAAAGACCAGCACTTCTGGAACAATGTGCTCTGGACAGATGAGTCAAAGGTAGAGCTATTTGGCCACAGTACCAGAAGACATGTTTGGCGAAAACCAAAGACAGCATTTGACCAGAAGAACCTGATCCCAACTGTAAAGCATGGTGTTGGAAATATAATGGTTTGGGTTTAGCTTTGCTGCATCAGGGCCTGGGCAGCTCACCATCATAGAATCCACTATGAATTCTTCATTGTACCAGAGGGTGCTTGAGGATAATGTTAGGCCATCTGTCGGAAAGTTGAAGCTCAACCGAAGGTGGACCTTGCAACATGACAATGACCCTAAACATACCAGTAAATCCACCAAGGAATGGCTGAAAATAAAGAAATGGAGGGTTCTGGAATGGCGAAGTCAAAGCCCGGATCTAAATCCTTTCGAGATGTTGTGGGGGGATTTGAAACGAGCTGTGCATGCAAGAAACCCCTCAAACATCCCACAGCTGGAAGAATTCTGCATGGAGGAGTGGGCAAAAATTTCTCCCAGTCGATGACAGAGACTGGTAGACAGTTATAAGAAACGCCGACTTCAGGTTGTTTCTGCCAAAGGGGGCAATACCACCTATTAGAGCCAAGGGCGTACTTACTTGTTCCACATGCGAAATTTGCATTTATGTTTATTTAAATTATACAATGGACTACAAAATGTAAATGTTTCATGATATTTGTTATATTATATCACCTTTATCTATCAGTATTGTTGAAATGAAGATCAAATAGCTGTATGTTGAAATATGTTGAAAAAGTCAAAACTTTACATGGGGTGTACTTACTTTTTCACGTGACTGTATATATATATATATAGTGCTGTGCGAAAGTTTGGATTATTTTCACTTTTGTGCTGAAATTATCCATTAAACATTTGTGTGAAGATGGAAGTGTACAATATGGGTAGATAAAATGGAAAATTTCTGTGAAAGTCAATTGAATGTCACAGTTACCGTTAATTATATAAAATACATTAAGAAATTGAAAAAAAGTTTTAATTTTTCTGTACGTTATTGTATAATCCTACTTGTAAAAAGCCCGTCAAAAATGATGGGTTGGAACAGTTTATTCGATGGTGCAGCCTCGTGAGCATGCCAAAGTCTGAAGCATTGGCCTAGTGTCAGATGTGCTTATATCATTATTTATTGGACATCCTACAGATGTAAATGAACACTCGTTTTACGCTGCACACGTTGCACATCACGTGCAGCGAATTTCACTTCCCGGCACTTTGAATTTATTGCTAGTTTAAAAAAACACTTCTGTACCCCGCCCTTGAGGTTCGGTTTGCAAGCCACCATCTACAATTCCAATAGAAGAGATATGCTCACACTTTTATGGAAAATAGTTTTCGAATTTGTTTTATCCTCAAACATAGACCATAGTGAACACACATTCATGTTCAACGATTGGCCTTTAAAATCTACCCTTATGAAGGGGGACAGACATCTGTACAAACACACATTGTGTTAAATATGGTAGAAATGGTAATAATCAGCAAACATCAGCAAACATCAGCAAACATCATCAAAATCAGCAAACATTACCGCTTTACACAAAAAAGGTGCAAAAACAGATCCTTGCAACTACAGACCAATCAGCCTTCTCCCAATTATCAGCAAAGTCATGGAATCCATCATTGCTTCGTATATGAAATCTTTCCTCTTCTCCAATGGCTTGATCTCCGATCGTCAATTTGGATTCAGACCAGGTCATTCTACTCTGGACATGTTGCTTCTGCTGTCTCAACAATGGATGGAGGTCCTCAATGCCAAACAGGAAATCAGAGCTGTCTCACTTGACATATCACGTGCCTTCGATACGGTCTGGCACCCAGCTCTGCTCACCAAACTCACCTCCTATGGTATTCAGGGAAATCTCCACTCATGGCTTGCGGATTTCCTCTCTGGTCGTAGGCAACGTGTGGCCCTGAATGGATTTCTCTCATCTTCCCTTCCTGTTCTGGCTGGAGTTCCCCAAGGTAGTGTTCTGGGCCCTGTGCTATTTCTGGTCTTCATCAATGACCTCTCCGACTCTCTGGAAAATCCTCTCTATCTCTTTGCTGATGTCTCCACTATCTGCCGCTCCATTCCTCATCCCTCAGATCGGCAGTCTGCAGCCTCCTCACCCTCTGTAGACCTGGACAAAATCACAGACTGGTCAAACAAGTGGAACATGTCTTTCAATCCTGACAAATCTCACACTCTTACAATGTCTCTCCGAAACGACCGACTGGACAACCCTCCCATCTACTTTCTCAACAATCCTCTCCAAGAAGTTCTGTCGCTCAAGCTTTTGGGTCTCACTATCTGCCATGATCTTTCTTGGGAAAACCACATTTCCAAGCTGGCTTCCAAAGCCAGTCGCCGACTGGGCATCCTCCATTGTGCGAAGTCCTTCCTTGGCACACCTGAGCTCCTCACCACATACAAGGCTTTCATCCGCAGCTCAATGGAATACTGTTCCCCCCTCTGGGCTGGTGCTCCGGCCTCACACCTTGCTCGGCTTCACGCTGTTGAGGCCAAAGCTTTCAGCATTTTTTTTTTTTTTTTTTTTTTTTTTTTGTATACAAGATCGAGGCTCGTGAAAGAGCGAACATTAATCACACAGAAAGACAAACAGACACATAAAACAAATAACATCGGGAGCGGTAGACAAGATGGGGAGAGAGGGGGAAGGACACAAACACAACATTTGAGAGCAGGGACCGAGAGACATGGAGACATCGAGAGATCTGTGGGAGGGAGAGGGCTTTGGGGGGGAGGCATGTGAAGGGGGGGGGGGTGGGAGAGGTATAAACATATGGACACTGCCAAGATTTCCAGGATAGAAGTTGGAATTTCAAACAAGGTGGATCTGGGGTAAATTAGTGGGGGTAGAAAAGATCAAGGTTTTGGATGGGGGAAGATAAGAGATGGTGGTGAACAGCTGTTTTAAAGACCTGGAGGGAGGAGAGGGATTGAAGGGAGTGTGGGAGTTTGTTCCAGAGGCGGGAGAAAAGAGGAATGAAAGAGTGAAGGTGAGTAGAGAGCCGAGATTTCGGCAGTTTAACCATCAGAGGGTTGCTGGCAGATCTTGTGCGACCTGTAGGAATATTTGGGGGACAGAGCACAGAGAGAGCTGGGGGAGCAAGGCCGGAGAGGAGTCGGTAGAAGACAGAAAGACCACCTACCTGCCTGCGGTGAGTGAGTGAAAGGCCCTCAGAGATAGCTTCATCGCGGGAGATTCCAATGATTTTGAAAGCTTTGGATTCAACAGCGTGAAGCCGAGCCAGGTGTGAGGCAGGAGCACCAGCCCATAGGGGAGAACAGTATTCCATTGAGCTGCGGATGAAAGCCTTGTATGTGGTGAGGAGCTCAGGTGTGCCGAGGAAGGACTTCGCACGACGGAGGATGCCCAGTCGGCGACTGGCTTTGGAGGCCAGCTTGGAAATGTGGTTTTCCCAAGAAAGATCATGGCAGATAGTGAGACCCAAAAGCTTGAGCGACAGAACTTCTTGGAGAGGATTGTTGAGAAAGTAGATGGGAGGGTTGTCCAGTCGATCTTTTCGGAGAGACATAGTAAGAGAGTGAGATTTGTCAGGACATAGTAAGAGAGTGAGATTTGTCAGGATTGAAAGACATGTTCCACTTGTTTGACCAGTCTGTGATTTTGTCCAGGTCTTCAGAGAGTGAGGAGGCTGCAGACTGCCGATCTGAGGGAAGAGGAATGGAGCGGCAGAGAGTGGAGTCATCAGCAAAGAGATAGAGAGGATTTTCCAGAGAGTCGGAGAGATCATTGTTAAAGACCAGAAAAAGCACAGGGCCCAGCACACTTCCTTGGGGAACTCCAGCCTGAACAGGAAGGGGAGATGAGAGAAATCCATTCAGGGCCACACGTTGACTACGACCAGAGAGGAAGTCCGCAAGCCATGCATGGAGATTTCCATGGATACCATAGGAGGAGAGTTTGGTGAGCAGAGCTGGGTGCCAGACCGTATCAAAGGCCCGTGATATGTCAAGGGAGACAGCTCTGATTTCCTGTTTGGCATTGAGGACCTCCATCCATTGTTGAGACAGCAGAAGCAGCATGTCCAGAGTAGAGTGACCTGGTCTGAAACCAAATTGATGATCAGAGATCAAGCCATTGGAGAAGAGGAAAGATTTCATATCCGAAGCAATGATGGATTCCATGACTTTGCTGATAATTGGGAGCAGGCTGATTGGTCTGTAGTTGCAAGGATCTGTTTTTGCACCTTTTTTGTGTAAAGCAGTAATGTTTGCTGATTTCCAGGATGCTGGCAGATGACCTTGAGCAAAAGATAGGGTGAAAAGAACAGAGAGAGGGTGAGATAGAGCGGCAGAGCAGGATTTTAGGAACCATGGGCTGATGCCGTCTGGTCCAGTTGCAGAATCAGAGTCGAGGTTTGACAAAAACTCCTCCACTTTGTCAGGAGAGAAGGACACAGAGTCCAGGAGCAGTTGGGTTCGGCTGGGAAAGGTGGGAACAGAGAGAGATGGGTTTGGGACTAAGGATTTTGAGGCGAACACAGAGTTGAGGCATTCGGCTTTGTCACGTGCGATGTCAACTGTGTGGCCATTTGAGGTAAGGGAGGGGACGGAGGGGGAACAAACACAAGAAACGGATTTGACCAGACGCCACCAGGATTTGGAGGAAGGAGACAGGTTTGAGAGTTCATTCTTGAGTGAGGAGAGATAGTGCTTCCTGGCACTCCTGAGGGTAGACACACACTTGTTCCGAGCTTGGTGGAAGGAACTGAGATTGCCTTCAGTTGGATTAGCCTTCCAAGAGGCAAAGGCAAGTAGTTTCAGGGCAACTGCCTCACCACAAGATTCAGTGTACCATGGACGGGAGGAAGGGTAAGAATCATTGGAATCTCCTGCGATGTAGTCAACTCAGAGGGCCTTTCCACCACTCACCGCAGGCAGGTTGGTGGTCTTTCTGTCTTCTACCGACTCCTCTCCGGCCTTGCTCCCCCAGCTCTCTCTGTGCTCTGTCCCCCCAATATTCCTTCAGGTCGCACAAGATCTGCCTGCAACCCTCTTATGGTTAAACTGCCAAAGTCTAGGCTCTCTGCTCACCTTCACTCTTTAATTCCCCTTTTCTCCCGCCTCTGGAACAAACTCCCCCACTCCCTTCAATCCCACTCCTCCCTCCAGGTCTTTAAAACAGCTGTTCACCACCATCTCTTATCTTCCCCCATCGAAAACCTTGATCTTTTCTACCCCCGGTAATTCACCCCAGAGTCCTCGCAGTGTTCATATGTTTTATTCCTCTCCCACCTCCCCCCAAGTCCTCCCGATGTCCCTGCTCTCAAATGTTGTGTTTGTGTCCTTCCCCCTCTCTCCCCATCTTGTCTGCCGCTGCCCTTGTTTTTTGTGTTTTGTGTGTCGGTTTGTCTTTTTGTGTGATTAATGTTAGCTCTTTCACGAGCCTCGATCTTGTATACAAAAAAAAAAAAAAAAAAAAAAAATAATCGATATTATAAAACAGGAATGTCCACCAGTCTGTCCGGAAACTACTCCCTCAGTTTTAGGGCTAGCCCTGCCAAACCTTATTTGGAACGTTTCGGGGTCCCAGCAGGTGTCGTAAGGTAGGTAGGAGGTTTCATAAATTCCTCAATAAAATTATGATTTTGAAATTGAAATGACCTCTCCCTCCCAATACAGGCTCAATGTGCTGCATGGCGGTATTGCCGGGCATGGAAGGCGCCCCGGCAATGCCGCGCTAGAGGATGTTATTTATTTATTTGGCATGGGGTTGTACTTTCTGCACAAGGCCACAACGTACGCTCTTTCTGCACAAAGCTACAACGTACGCTCTTTCTGCACAAAGCTACAACGTACTCTCTTTCTGCACAAGGCCACAACGTACTCTCTTTCTGCACAAGGCCACAACGTACGCTCTTTCTGCACAAAGCCACGACGTACTCTCTTTCTGCACAAAGCTACAACGTACTCTCTTTCTGCACAAAGCTACAACGTACGCTCTTTCTGCACAAAGCTACAACGTACTCTCTTTCTGCACAAAGCTACAACGTACTCTCTTTCTGCACAAAGCTACAACGTACGCTCTTTCTGCACAAAGCTACAACGTACGCTCTTTCTGCACAAAGCTACAACGTACTCTCTTTCTGCACAAAGCTACAACGTACGCTCTTTCTGCACAAAGCCACGACGTACGCTCTTTCTGCACAAAGCTACAACGTACTCTCTTTCTGCACAAAGCTACAACGTACTCTCTTTCTGCACAAAGCTACAACGTACTCTCTTTCTGCACAAAGCTACAATGTACGCTCTTTCTGCACAAAGCCACGACGTACTCTCTTTCTGCACAAAGCTACAACGTACTCTCTTTCTGCACAAAGCTACAACGTACGCTCTTTCTGCACAAAGCTACAACGTACTCTCTTTCTGCACAAAGCTACAACGTACTCTCTTTCTGCACAAAGCTACAACGTACTCTCTTTCTGCACAAAGCTACAACGTACTCTCTTTCTGCACAAAGCTACAACGTACGCTCTTTCTGCACAAAGCTACAACGTACGCTCTTTCTGCACAAAGCTACAACGTACGCTCTTTCTGCACAAAGCTACAACGTACTCTCTTTCTGCACAAAGCTACAACGTACGCTCTTTCTGCACAAAGCCACGACGTACGCTCTTTCTGCACAAAGCTACAACGTACTCTCTTTCTGCACAAAGCTACAACGTACGCTCTTTCTGCACAAAGCCACGACGTACGCTCTTTCTGCACAAAAGCTACAACGTACTCTCTTTCTGCACAAAGCTACAACGTACGCTCTTTCTGCACAAAGCCACGACGTACTCTCTTTCTGCACAAAGCCACGTCGTACTCTCTTTCTGCACAATGCCATGTCGTACTCTCTTTCTGCACAAAGCCACAACGTACTCTCTTTCTGCACAAAGCCACAACGTACTCTCTTTCTGCACAAAGCCACAACGTACTCTCTTTCTGCACAAAGCCACGTCGTACTCTCTTTCTGCATGAGGCCACGACGTACTCTCTTTCTGCACAAAGCTACAACGCACTCTCTTTCTACACGAGGCCACGACGTACTCTCTTTCTGCATGAAGCCACGTCGTACTCTCTTTCTGCACAAAGCCACGACGTACTCTCTTTCTGCACAAAGCTACAACGCACTCTCTTTCTACACGAGGCCACGACGTACTCTCTTTCTGCATGAAGCCACGTCGTACTCTCTTTCTACACGAGGCCACGACGTACTCTCTTTCTGCACAAAGCCACATCGTACTCTCTTTCTACACGAGGCCACGACGTACTCTCTTTCTGCACAAAGCTACAACGTACTCTCTTTCTACACGAGGCCACGTCGTACTCTCTTTCTGCACAAAGCCACGACGTACTCTCTTTCTACACGAGGCCACGACGTACTCTCTTTCTGCATGAAGCCACGTCGTACTCTCTTTCTGCATGAGGCCACGACGTACTCTCTTTCTGCACAAAGCCACATCGTACTCTCTTTCTACACGAGGCCACGACGTACTCTCTTTCTGCACAAAGCTACAACGCACTCTCTTTCTACACGAGGCCACGACGTACTCTCTTTCTGCATGAAGCCACGTCATACTCTCTTTCTGCACAAAGCCACGACGTACTCTCTTTCTGCATGAAGCCACGACGTACTCTCTTTCTGCACAAAGCCACGACGTACTCTCTTTCTGCATGAAGCCACGACGTACTCTCTTTCTGCATGAAGCCACGACGTACTCTCTTTCTGCATGAAGCCACGACGTACTCTCTTTCTGCACAAAGCTACAACGCACTCTCTTTCTACACGAGGCCACGACGTACTCTCTTTCTGCATGAAGCCACGACGTACTCTCTTTCTGCACAAAGCCACGACGTACTCTCTTTCTGCATGAAGCCACGACGTACTCTCTTTCTGCATGAGGCCACAATATACTCTCTTTTCTGCATGAGGTCATGATGTACTCTCCACTCTGCACAAGATCACGAAGTGCTCACTCTCCACATGTCCCTGACTCTCTCTCCACGTGTTACTGGCTCTTACCTGCACGGTTCCTAACGCACTCACTCTGCCGAGTTCCCGACGCTCTTTGCCTGCTCCTGTTCTTGCTGGGGATTGCCTTTGCCTGCTCGTGTTGGGAACTGCCATTTGCCGGCGTGGTGCTCGTTGGTGAGATCAAGACAAAGGTCGTCGCAAGAAGCATCTGGTAACATTGTAACCATTTTGGTAACAGGATCCCAATGTTCGTTTTCCCCTTCCCCCGCCCCCCACCTGCCCCCCATGAATGTGTGATGGGCGCCCATGTCGTGTTTATTTGTTGTGATCATCATAAGGCGTAGGTTAAGCTACGTTTCTGCTTCTCGTCCCTTTTTCTTTCCGATCGATAAGTTCCACTGTACATATTTGTAAATGAATTAAACTGTTAAACATTTCTTTTCCAACTGTCCGTGAATGTCCTTTCTTTCATTGGCCATTGCTCGCACCTAGCGAATGGGAGGTTACCAGTCCCTGGTTAATCGGCTCATTAGCATAAGCCCGGCGGGTACCAAACTGTTGCTCGGCCATCCAAATTTCCATCCGGGAACAAGAGTGGTACACCGCCAGAGGGTACGTTCCCCGATTGGAACCGTCACGTGGTACAGGTAAACGGTGTCAGACGGTAAGGACCCTGCTATCGCGTGATGGACCAATTGGTGTTCGTAGATGCTGGTTCGCAACCTGCCAAAGTACTAAGTTATTCGTACGCGGCAGCCTCAGATCTGGTAAGTTCGAGAGGCAACGGAGGATAACCCCCTCATAGTCGACCTGACCCCGGGCCGTAACAATATATATACATGCATAAACACACAGATTTAACCCCTGAACGTGACGAGGCAGCACGGCACAGATCGAGTCCCATGACAGCACTTGCTGCACGACGTGTCAGTAACAGGTGTTGTCTGCCGCACAAACACATTGTCTCTGCCCTGCTGATCACTAGCCAGGAGGTTTGCAATCAGGAATAATAAATTTAACGAAGGGAGCACACTGACCCCATGACATAACGATGATGCCATTTGCATAAATACAGTATTTAAGTAGAAAGACATTAATAATCAATTTTTAAAAGGAATAAATAGCAGGCTTCCAGACAAATGTGTCTTCAGTGATGAGGAATTTGCTGTGCTGCATGTGGATTTACAAGAAAAACACAATGTCCTTGTACAATGTAAAAAATACAAAAGCATCACAGTGCAAAATGTATACAATTCAAATCATATGGGGTTTAATTATGAATGATGATTGTTTTACATCTACTGCTTCACCCTAGGAATGTGTCAACGACGTATTCGCTTTTTATGTCTAAAATCTGTTCCAAATACAGAAAGTACTTCTTGCAAAATGTAACCGCTTTTTGAAATTGCTGCATTATACAATCTTAAATACGATTTTTTGCTGATAAATTTAAAATAAGCTTTATTCGTTTCAGAGTAACATTTATCAGCATTGTCTCTCTAAATGGAATGGACATGTTTCACCCAATCCATTAAGATGTTAAAGCATATGTTGTACACACGTTATTTTAATGTTTCCATGTATAAGTCCCAAGTGCATAAAACTGGGTCCCTGTTGTGGAATAACATGATCAGTGAATACATGGTGTTTAGAATTTAATGATTCTGTTTCAGCAAAAACAAATTACTGTAATAAGTGATATCCACCAGTAATTTCAAACCTTGCTCTCGGCTCCTTCACTTGGACACTATGTCAGCTTTTCAAACTGACGCTTCACTTTTGATGAATTCCTTCGACACAGCTCATCTCACAGCTCCGGCAAGAAAAACGCTTTGAAGGTGAATAAATATTATTTCAGGAAATATACCACCCTCACTTGTTCTTTCTCTATTTCTGCCAGGCTGTCTATGTCTGTGTAATAAATGTTGCACAAAAGCCCATTATGTACTAATGTTATTATGGTTCATACCAAGCTCGTAAAGCCATGCATTTGACTCTTTCCTTGAAATTATGTTTATTGGTCTATCTGCAAGCCATGGACAGCATCAGTGTACACGTCAAAAGTCTGGGTTTCTCACGTATCTTCAAGATCATAATAATTTAACTCAACCACCACTAACCTTCAACCCAATTAAGGTTGTGTGAGAAGATTGTTGTGCAGCTTACTTTGTTTGGCTGGCTACGGCTTTATTAACCACTATCATTGAACCTGCCGTTTCGATGACGGTAGGTGTTACGGCCTGAAGCCCACCAAGCCAAGCCTTGAATCACACTGTCTTTATTTATGGATTATCACACGAAAAAGCTCTTCCTACACATAAAACAAAGAAGGGAGAAGAGAGGTAAAAACCAGAGTAGGCGAGTCCAAGAGTAGGCAGGTCCAAGAGTGGGCCACAAAAGCAGGCCCAGAAGTAGGCCCCAGTGCAGGCCCAGCACGAGAGGGTAGGCATAGGCAGGTCCACGAGTAGGCCCCAAGGCAGGCCCAGCAGTAGGCCCCAGGGCAGGCCCAATGGTAGGCCCTGCATGAGAGGGTAGGAGTAGGCAAGTCCATGAGTAGGCCCCAAGGCAGGCCCAGCAGTAGGCCCCAAGGCAGGCCCAGTGGTCGGCTCCAGTGCAGGCCCAGCACGAGAGGGTATGAGTAGGCAAGTCCACGAGTAGGCCCCAAGGCAGTCGAGGTACAGCAGCAACAGTTCGATCAAAGTCACGCTTCAGGTGGAGAGGCGGCTGCAGGGGTTTGATCCGGCATACCCTTGAGGTGGAGAGATTGCAGCTGGAAACTCTACAACACCTGAAAAGGCACTCCGCCATGAGCCCTTCTCCCAAAATGGCCACTCTCTCTCTCTCTCTCTCTCTCTCTCTCTCTCTCTCTTGCCCCCTGCTGGCCGTTCGTGTGTTGGGCGTGGCAAGATGGCGGTTGTGCAGTTCGGTGAGGTGTGAGTTGCTCTGGCTGTCGAGTGTTCCGGCTGTTTTCTCTCACATTGTTTCAACCTTTCCCTCTCCCCCACGACCCCCCTGTTGTTCTCATATCATTACTCCATTAGTATTCGTGTTTCCTCCCCTGTGCTCGAACCTTTCCCCTGTATTATCTTTCCCTCCCTTCCTTTGTTCGAAATGAGAGAGAGACTGGCTGTCGAGTGTTCCGGCTGTTTTCTCTCACATTGTTTCAACCTTTCCCTCTCCCCCACGACCCCCCTGTTGTTCTCATATCATTACTCCATTAGTATTCGTGTTTCCTCCCCTGTGCTCGAACCTTTCCCCTGTATTATCTTTCCCTCCCTTCCTTTGTTCGAAATGAGAGAGAGACAGAGCGCATGCGGTGGGTGATGGTAAGTGAGTTCGTTGCTTTCCATTGCATCCGCATGTTCTTATCGCTTCATGTAAAGTGACAAGAACTGTTCTTTTGAATTAATTACTTTCTCCCTTTGCCGTCGCCATACTTATCACGGCCCAGGCCGGCATGACGAGCATCCGTTCTCGCAGTACCGCGTTCGGATCGTTAAGCAGGAAGCATGGCCTCACATGTGTCCCTCCAGCTCATGTGGCAGTCGAAGCGATTATTATCGCCGTCGGGGAAATTATCGGAGCTGAAAATGTCCTCGCAGCTTCGAGGATGAACAAGAAAGTTGTTGTTTTCATGTTACAACAAGCAATGGTTTTGAGTGTTGTGGAATCGGGTTTATCCGTCGAGCCCGATATTTTCATCCCAGTTTCACCGTTTGATTCGCCATCAGTAAAAGTTCTGGTTTCCAACATTCCACCAATTTTGGAGGACGAAAACGTCGAGCTTGCTCTTCGTAATTTTGGCACAGTCGTGTCCCGCATTTCAATGGTTCCCTTCGGGTGCCGTGACGATCGTTATAAACACGTTTATTCCTTTGACGTCAATTATTCATGATTTTGAACGAGAACCATCGTGATCTTGATGTTAAATTCACGATAAAACATGATAACTACAATTATCAAATGTATGCAACAACAGAGGTGTTAACGTGTTATGCCTGTAATCAGCATGGACACCTGCGAAGGGATTGTCCGAATAATCTACCTGAGGCTAATTCAGCATCCAATCAGAACACCACACCACCTGAAGGACAGGAATTTCTTCCTTCGCCTGAAAGACAGGATTCTTCTTCTTCACCTGAGGGACAGGAATCACTTCCTTCACAAAATGCTCCCCCAGGACAGACGAATGATGCAAGTGATGGCTTCACGGTTGTAACCCGGAATAAAGCACAGAAGCGGGCAATTGATACCAAATTAGACAATCAAGTGACACCCAAGAGGTCTCCTTCCTATGCGCAAGTGGTAAAAACACCTGCCAAACAATCACCTGAACCCATTCCCATGGACTCACCTCCTGAGCAGCCCTGTACTCTTGTTGTGAGTACACATGAAACTGTTACTCCCACTGTGCTTGATGAACCGGAGATCCCTCGTGGAGTTGATGAGACCCTCTCCCAACCACCACCATGCACAGATGCCACAGTTAAAATCGATGCACCGGATGTACAAATTGATTGTGATCTGGAGGTGGCTGTACCTGCAGCATCTGAACAAATTGCTACTGAAGAACCGCGGGAACTGGTGGTTGACAGCATGGGTTATGAGTCTGATGGAACATCTTCTGTTGCTTCGACCTTAAGTGACACAGGCAGCGATGTTCCTCCTCACAACCTTGAGGTTGATTCCTCAGTGTCTCCCGATGCCGTTAACGCCTTCTTACACAAAAGTTTTCACAAAAAGCGGGTCAAAATTAAAGATCATTTTCCAGTCCTAGAAGATTTCATTCAAGTGGCTCGACTAATGATTTCTAGACTGGATCGGTACAACGTTGCAGACCCTCAACGTCACCGGTTAAGGAAATTTCGAAGCCGTGCTCGGAGCGAACTCAAAGACCATAGCTGATGTCCTGCCGATGTCTCATCACAAATGAAACTACGCATTGCCAGCCTAAATATCAATGGTGGTCGCACGTCTCTTCGTAAAGTGCAAGTTAAACAACTAATTGAGTGTAACAAGGTTGACATCTTGTTGTTGCAGGAAACTCATTTTACTGAAGGTTCTTCAGCTGAGTGGGAGGTGTTTCTTAAAGGGCATTGGTTCTTTAGCAATCTATCAAGCCCAATTGCTGGGATAGCCATCTTCTTTCGGCAAACTCTTCCCTTGACTTCGGTATCCTTTAAAGAAATTGTGAAGGGATATTTAGCTTCGCTGACTTTCTCTGTTGGTCAGCAGCTTTTCACAATAAACAATGTGTATGCACCAAGTACAAATGCTGAAAGATCTTCCTTTTTTGATTGTCTCGACTCGTATCTTGCTGGTTTTCCCCCTGATCACTTTCTATGTCTTGGAGGAGATTTCAATTGCACACTTAACCCCTCCCTTGATAGAAATGGGGCTGAGCCACATGCAGCCAGTACAAGACCTCTCGTTCGCTCAATCTCAAGATTCAAGGTGACAGACATTTGGAGATTGCAACATCCGATGCAGCAACAATTTACTTGGTGTCGCTGCTCTAACAATTTAGTGTCGCTAGCTCGACTTGATAAATTGTACGTTTCTGATCATTTCCTCAACCTAGTCTTAAACACCTCCATTCTCCCATCTGGGTTTTCCGATCACCACATCATTACTATGCATTTTCAGTTGCCACTCATTAAGGTGGTGAGTCCTTATTGGAAGTTCAACACAACACTTCTTCAAAATGAATTATTTGTTGCATCCTTTAGGACCTTTTGGGCACATTACATTACGATGGATAAAGAGTTCTCGTGTTTCCGTCAGTGGTGGGACAACGCTAAAGCTCAAATTAGAGTTTTTTGTCAAAAAAATTCACGACACAGTACTCGGGATCATGATGTAAACACAGATCTGGTGAAGACACAAATTCTTCACTTGCAAAACAGAGTGTCCTCCTCTAGTAATAATGGGCATCAGCAGACGTTGTATGAAAAGAAAGCCCTGTTAAATGAATTACTGGCCGAACGCACAAAAGGTGCACTCCTTCAGATGAGAATGACACATTTGCAACAACTAAATAACCCGAGCAGACTTTTCTTCAAGCTGGAAACTGCCTCAAAAAAACAGAAACAAATATTGTCCTTGCATTCTGCTGACGGAAGGATTTTGACTGATCCAAGTGACATTAAACTTACTATTAAGACTTTCTTTTCTCACCTCTACTCCTCCAAGCACACTTTCCCAAACCATATATATTCATTTACCACATCCTTGCCTACACTTACTGAGGCCCAGAATTTGACTGCTGAAGGCGAAATAACATTGGACGAACTCGCTAGTGTTTTAAAGACCTTGCCCACCAGCAGGGCACCTGGCTTAGACGGGTTGCCAGTGGAATTCTACAGCACCTTTTGGGATTTGCTGGGACTATCTATATATATAAAACATAGTTTGTGTGTGTGTGTGTGTGTGTGTGTGTGTGTGTGTGTGTGTGTGTGTGTGTGTGTAATGTTACCGATAGACTCCTAAACAGAGAGGCTCACGTACTTGATATTTGGCACAGACATGGCCATTGAGCCTGGTAAGAACATGGCCGACCTAAAAATTGATTTCATAATATTTTTTAACCATATTTTTACCTCGGCGCATTTCAGCGAGGAATATTATGCACGGAATCTGACCGGTCGCAGAGCAGCGCGCTGATTCGCTCAGAGCGATCATGTGATGTTCCTTGCCGCCATTAACTCAGTTACACGTTCGCACGTATTTCAGAGCGAAAAGCAATTGCCTTTTTTCACATTTCAGCAAGGAACATTGCCATTCACACCACATAGGTTTTTTTCCCTTTCATCTTTAGATCCATATGTTTTGCCATAACATAGCGCATTGTGGCTCTCTCGAGCTCGAGTTAGCCAATCACCTGGGAGCATGAGGCCACGTTGGCCACGCCCACGACAGGACGCAGAGTTGCAATCCATCGCTCAGAGCGATCACGTGATGTTCCTTGCCGCGCGATTGCGTTTTTTCACATTTGAGCGAGGAACATTGCCATTCACACCACATAGGTTTTTTTTTCTTTCATCTTCAGATCCATATTTTTTGCCATAACGTAGCGCATTATGGCTCTCTCGAGCTCGAGTTAGCCAATCACCTGGGAGCATGAGGCCACGTTGGCCACGCCCACGACATGACGCAGAGTTGCAATGGTGCGTTTGCGTCGTTTCTTACCACGTGTAAACGTGGTATTTTGTCTTCGAGTATTTTGAATTTGGTATTTTGAATTTGTCTATGAGTGAGTGACTGGAAGACTGACTGTGATAAAGGCAATGGCACCGAAGAAAATAAATTTGTCACGTTCAACCTCCCGAGCAAGGAAAATCGCTGATCGGAGACTCCATGAAGCCGATGAAGGTACTTTTCACCATCGACAAGCCAATCAAGAACGTGTCTCTAGATTCAGACAGCGAGAGACAGAAGATGAGACAGAGGCACGTCTAAACGCCAATCAACAATGTCTGGCGAGGGCCAGACAGCGAGAGACAGAAGATGAGACAGAGGCACGTCTAAACGCCAATCAACAATGTCTAGCGAGGGCCAGACAGCGAGAGACAGAAGATGAGACAGAGGCACGGCTGAACGCTAATCAACAACATGTGGCGAGGGCCAGACAGCGAGAGACAGAAGATGAGACAGAGGCACGTCTAAACGCCAATCAACAATGTCTGGCGAGGGCCAAACAGCGAGAGACAGAAGATGAGACAGAGGCACATCTGAACGCTAATCAACAACGTGTGGCGAGGGCCAGACAGCGAAAGACAGAAGATGAGACAGAGGCACGTCTGAATGCCAATCAACAAAGTGTAGCGAGGGCCAGACAGCGAGAGACAGAAGATGAGACAGGGGCACGTCTAAACACCAATCAACAAAGTGTAGCGAGGGCCAGACAGCAGGAGACAGAAGAACAGCGCCAAAAACGACTCAACAACTGGCAACCATCAGGCAGACGGCAGCTGGCCATTGCATGGGAGAAGGCTGCATTCAGTTACAATCCGAACACTGACTACTCCTCAAACGTTGATATTGGCTCCATGTCGTTCACCTGTCAGTTTTGCCATGCCTTGAAATGGAAGGGAGAAACACCAGGAATGTGTTGCAGGGGAGGCAATGTCCTTTTGCCTTCTCTCCAATCTCCACCGGAACCTTTGAAAGAACTACTTCAATCAACTATGACTCAATCCAGACACTTCCTGAAGGAAATCCGTAATTACAACTCTTCATACCAAATGACTTCGTTTGGAGCAGATCGCGTCGTCACTGAGCAAGGATTCATGCCTACATTCAAGGTGCAAGGCCAGGTATACCACCTCATTGGCTCTATCCACCCTCAACCAGGTGAGCAACCGAAATTTTTACAAATCTATTTTATGGGTGACCACCGAGAAGAAGCTGCCCGACGAGGACAGAACTTCCCCAACCTACGCTCTGAACTAATCCTCGCCTTACAAGATATGCTCCACTCAAATAATGCACTGGTCAACAGCTTCAAGTCGACATTGGAGAGAATGCCTTCACCTGATTACAAGGTCGTAATTCGAGCTGACAAACGTCCTCACGGAGAGCACAAACGTCGGTTTAACGAGCTAGTCAACAATGACGTTGCAGTTCTCATGGTAGGAGAGCAGTACAACAATCGCGACATCGTCCTGCATCTTCGCGACAACAGCACGAAGCGGATTTCGGAGACTCACCCATTCTATGACGCCCTCCAGTACCCTCTGATTTTCTGGAAAGGACAAGATGGCTATCATTTTGAAGTTGAACAAGCTGGCGGCCGGGGAAAGAAAGTATCTGCGAATGACTTCTATGCCTTCCACATCATGGTCAGAAAGAATTCCACGAATCATATCCTGCAGTGCCGTGATCTGTACCACCAGTTCATCGTCGACATGTATGCCAAAATCGAAAGTGAGAGACTCCTCTTTATCCAGCTCCACCAACGTCAACTGAGGGCAGAATCGTATGCACACCTCAGGGATGCTGTCAACAATGACGGAGATGTTCAGAACATGGGACAACTGGTCATCTTGCCATCCACGTTCACCGGAGGTCCCCGATACATGCACGAGCGGACCCAGGATGCGATGGCATACGTACGCAATTATGGTCGCCCCGACCTTTTCCTTACCTTCACCTGTAATCCGAAGTGGGAAGAAATTAAGCGAGAGTTGATGATCAACCAGCAGCCAACACATCGCCATGACATTGTCGCAAGGGTATTCCACCAGAAACAGAAGGAACTCATGCAGACGATTAAGAAGGGCAAAGTTTTCGGGACTGTCCGATGCTTCATGTACACCATTGAATGGCAGAAACGAGGCCTGCCCCATGCCCACATTCTGGTGTGGCTAGAAGAAAAGATCCACGCTTCCAATGTAGACTCTTTTATCAGTGCTGAACTTCCAAACCCTGATGAGGATCCAGAGCTGTTCAACATCGTCAAAACGCAGATGGTGCATGGCCCTTGCGGCCGGCTGAATCCATCGTCTCTGTGTATGAAGGATGGTAAATGCACCAAGCGATATCCTAGGGCATTTCTCAAGGAAACGCAGACTGGTCTGGATGGATACCCACTTTACCAGAGGAGAAAGCCTGAAAGCGGTGGATCTGAAACATCTATTTCAATTTCCGAGACCAGAAGCATAGACGTTGACAACTGATGGATTGTACCATACTGTCCACTTCTCTCGAAAATGTTCAAGGCTCATCTCAATGTTGAGTTCTGCAACTCAGTGAAATCAATCAAATACGTGTGCAAATACGTCAACAAAGGTTCGGACATGGCGATGTTCGGCCTTCAGAGGAACAAAAACGACGAGATCGAGTCATATCAGCTGGGGCGTTACGTCAGTAGTAACGAAGCTATCTGGAGAGTTCTCAATTTCCCCATCCACGAACGCTACCCAACCGTTGTACACCTTTCCGTACATCTTGAGAATGGCCAGAGAGTGTATTTCACAGAAGGCAACGCAAGGCAAAAAGCAGCAGAACCACCAAGTTCAACTACACTTACCGCATTCTTCCAATTGTGTCAACAAGACGAATTCGCCAAAACACTCATCTACAATGAAGTCCCACAGTACTACACCTGGGTGGTTGGCAGTAAGACATGGAAAAGACGTACACAAGGAGCACGAGTTGTGGGACATCCCGACATTCGCCGTTCAGATGCAATTGGACGAGTCTACACTGTACATCCAAACAATTTCGAATGCTTCTTCCTGCGCCTTCTACTCCATCATGTCAAAGGACCCATCTCTTTCCAAGAACTGAGAACGTTCAACGGCCAGGTTTGCGACACCTTCCGTCAAGCCTGCCACCTGCATGGCCTTCTGGAGGATGACAGCCACTGGGATGCCACTCTAGAAGAAGCAGCAGTCTCACGCTCTCCAGCCCTGTTGAGAAATCTCTTTGCCATCATGCTACAAACTTGCGGTCTCTCCAATCCGGTACAACTGTGGAATAACCATCGTGACGATCTCAGCGAGGACATTCTCCACAGGGCAAGACAGGTTCATGCTGAAGCAGACTACTCCGATGCGATCTACAATGAAGCCTTAGTACTCATAGAAGACAAACTCCTTTCTCTTGGAGGACATTCGCTGGAGGTCATTGGCCTTCCTGTAACACAGCGACAACAACGGAATCACCTGGCTCGGGAAGTACTCCGAGAGACTTCATACAACACACAAGAGTTGGAAAACTACATCAATGAAAACGAGCCAAGACTGACAGTGGAGCAAGAACAGATCTACATGCAAGTGCTGGCGAGCATACACTCTTCTGAAGGTAGATTGTTCTTTCTGGATGCACCTGGAGGCACTGGAAAAACGTTCCTTATGAACCTCCTCCTGTCAAAAATCAGGCAGAAAAAGATGATTGCTCTGGCTGTTGCCTCTTCCGGAATTGCTGCCACTCTTCTCCCCGGGGGCCGGACCGCCCACTCAACCTTCAAGCTCCCCCTCAACCTCACTAACACGGAGCAGCCAATGTGCAACATCTCCAAGTCATCGGCTGTCGCAGAGGTATTTCGGCAATGCCAACTCATTGCACAATGTCTCACCGAGTTGCACTGGAGGCAGTTGACCGCACACTGCAAGATATTCGAAACGATCAGACTGTCATGGGAGGCATTACTCTTCTGATGGCAGGGGATTTCCGACAGACCCTGCCTGTCATACCACGCGGGACCAAGGCAGATGAACTTCGTTCCTGTATAAAGGCATCTCCTCTATGGTCAAAAGTGACGAAGTTGAAACTCAGCACAAACATGCGTGTCACCCTTCATGGAGATGTAGCCGCAGGCGCCTTTTCAGCGAAGCTGTTACAGATCGGAAACGGAGATTTGGAGACGTGCCCTGAAGATGGACTGGACATCGTACCATGCGGCAACAATGTCACCACGGCTGACGAACTCAAGGCGAACGTCTTCCCCAACATCCCCGCCAACTACCGAAATCACTCCTGGCTCTGTGAAAGGGCAATTCTAGCCCCAAAGAACGATGCAGTGGACAAAATCAATTTGGATCTTCTGCAGACTATTCCTGGGGATCTAAGAACTTACCGATCTGCCGACTCAATCCAAAACGACCACGAGACTGTCCATTACCCGGTAGAGTTCCTCAATTCGCTACAGCCTCCGGGTGTGCCTCCCCACATGCTCCATCTAAAGGAAGGTGCTCCAATCATGCTCCTGAGAAATATCGATCCTCCAAAACTGTGCAACGGCACACGACTGGCTATCAAAAAGTTGATGCCTCATGTAATTGAGGCTAACATACTTACGGGAAACTATAGCGGGGTACAGGTCTTCATTCCGAGGATACCAATCATACCATCTGATCTGCCATTCGAGTTCAAAAGGCTCCAATTCCCCGTACGGCTCAGCTTTGCCATGACCATCAACAAGGCGCAAGGACAATCTCTCAAGGTAGTCGGACTGAACCTTGATTCCCCGTGCTTCTCCCATGGCCAACTATACGTAGGATGTAGTCGGGTAGGACAAGAGAACAATCTATACATCCTATCCGAACAAGGAAAGACAAAGAACATTCTTTACAAGGAAGCACTGCGTAATTAACTACGTGTCTGGTGTGTTGTGATGATTGTGAGAATATCGATTCTGATTCTGATTCTGATCTGATTACCTTCGCAAAAGCGGAAGGTTATGTTTTGATCGCTGTGTATTTATTTGTATGTCTGTGTGTGTGTATGTTAATCGCATAACTCAAAAAGTATTCAACCGAATTGCATGAAATTTGGTGGGATGATTGGTTATTATACGGGACACATTTGATTAGATTTTGGGAAACAGATTTGCTCAAATTCTGACTATTTTTAACTCGATCGTATTTCACTCAAAGTTATGAGCGACTGAAGAAGAAGATGTCCATCCAGGACGTCATCACTATAACGCGATCTCCCGCGATCATTTCAACCTCAAAAAAAATTATAATTGCAGATTTGTCAAGAGATGAGGCATATTAACAAACGAATGAAACAGATTTGCTCAAATTCTGACTATTTTTAACTCGATCGTATTTCACTCAAAGTTATGAGCGACTGAAGAAGAGGATGTCCATCCAAGACGTCATCACTATAACGCGATCTCCCGCAATCATTTCAACCTCAAATGAAATTCAAATTGCAGATTTGTCAATCGGGGAGGCATATTAACAGACGAATGAAACAGATTTGCTCAAATTCTGATTTTTAAAAATCGATCGCATTTCACATAAAGTTTCACATCGCATACACTCCCATGCCAAGTACAGAACAGTAGCTGCGGCGAAGGTATGCGCTCTACCGAGTGCCCGGATTCTAGTTTTTATGTGTATTTATGTGTATTTTATGTGATTTTATGTATTTATGTGTATTAAAAAAAAAACACAAAAAGGCACGAAGGAAAATAGTTAATTACTCTGACACATTTAGCTGCGGTGATTGAAAAATCACCGGACAATTGTTGCTGTTTTGATGCTTTTTCACTGCTGTTTTGATGCTTTTTACCTTCGCAAAAGCGGAAGGTTATGTTTTGATCGCTGTGTATTTATTTGTATGTCTGTGTGTGTGTGTGTATGTTATTCGCATAACTCAAAAAGTATTCAACCGAATTGCATGAAATTTGGTGGGATGATTGGTTATTATACGGGACACATTTGATTAGATTTTGGGAGCAATCGGGTCAAAGGTCAAGGTCAAGGTCACGAAAAGGTCAAAATCGTATTTTTGTTGTTCTGTTCCCTACACTCCCATGCCAAGTACAGAACAGTAGCTGCGGCGAAGGTATGCGCTCTACCGAGTGCCCGTTCTAGTTCACAGCTGTTCTGATGCTTTTTTGCCGTTTTTTTTAAATATAAAAATCTCATTTCAAAAAAAAAAATACAAAAAAATCTCACAATGATGACATATAATTCACAGAAACCGCTGAAGCAACCGCGTAATGTTGCGGTGCTGTTTAACTCTGAGTGAGAATAGTTCTAAATTTTAAAAACTTTCATCTGATATTTGTGATTTATTTCAAACAAACTGTATTTCCCATCTACACGGCCATGTATTCCTATTAACGTTATGTAAAGTACATAAATTGTGTGGATTACGTCATTTGTGGATGTGATGAATTGCCAGTAACCATCTATATCCCTCCCCTCACCTTCCCTCCTCCCCCTCCCTCTCCCCCTCCCCCTCCCCCCCTTCCCCCCCTCCCCCCTCCGCCTCCCCTCCCCTCTCCTGCCCACCCCCCTCCCATCCTCCCCCTCCCCCCTCCCACCCTTCTCCCCTCCCCCCCTCTTCTCCCCTCCCCCCCTCTTCTCCCCTCCCCCCCTCTCCTCCCCTCCCCCCCGTTCCCCTCCCCTCCCCTTCCCCCTCCCCCGCCCGGAAATGCCGGGTACTTCTGCTAGTGTCTATTAATTGTCTTCATAGAAAGCATACAAACTGGTGAACTTCCCTTGAGCTGCAGACATGCCATCATTTCATTAATCCCTAAAAAGGGAGATCTTCAACTTGTTGAGAACTGGCGCCCGATCTCTCTACTTTGTACCAATTACAAAATCCTGTCTAAGCTACTCGCTAATCGCATAAAGACCTTAATTGGACACATTGTATCCCCCGACCAGTCTTATTGTATTCCCGGCAGATCGATATTTGACAATATTTTTTCTGTTCGTGATTTGATTTCGATTTGTCATTGTCAGAATGTTAACACTGGGCAGATCTTTCTAGATCAGGAAAAGGCCTTTGATAGTGTTGACCATTCGTATTTACTTGAAGTTTTGAAGGGGTTTGGGTTTGGTTCTTTCTTTATTTCTTGTATCAAGCTGCTGTATCACAACAACTTTATTTTGGTGAACATCAACAACAGTTTATGTTCACCTTTTCCTATTCAGCGAGGTATTAGACAAGGTTGCCCTCTCTCCGGGTACCTGTATTCACTTTCCATTGAACCCTTGCTGATTCACTTATACCACAAACTTTCTGGGTTCTCGGTGACACCTCTTGCTAATCCTGTTACGGTGCTTGCGTATGCTGACGATCTGTGTGTGATTGTTAACACTCAGTCTGACATTGTTGCCCTCACAAGTGTTCTATGTGAATTCAATTTGGCATCTTCTGCTAATGTCAATTGGAGTAAGAGTAAAGCCTTGTGTCTTGGTCCTTCTGGGTTATTTATCCCACCTTTCCTGTCTAATGCTTTGCAGTGGAGGTATGATGGTGTTAAACATCTCGGGTTGTTTCTTGGGAATGAGACCTTTTCCTTAAAGAACTGGGATCAGATGGTTGATCAAATTTCCCATATCCTTAATTGTTGGAAAAGATTGTCCAGCCTACTGTCTTATAGAGGTCGTGTGCTGATAATTATTAATAACTTGGCTGCTTCCAAACTCTGGCATCGGATGGCTGTCTTACAACCGCCCAAATCGCTAGTCATTAACTTGCAGCGTATCCTTGTTAATTTTTTCTGGAATGGTTGCACTGGCTTCGAGCTAATCTTCTAAGTGTCCCTCTGGATAAAGGGGGTCAAGGACTTGTGGACATTACCAGTAAAATACTGGCTTTTCGGCTGACCACCTTGCGCCAACTTCTGTACAAGGAAGTCCTTCCTGTCTTTGCGGCCCCTGGCTTCTTGCTTGTTGCAGCAAGCGGGTAAGCTCAGGTGTGGCCCCGAGCTCTTTCTACTCGATCTGCAGCGAATAGACATCTCCTTGCTGCCCTCCTTTTATCGAAGTCTCGTGAATGCCGGTCAGTGCCTCCTTCCAGTACGAAACAAGGATACATATAAATGTTGTAACCTAATGTGTGAACCCGTTTTCTACAACAGCCTATTTTGCCATGACTGCCAAAGTAGGTCCCTAATTCAATCCTTTATTGAATCTGGTTTTTTCCTTGTCAAGGACTTTGTTAACCATACTTATTCTGGATGGCAGACCCCTAACCAGATTTTGGAAGTTTGCAATGTTACCTCAGCTCGACTAATTGGACAACTTCTTCGTTCAATTGTTAAAGTGTTTAACTCTTTTAATTTATCGTGGCCTCTACTGCATGATGTTCAGAACACAAAAACGATGCACCCTGACTTCCCTGAGTTTTGTTTTTCTGGTGCTCCTTCCACAAAGCACCTGTGCTAAGGCTACTCTGTACGTGCAATGTCTTAATGTTGTTATTTCTGCCAACCCCAATAGCCCATTGACCACCCACTGGAAAGAGCTTCTGCCAGCAGGGGCTCCATCTTCTCCTACCTGGTCCTCGATGTACACGTCACCTGTGTCTAAACGTGCCGGAGACATACAGTGGAGGCTTGCAAACTATTCCTTGCCTTCCAACGTGTTTCTCAAAAGACTGAACCTCGTGATATCTGATGAATGCCCTTTTTGCCATCACTCCGAGGACACTTTCCATGCATATGTCGGATGCCAAAGGCTGGCTCCACATTTTTAACTCCGGAAATATACTTTCCGGAATTTCGGTTTTTGTTTTTCCTTCTATCATTTTGTGTACTGCATGCCTGTATCTAATGAGAATGTCGGATCTCAAATTGTTAATTTTTTTACTTGTTGAGGCGAAACTCGCGATATATATTACACGGAAGAGTAGGGTTTCTGGGATAAGTTCACCGGAATGCAGTATTTTGTTAGCCTTTAAAGGCCTTGTGTTTGCCCGTCTTAAAACTGAATTTCACTTTTACCGAGAGACTTCTCGGGTTAATCACTTTGTTCAGAAATGGTGCAAAGCTGAAGTCCTGTGTAAGGTGGAGGGAGATGAACTTTTTTTGGTGCTCTAATTAATATCTCATGTTTTTCTGTTCCTTGATTTAATTGTTTTTGTTGACTGCGATTGTATTACTTGTTGTGCTTTTATACTTTTGTAATAAAAGACGCTAAAAGTCAAGTCAGTCTCTCTCTCTCTCTCTCTCTCTCTCTCTCTCTCTCTCTCTCTCTCTCTCTCTCTCTCTCTCTCTCTCTCTCTCGCGCCCCCTGCTGGTCGTTTGCATGCTGGTTGTACTGTCATGGCGTCTGCTTGTGGAGGCCTGTGAGTGCTCTGTGTTGTTGCTCCATTCCCCCCCCCCCCCCCGTTTTCCCCCCTCTGTGTCCTTGTACCTATTCGTGGAGTCTTCCTGGTGATTCCCATATACGTTGAGACGGGAGAGAGAGCCGGAGAGCACAGGGTGATCGCTGGTAAGGGTTCGCCGTTTTTGGGCGTCGCCCGACCGGTGTTTGCTCCTTCATCTTAAACCTCTATTTCCTTTTTTTCCTTTCGTTTATCTTTCCTTCAGTTTGTTTTGTTGCCTCCCTTTTCCGAAGTTAGGGAAATCGGAGAGGTCTGATTGCTTCCCATTCCCGGAGTTCGGGTAGGGAAGATTGTATTATATATTCACCCTCCCCGAGTTGGGGAGGGGTTGTAAGTGCAGCTGTTCCAGCATGGCAGCTGCACTATCTCGATTTACGGCCTTTCAGAGCCTGACCCGTAAGCATGGGTTCTTTTGTGTACCTCCGGAACGTGAGGTTAGTGTCGAGGACGTTGTCCTCGCAACCGGTCGTGTTGTCGGGATCGACAAGGTTGTTGCCGCTTCGCGGATGAACAAGCGGATCGTTATTTTTTTGTCCGACGTGGATTGTGTCCCACAAATTGTCGAACAGGGTTTGACAATCGATCCAGATTTATTTGTAATGATTTCCCCACTAGATAGCCCAGCGATAAAAGTCGTGATATCAAATTGCCCCCCATTTGTATCCGACGATGTACTAATTAAAGAGTTGTCCCGATACGGTACCATCGTGTCTCGTATCTCCATGATTCCCTTCGGGTCACGAAACAACGATTTAAGGCACGTGGTTTCATTCCGGCGGCAAGTGTTTATGATTTTTAAAAATTCCCAGAAGGATTTAAACCTTATAATAAAATTAAAACATCAACAGAACGAATATACAGTGTACGTGTCCACCAACGTTCTAAAATGTTTTGGCTGCGGACAATTTGGGCATGTTAAGCATGACTGCCCCCGAAAAGAGAATTCTCCACAAGTGCAACCTCCCCTTCGAACCGGGAATAAGCAACCCCCCCACCTTCCCACCACCGGTCCACCCCCTCCCACCACTGACCCAAGCCCTCCCGCCGCCGAACCAAGCCCTCCCACCACCGACCCGAACCTTCCCACCATCGACCCAAGCCTTACCACCACTGATCCCAATCTGTCCACCACCGACCCAAGCCCTCTTACCACCAATCCAAACCCCCCCGCCGTACCCCCCTCCCCTCCCCTTGAAACAGGGGCCCCTCCCTCTACTGAAGGATCTAATTGCAGCCATCTCCTGTTAACTATAGATCTCACCCCCCAGGCGACATCGTCCAATCACAGCTTGTTGCCTGCTATAACTGATCCTACCTCTCCCGCCGTGGTAGCCGATGGGATCCCCCTCCCGATGATCACGTCCTCCCTCCCCCCCCCCTCCCCCCAAACCCTTGCAATCTCTTCCCACTAACCAGGACGAGTTTCAATTAGTCTGCCCAAAAGGAAAAAGACATCTGCAAACAACAGATGAAAACGGTCATCTCTTTAAAAAACCTACAACTGAAAACCGACAGCCCCTCCCCTCTGGCCTAGATTTGTCCCTCGTCACAGAAAATCGTTTCTCGGTATTGGAGGACATAGATGTGGATGAATCCTCGCCCTTGTCTACTGACCTAGAAACTGATATGGTTGAACCACAAAAATTAGTACCCCCCCCCCTCCCCCCCCCTCCCCTGAAGATGGCTCATTTCTCTCCCTCCCCGTCCCCCCCCTCTATGGACTATGCCCCATCCGATAACGTGGAGGGATGTGATGACGGTGAGGAGATAAATGATGAAAACCAGTGTGACACACCATCTGAGCCATCTGATATAGATGACTCTGTTAGTGAATGTGGTAGCCTTAAGGAAGAAGAAACCCCTCCAATCCCTCCCTCCGAGATAAAAAGGTTTCTTAAGGACACATTCCGAAAAAGGAATGTTGTTATAGAAACCTTTTTTCCGGAGCTACCTGATTTTATACATTCCGCTAGACTGATGGTAAAACGGCCCCACGTTTTTAATTTCAATTCCTCCCAACATCACCGTTTAAAGAAGTGGTTGCAAAAAGCTAAGAATGAACTGCTATCAAAAAATTGAGTGGTGGTCACTCCTCCTTATAGCTGTAATGAGTTTTTCCATTTGTAGCCTGAATATTAACGGAGGATGTAGCTCTGTCCGTAAAGTTCAAGTAAGGGATTTTTTATTACAGAAGAAAGTTGACATTGCCCTCTTACAAGAGACCCATGCCAACGACTGCTGTGTCGCAGAGTGGTGTAGGCTCTTCCCCGGCCTGTCCTTCTTTAGTAACGGTGACTCCCGCAAAGGCGGTGTCGCAATAATTCTTAGCCCCTCCTTTTCGCCTTCATCGCTTAAATTCGACGAAATACACAAGGGATCCCTAGCATCCCTAGAATTCCACTACTATGGAAAATTCTATACTATTTTTAATATCTATGCCCCAAGTACGCCTGTAGCTCGGCGAGTTTTTTTTAATGACCTTGGGACACACCTAACGTCCCTCGACAGTCAAAACGCCCTAAAAAACCAAGACAATCATGTTTGTATTGGTGGAGATTTTAATTGCACCCTCCAACCCCAACTAGACAGGAACAGTGCAGAGCCCCATCCTGCCTCCACAATCCCTCTCACCAAATTTTTAAAACAAATGAATTTGACAGATATATGGCGGGTACAGCACCCATCAATCAGGCAATACACATGGTGTCGATGCATTCAGGGTAATATTGTACTTGCTCGCTTGGACAAGGTTTATATTAATCCTCCACTTGAACGCCTCGTTCTGTCATCCAAAATTTGCCCATCAGGATTCTCGGACCACAGCGCAACATTTCTCAAAATTTCTGCCCCCTGCCCGAAACACAAGAGTGCTTTTTGGAAATTTAATAACAACTTACTTGATGATAGTACCTTTAAGGACATTTTTCCGGAAATTTGGAATATTCTGGTTGCCTCCCAAGGGAATTTCTCAAACCTCAGACAATGGTGGGATAATGCCAAAACGCACATCAGACTGTTCTGCCAACAATATCGTGCGTATGGTGTTCAAGAGGAAAGAAAAACCACAACCTTACTTGAAGATGAAATCCTGGAATTACAGGAACAGCTTCAGGGAACCGCAAGTGTGAGCTACCAGGGAATGAGGCAACAAATCCATGGAAAAACGGCCTTACTGAATTCCATATCCGAAAGGCGAGCACAAAATGCTTTATTGCGCCTGAAGATGAGGTACATACACGACCTTGATGCTCCAACCAAATTCTTCTTCAGCCTTAAAAGGGGGGCCTCTTCGTCAATGATTACACGCTTGCTCCATGATGGGGAACTCCTTTATGAAGATGGCAGAATCAGGGAATGTGCCCGGAAACATTTTAAACAACGGTTTATGCGGCATGACATTAACCAGGATGCAATATCGGAACTTGTTTCTAACCTTCCAACATTGGCGGAGGATCAGAAGCAGCAGTTGGAGGATCCTCTTGGGTTACCTGAGCTCACCGCTGCCTTGAAGGCCTTGGAACCTGATAAAGCCCCTGGACTGGATGGGCTGACAAGTGAATTTTTCCAGTTTTTTTGGGACACCATTGGACCTCACCTACTGCGGGTATTGAATGAATGTTTAGAGGATGGACAACTGCCGTGGAGTTGCCGGAGAGCAGTCACCACCTTAATTCCTAAGAAAGCGGACACTCAACTTATAGAGAACTGGCGTCCTATTTCTGTTTTATGTACGGATTATAAAATTTTAGCCAAAGCCTTGTCTAATCGAATGAAACCTTTTATGAATGTACTAATAGGAGAACATCAATCCTTTTGTATTCCTGGACGTACTATTTTTAATAATATCTTTCTTATCCGTGATACCATTCAGTTTTGTAACAATTTTAATATGAATGTTGGTCTGTTTTTTATTGACCAAGGAAAAGCCTTTGACTGTATTGACCACATGTACCTTTTTAGAGTTTTAGAGAATTTTGGGTTTGGACCTATTTTTATCTCGTACGTTAAACTTTTGTATTGTAATATATCCAGTGTTCTTAAAATTCATCAAGTATTGTGTAGCCCCATTGCTGTACAACGGGGAGTACGGCAAGGTTGCCCGCTATCTGGACTTTTATACTCTCTTGCCATCGAACCTCTTCTGCTCCAATTACGTACGCACATTTCTGGCTTCACTGGATCAATTCTTACCACACCGCTAAAAGTCTCTGCCTATGCAGATGATGTCTGTATTTATATAAAAAATAGTACTGACGTCACTGCGGTGGCTCAGGCACTAAAAACATATTGTCAGGCTTGTTCAGGCCAGGTAAACTGGAAGAAGAGTGAAGCCCTTTGGATAGGACCTGGAGATTGCCCGCCAATTGTCCTACCAGGAGGAGTGAACTGGCAGAAAAGTGGCATTAAATACCTCGGTATTTTCCTCGGAGACAACACCTTTGAGCAGCAGAACTGGGTGGGATTACCAGACAAGGTAATGGCAAAACTGGCCCGCTGGAAAGGACTCCTTTTCCAACTTTCGTACCGCGGAAGAACTCTCGTCATTAACAATCTTGTCGCCTCTATGCTATGGCATAAGATGATATGCCTACAACCGCCTGGGAGCCTTCTTATTACACTGCAAAAGAGCATTGTCGACTTTTTCTGGAGCGGGAAACACTGGCTCCAACCCCCCGTGGCATACTTGCCACTCACTGAAGGTGGCCAAGGTCTTATTGATATCCGCAGCCGGATTATGGTCTTCCGGCTTCATATCGTGCGCCAACTTGTATATGGAGATGAAGCCCTACTCTGGAGGCCTCTGGCTAACTGCATATTACAGCTTACATGCAAGCTGGGTTACGACCGAGAACTTTTCTTAATGAACCCTCATCAAATCGATTCATCCTTGCTGCCCACCTTTTACCAAGGGGTGATGAACGCCTGGCAAGCCCTGTCCTTTTCCCGTGAAATGGCAACATACAACATGGAAATGTTGTTGAACGAGCCCCTATGCTACAACCCCTTCCTGGAAAACAGCTTGAATAATAGGGGACTCGTTCAACGTTTTGTTGATGCCAAGCTGCTGCGAATGAAAGACCTCATGACAGAGTCTGGGAGCTGCCGGCTGAGTGCTGCCGCTGTGGCACAAAAAACCGGAATAAAATCTGTCAGGATCATCTCTCGGTTCCTTCAAGGGATATCCACAACGTATCGTAATACCTGCGAGGAACTTGGCCCTCCCCCCGAGGAAACAGCGGGTGACTTCCCCAAACTCCTAGTTTTCAGCCCGCCACTTAATCTGTCCCCTGGCCTGAACAGCCCTGATGATACTGCATTATCCCTTCCCGCCTTTCCAAAGAAAACTCTGTACAACGCGTACGTTAAAATTTTATACGCAAAAACATTTTCTGAGCACCCGAGGCTTCGATGGCGGGATGTTTTACCCCCAATACCACCCAATTGCCCCAATTGGCGAAGTTTTTATCTCTTGCCTACTCCAAAGTATGTTGGAGATATTCAATGGAAACTTGTACACTGGATTTTACCTTATAATGTTTTACTGAACCGGTTTTCTACTGCTAACTCTAATCTATGCCCCTTCTGTGCATCCATTGAAACCCTACCGCATATATACCTGGAGTGTGAACGATTGCAACCTCTTTTTACATTCCTTCAGGAACGCTTTGTGAAGCTTGGTTCCCTCTTCAATCACAATGTTTTTATTTATGGTGTTTTAGGACCGTCTTCCCTTAGGAATGTGGTTTTAATGAATTTTTTAATTGGCCAGGCCAAGTTTGCAATTTATAAATCCAGGAAGAAAAAAATGGGAAACGCTTCTGACTCGTCATGTGATGTACTGCTCACCCTTAAGGCTCTTGTAAATGCAAGACTAAAGCTAGAGTACCGGTTTTTTAAAATGAACAAGAATTTAACATGTTTTAAAGAAAAGTGAGTTTTTAATGATGTCATATGCACACTTGATGATGATGATTTGAAAATAACCTTTCCTTGAGACCATTTTATTGTGTTTTGTTTCTTTGTGACTGAACATAACTGATTTTTTGTACTCTTGTAATAAAAGGAAGAAACAGTCAGTCTCTCTCTGTCTCTGTCTCTGTCTCTGTCTCTGTCTCTCTCTCTCTCTCTCTCTCTCTCTCTCTCTCTCTCTCTCTCTCTCTCTCTCTCTCTCTCTCTCGCTCTCTCTCTCCTGTCATGGCGTCTGCTTGTGGAGGCCTGTGAGTGCTCTGTGTTGTTGCTCCATTCCCCCCCCCCCCCCGTTTTCCCCCCTCTGTGTCCTTGTGCCTGTTCGTGGAGTCTTCCTGGTGATTCCCATATACGTTGAGACGGGAGAGAGAGCCGGAGAGCACAGGGTGATCGCTGGTAAGGGTTCGCCGTTTTTGGGCGTCGTCCGATCGGTGTTTGCTCCTTCATCTTAAACCTCTATTTCCTTTTTTTCCTTTCGTTTATCTTTCCTTCAGTTTGTTTTGTTGCCTCCCTTTTCCGAAGTTAGGGAAATCGGAGAGGTCTGATTGCTTCCCATTCCCGGAGTTCGGGTAGGGAAGATTGTATTATATATTCACCCTCCCCGAGTTGGGGAGGGGTTGTAAGTGCAGCTGTTCCAGCATGGCAGCTGCACTGTCTCGATTTACGGCCTTTCAGAGCCTGACCCGTAAGCACGGGTTCTTTTGTGTACCTCCGGAACGTGAGGTTAGTGTCGAGGACGTTGTCCTCGCAACCGGTCGTGTTGTCGGGATCGACAAGGTTGTTGCCGCTTCGCGGATGAACAAGCGGATCGTTATTTTTTTGTCCGACGTGGATTGTGTCCCACAAATTGTCGAACAGGGTTTGACAATCGATCCAGATTTATTTGTAATGATTTCCCCACTAGATAGCCCAGCGATAAAAGTCGTGATATCAAATTGCCCCCCATTTGTATCCGACGATGTACTAATTAAAGAGTTGTCCCGATACGGTACCATCGTGTCTCGTATCTGCATGATTCCCTTCGGGTCACGAAACAACGATTTAAGGCACGTGGTTTCATTCCGGCAGCAAGTGTTTATGATTTGTAAAAATTCCCAGAAGGATTTAAACCTTATAATAAAATGAAAACATCAACAGAACGAATATACAGTGTACGTGTCCACCAACGTTCTAAAATGTTTTGGCTGCGGACAATTTGGGCAGGTTAAGCATGACTGCCCCCGAAAAGAGAATTCTCCACAAGTGCAACCTCCCCTCCGAACCGGGAATAAGCAACCCCCCCACCTTCCCACCACCGGTCCAAACCCTTCCACCACCGACCCAAGCCTTCCCACCACCGACCCAAGCCTTCCCACCACCGACCCAAGCCTTCCCACCACCGACCCAAGCCTTCCCACCACCGAACCAAGCCCTCCCACCACCGACCCGAACCTTCCCACCATCGACCCGAACCTTCCCACCACCGAACCAAGCCCTCCCACCACCGACCCGAACCTTCCCACCATCGACCCAAGCCTTACCACCACTGATCCCAATCTGTCCACCACCGACCCAAGCCCTCTTACCACCAATCCAAACCCCCCCGCCGTACCCCCTTCCCCTCCCCTTGAAACAGGGGCCCCTCCCTCTACTGAAGGATCTAATTGCAGCCATCTCCTGTTAACGATAGATCTCACCCCCCAGGCGACATCGTCCAATCACAGCTTGTTGCCTGCTATAACTGATCCTACCTCTCCCGCCGTGGTAGCCGATGGGAATCCCCTCCCGATGATCACGTCCTCCCTCCCCCCCCTCCCCCCAAACCCTTGCAATCTCTTCCCACTAACCAGGACGAGTTTCAATTAGTCTGCCCAAAAGGAAAAAGACATCTGCAAACAACAGATGAAAACGGTCATCTCTTTAAAAAACCTACAACTGAAAACCGACAGCCCCTCCTCTCTGCCCTAGATTTGTCCCTCATCACAGAAAATCGTTTCTCGGTATTGGAGGACATAGATGTGGATGAATCCTCGCCCTTGTCTACTGACCTAGAAACTGATATGGTTGAACCGCAAAAATTAGTACCCCCCCCCTCCCCTGAAGATGGCTCATTTCTCTCCCTCCCCGTCCCCTCCCTCTATGGACTATGCCCCATCCGATAACGTGGAGGGATGTGATGACGGTGAGGAGATAAATGATGAAAACCAGTGTGACACACCATCTGAGCCATCTGATATAGATGACTCTGTTAGTGAATGTGGTAGCCTTAAGGAAGAAGAAACCCCTCCAATCCCTCCCTCCGAGATAAAAAGGTTTCTTAAGGACACATTCCGAAAAAGGAATGTTGTTATAGAAACCTTTTTTCCGGAGCTACCTGATTTTATACATTCCGCTAGACTGATGGTAAAACGGCCCCACGTTTTTAATTTCAATTCCTCCCAACATCACCGTTTAAAGAAGTGGTTGCAAAAAGCTAAGAATGAACTGCTATCAAAAAATTGAGTGGTGGTCACTCCTCCTTATAGCTGTAATGAGTTTTTCCATTTGTAGCTTGAATATTAACGGAGGATGTAGCTCTGTCCGTAAAGTTCAAGTAAGGGATTTTTTATTACAGAAGAAAGTTGACATTGCCCTCTTACAAGAGACCCATGCCAACGACTGCTGTGTCGCAGAGTGGTGTAGGCTCTTCCCCGGCCTGTCCTTCTTTAGTAACGGTGACTCCCGCAAAGGCGGTGTCGCAATAATTCTTAGCCCCTCCTTTTCGCCTTCATCGCTTAAATTGGACGAAATACACAAGGGATCCCTAGCATCCCTAGAATTCCACTACTGTGGAAAATTCTATACTATTTTAAATATCTATGCCCCAAGTACGCCTGTAGCTCGGCGAGTTTTTTTTAATGACCTTGGGACACACCTAACGTCCCTCGACAGCCAAAACGCCCTAAAAAACCAAGACAATCATGTTTGTATTGGTGGAGATTTTAACTGCACCCTCCAACCCCAACTAGACAGGAACAGTGCAGAGCCCCATCCTGCCTCCACAATCCCTCTCACCAAATTTTTAAAACAAATGAATTTGACAGATATATGGCGGGTACAGCACCCATCAATCAGGCAATACACATGGTGTCGATGCATTCAGGGTAATATTGTACTTGCTCGCTTGGACAATTTTATATTAATCCTCCACTTGAACGCCTCGTTCTGTCATCCAAAATTTGCCCATCAGGATTCTCGGACCACAGCGCAACATTTCTCAAAATTTCTGCCCCCTGCCCGAAACACAAGAGTGCTTTTTGGAAATTTAATAACAACTTACTTAATGATAGTACCTTTAAAGACATTTTTCGGGAATTTGGAATATTCTGGTTGCCTCCCAAGGGAATTTCTCAAACCTCAGACAATGGTGGGATAATGCCAAAACGCACATCAGACTGTTCTGCCAACAATATCGTGCGTATGGTGTTCAAGAGGAAAGAAAAACCACAACCTTACTTGAAGATGAAATCCTGGAATTACAGGAACAGCTTCAGGGAACTGCAAGTGTGAGCTACCAGGGAATGAGGCAACAAATCCATGGAAAAACGGCCTTACTGAATTCCATATCCGAAAGGCGAGCACAAAATGCTTTATTGCGCCTGAAGATGAGGTACATACACGACCTTGATGCTCCAACCAAATTCTTCTTCAGCCTTAAAAGGGGGGCCTCTTCGTCAATGATTACACGCTTGCTCCATGATGGGGAACTCCTTTATGAAGATGGCAGAATCAGGGAATGTGCCCGGAAACATTTTAAACAACGGTTTATGCGGCATGACATTAACCAGGATGCAATATCGGAACTTGTTTCTAACCTTCCAACATTGGCGGAGGATCAGAAGCAGCAGTTGGAGGATCCTCTTAGGTTACCTGAGCTCACCGCTGCCTTGAAGGCCTTGGAACCTGATAAAGCCCCTGGACTGGATGGGCTGACTAGTGAATTTTTCCAGTTTTTTTGGGACGCCATTGGACCTCACCTACTGCGGGTATTGAATGAATGTTTAGAGGATGGACAACTGCCGTGGAGTTGCCGGAGAGCAGTCACCACCTTAATTCCTAAGAAAGCGGACACTCAACTTATAGAGAACTGGCGTCCTATTTCTGTTTTATGTACGGATTATAAAATTTTAGCCAAAGCCTCGTCTAATCGAATGAAACCTTTTATGAATGTACTAATAGGAGAACATCAATCCTTTTGTATTCCTGGACGTACTATTTTTAATAATATCTTTCTTATCCGTGATACCATTCGGTTTTGTAACAATTTAAATATGAATGTTGGTCTGTTTTTTATTGACCAAGGAAAAGCCTTTGACTGTATTGACCACATGTACCTTTTTAGAGTTTTAGAGAATTTTGGGTTTGGACCTATTTTTATCTCGTACATTAAACTTTTGTATTGTAATATATCCAGTGTTCTTAAAATTAATCAAGTATTGTGTAGCCCCATTGCTGTACAACGGGGAGTACGGCAAGGTTGCCCGCTATCTGGACTTTTATACTCTCTTGCCATCGAATCTCTTCTGCTCCAATTACGTACGCACATTTCTGGCTTCACTCGATCAATTCTTACCACACCGCTAAAAGTCTCTGCCTATGCAGATGATGTCTGTATTTATATAAAAAATAGTGCTGACGTCACTGCGGTGGCTCAGGCACTAAAAACATATTGTCAGGCTTGTTCAGGCCAGGTAAACTGGAAGAAGAGTGAAGCCCTTTGGATAGGACCTGGAGATTGCCCGCCAATTGTCCTACCAGGAGGAGTGAACTGGCAGAAAAGTGGCATTAAATACCTCAGTATTTTCCTAGGAGACAACACCTTTGAGCAGCAGAACTGGGTGGGATTACCGGACAAGGTAATGGCAAAACTGGCCCGCTGGAAAGGACTTCTTTCTCAACTTTCGTACCGTGGAAGAACTCTCGTCATTAACAATCTTGTCGCCTCTATGCTATGGCATAAGATGATATGCCTACAACCGCCCGGGAGCCTTCTTATTACACTGCAAAAGAGCATTGTCGACTTTTTCTGGAGCGGGAAACACTGGCTCCAACCCCCCGTGGCATACTTACCACTCACTGAAGGTGGCCAAGGTCTTATTGATATCCGCAGCCGGATTATGGTCTTCCGGCTTCATATCGTGCGCCAACTTATATATGGAGATGAAGCCCTACTCTGGAGGCCTCTGGCTAACTGCATATTGCAGCTTACATGCAAGCTGGGTTACGACCGAGAACTTTTCTTGATGAACCCTCATCAAATCGATTCATCCTTGCTGCCCACCTTTTACCAAGGGGTGATGAACGCCTGGCAAGCCCTGTCCTTTTCCCGTGAAATGGCAACATACAACATGGAAATGTTGTTGAATGAGCCCCTATGCTACAACCCATTCCTGGAAAACAGCTTGAATAATAGGGGACTCGTTCAACGTTTTGTTGATGCCAAGCTGCTGCGAGTGAAAGACCTCATGACAGAGTCTGGGAGCTGCCAGCTGAGTGCTGCCACTGTGGCACAAAAAACCGGAATAAAATCTGTCAGGATCATCTCTCGGTTCCTTCAAGGGATATCCACAACGTATCATAATACCTGCGAGGAACTTGGCCCTTCCCCCGAGGAAACAGCGGGTGACTTCCCCAAACTCCTAGTCTTCAGCCCGCCACTTAATCTGTCCCCTGGCCTGAACAGCCCTGATGATACTGCATTATCCCTTCCCGCCTTTCCAAAGAAAACTTTGTACAACGCGTACGTTAAAATTTTATACGCAAAAACATTTTCTGAGCACCCGAGGCTTCGATGGCGGGATGTTTTACCCCCAATACCACCCAATTGCCCCAATTGGCGAAGTTTTTATCTCTTGCCTACTCCAAAGTATGTTGGAGATATTCAATGGAAACTTGTACACTGGATTTTACCTTATAATGTTTTACTGAACCGGTTTTCTACTGCTAACTCTAATCTATGCCCTTTCTGTGCATCCATTGAAACCCTACCGCATATATACCTTGAGTGTGAACGATTGCAACCTCTTTTTACATTCCTTCAGGAACGCTTTGTGAAGCTTGGTTCCCTCTTCAATCACAATGTTTTTATTTATGGTGTTTTAGGACCGTCTTCCCTTAGAAATGTGGTTTTAATGAATTTTTTAATTGGCCAGGCCAAGTTTGCAATTTATAAATCCAGGAAGAAAAAAATGGGAAACGCTTCTGACTCGTCATATGATGTACTGCTCACCCTTAAGGCTCTTGTAAATGCAAGACTAAAGCTAGAATACCGGTTTTTTAAAATGAACAAGAATTTAACATGTTTTAAAGAAAAGTGGGTTTTTAATGATGTCATATGCACACTTGATGATGATGATTTGATAATAACTTTTCCTTGAGACCATTTTTATTGTGTTTTGTTTCTTTATGACTGAACATAACTGATTTTCTGTACTCTTGTAATAAAAGGAAGAAACAGTCAGTCAGTCTCTCTCTCTCTCTCCTCTGAATCACCTTCCTGGCCCCTCCCCTGCCCCACAGCCAGTCATAGGCTTTATACACATGGACCAAACCACTTGGTCTAACTCACAGGGGGGTGGGAAGGAAGAAGAAAAATGTCACAGACCGTAACAGTAGGTGAACAACATAACATGTTGTGACAGCCGCAGTCCATTCCGGTTACCCAGTTTGAGTCGTAAGGGTCATGTCAAAACGACTGCAACTGCCAGCTAAGTTCCCAGCCCTGAGTAGGTTTGCCGGCCTGTTCGGACTTTACAAGAATCGTAGGGTCTATGGAATTAACCTGAGGAAGGACCGATAGGCACTAGTGTTTAGAGACCAAGTGTTTAGAAATTAGATTGATTAGAGACCTTTCTAATCGGGCCGAGAAACCATTGGTCATGAGCGCGGCCTGGAACAGGGTTGAGCCGGTTTTGCGAACTATACTACAATCAACCTAAACCATCAAACAAGGCAACCAGATCTAGCAAATACAGCCCCGAGACCGGGTATATTTATTAATAATAAATGGCCTGGGAGAAGGAATTGCAAAAAAGAAGCAACCTTTAAGCAATCTCAATACCAAACTAGAGAGTTCATAGAACACGTTAACCTGTGCAATGTTGAAGTATACACTTCAATTTAAATGAAATGATCATATTAAAGATAGTTTTAAAAATTTCAGCAGTTTAACGCTATTGAAGCAATCTTATACATCACCCTTATACACCACCCGATTTAATATGTCCAAGTCCTGGAAAACTGGAGGTGCTTGGAAGTGATAAGGAGGTGATTTGTGTTCTGCAATGTTGAAGTATATAATTCAATTTAAATTAAATGAAGATTGTAAAAGTCATATAAATAAATTAATTCCGGAATTTACCGCCATTTTCCCAGCATCTATTAAATCACCCTATCTGCTAATGTTACATTAGTTATTAGTGCCTGTTTTACGTGTCCATTATGACATCCTTAAAAACAGTCAGTTTTCTTTTACGAATGATTTTAAATTTTGTTTGACTGCCAGGGAAGCTAACAGAGTAAAAAAAAAAATCTCACTCCTCTCTGCGGATGTGTAATCAGGCCAGATTCATATACAAAGTGCTGTAAAATGGCAAACTTATCTTCATATTCATGTTCAAAATATAACATTCAATTTAAATAAGTTGTTCCACGATCATAAACTGACATTTACATACAAACAGATGGACATGAACCAATGGCTCAACCTTGCTTTTTGCGTTGTGAAAACCCTGCTTTTAGCATCGCAGTAATAAATCATGTAATCAACAAAACAAGCGTTACGCCTAGGTCCCCCGTCGTTGAAGTGATGTGAGTTGACAACGTGGAAGACGCAAGGCGGCCATTTTGGATTTTGACGTGGCGACCCAATTTTCGAATAGCGTTCTCCCTTATGCATAGATACACCCACACACCAGATTAGAAGTTAGTAGTTCGTTTATTTCTCAAGATATTTCGCTCACAAGGTTCAGACATATATATGGTGGCGGCCATCTTGGATTTTGACGTGGCGACCCAATTTTCAATAGCCTTCTTCCTTATGCCTGGATACACCCACACACCAGATTAGAAGTTGGTACTTCGCTTATTTTTCGAGATAACCCGCTTACAATGTTCAGACATACATGGCGGCGGCCATATTGGATTTTGACGTGGCGACCCAATTTTCAATAGCGTTCTCCCTTATGCATAGATACACCCACACACCAGATTAGAAGTTAGTAGTTCGTTTATTTCTCAAGATATTTCGCTCACAAGTTTCAGACATGTATATGGTGGCGGCCATCTTGGATTTTGACGTGGCGACCCAATTTTCAATGGCGTTCTTCCTTATGCCTAGATACACCGACGCACCAGATTAGAAGTTACTACTTCGCTTATTTTTCAAGATATTTCGCTCACAAGGTTCAGACATATATATGGTGGCGGCCATCTTGGATTTTGACGTGGCGACCCAATTTTCAATAGCATTCTTCCTTACGCGTAGATACACCCACACACCAGATTAGAAGTTGGTACTTCGCTTATTTTTCAAGATATTCCGCTCACAATGTTCAGACATACATGGCGTCAGACATACATGGCGGCGGCCATCTTGGATTTTGACGTGGGTTGCATGCACACACCAAATTAGAATTCGGTCCTTCGCTTACGCACGCACGCACACACGCACGTTCGCACGCACGGACGCACACACGCACACATGCACGGACGCACACACGCACACATGCACGGACGCACACACGGACGCACACACGCACACATGCACGGACGCACGCACACACGGACGCACACACGCACACATGCACGGACGCACGCACGGACGCACGCACACACGGACGCACACACGCACACATGCACGGACGCACGCACGGACGCACACACGGACGGAGGGGAAAACCATAGTCCCCCTTTCGCTCCGCGGTGCGACGGGGGACAATAATTATTAACCCATACATGACACATGACCTCAAAACAAACGAAGCGAACAAACAGCAAATTCTTTAACGATAGTTATCTTTTTGTTTTTCACAAGTATAAGAAGGCTGCCCTGGACCAAATACTTCAGAATTTTGCTTAGGAATAGTTGTGTTTGGATTTTGTTGGGACTTTTGAAGTGTGTTCTTCTTGTATTAGGATTCTCACTTGCGAACTTTGATTTTGTTGGATATCTTTGTTGTACTCTGTCGTTATTTGGTTGCAATGTATTCTTTGGACTTTTGGCAGTTTGCTAAAGGGGTTCTTTGTCTTTTGACGTATATCTTTCTTGAAACCTAAGTGAGATGTTCCACGCAAATTAAAAATCTGTCAATCATCTTCTGACAAGTTTGGACAATTAGTTATTCTTGAGTCTGTCAATTACTCCAAGTCTAAATTATTCCTCAACAATGGCAACCTTTGCGGTTTACAAGAATGATTCCTATTTTTCTTCTTGGAAATCCTTTTTTGTATATAGTGTCAAGGCTCATGGAGGAGCTAAAACACAGCGTGGACCAGCATGTAGCAGAATGAAAAGAACAGTAGAAAGAGAGCAGAGTTGAGGGACAAAATAGAGGGACACTTGGAGAAATAAGGGAATTGGGGAAGATGAGAGCAAGGGGAGGAGGACAGATATAACCGAACAAGATAGATATAACCGCAAACTCTTAACAACAGAATTGGAAGTAAACCTGGAAAATCGGAAAGAAGTGTGTTTGCGGATAGTGAATCGGGTAGAAAAGTTCATGGTTGTGGATGGGGGATGATCTGCGATTGTGAGGAACAGCTGTGTTGAAGCCTTGAGGGAAGAATAAAATTTAAGAGGCTGAGGGAGTTCGTTCCAGAGGAGGGAAAAAATAGGAACAAATGAGTGGAGGTGGACAGTGATTCTGGAATTTCGGAGTTTCACCAAAAGGGAGTTAATGGCAGATCGCTTTGGCCCTGCAGATCCTCTTCTTGAACAGGATGACAGTTGAAAAGGCATTTCCAACTGAGACTGATTGCATTCAACTACTCAAAACTATATGTTGAGCTTAGTTATCCCAAACGCAAATCTAACACAAGCTGCACTGTTTTGAAGCAATTTTAACCCTATAGATCACATAAAAAGGAATGTACATGTCGTAATTTCAGGCAGGTCACTGAAGAAATGGACTAATTGAGATTATGAGCTAGCGGGACAGTCAAGAGTGAGACCCACTTACTTCTGACTCGTCTAGTCTAAATTTGAATCTCAGCCTATCATCGATCATGCTGGGATTTTGCAGGGAGGGTGATAAATCATTGCGTGGCATCCGCTCATTGGACACGAAACTGGGAGTTCCGTCTGCTGGCATGAGTTGGTGGACGCCGACGTTCCCATGGTGTCCTGCACGAAGAGTAGGCGAGCTTTCGCAAACACCTTGGCTGAATTCCAAATTCATACTCTAACCTAAAGGGGGCACTGCATCAGCGGAAAAACCGTGCTCCTCCCAGCAAACGGTGCTACCTGCAGCCATGTGCTAACCTAAACTAAAACCCAAAACAAAACCTAAATCCAAACCCCAACACAAACACCTATTAAGTATCATGAATTATATCTGCTGTGAGGGTTTCCTTAATCCCGAATGTTCCATGACCACGATTAGCAATTTTATGTTAAGAATTGTTTTTTTAGAATTTCCTTTATTCTCCTTTATACTTGAGGCACGGCACAGATCAAAGAGAGCAAAGAAATAAAACAAATATTTATAATGTGAAGCTTCGTTCAAATACAGATATAAAAAAACACCTTTAGAGGTTTCTTTCAAATACAGATTAGTACATCAATATTTTCATTTTGAATTTTAGATTTTGTTTGACTTTTGTCAGTTCATTATAATTCCAGAGCAGTCTCTGACAAAAAGCAATGATATCTTTATACCCCAAGCCTCTTACGCACTTGTTCCAATACCCCGTGTGCTGCAGCTGTCTACCATTACATGCTCAGCCAATTGCCGTTTCACATGTTGCTTTCACAACATGTGCACAATATATTTTCATCAAGGAAATTATGTCGCATTGTCAAAGCCCTTATATATTCGTTTTCAGCAAAAGATAATCCACCGGCACTATCCAAACTGTTATCGACTCTACGCGTACTCAACTCAGGTACCCAACTCACGTTTTAATGGACATTCCTTTTCACCCCTCAGCCCAATGGGCTAAAGGGTATTGTCGTCACGGGCGTCGTCCGGACGTCCGGGCGTCCGTCAACTTTTGGTTTCCGTCAATTTCGAGCAGAATGGCTTGTCCGATTAAATCCATTTTTGCAGTGTGTGTTGGGGTTGAGTAGAGGAAGGTGCTTTTCGAAAATTGGCGCGCTGCGATTTTCAATATGGCCGCCACGGCAGCCATCTTGAAATTGGTTTCCGTCAATTTCAAGTAGAACGGCTTGTCCGATTAAATCCATGTTTGCAGTGTGTGTTGGGGTTGAGTAGAGGAAGGTTCATTGGCACGCTGCGATTTTCAATATGGCCGCCACGGCAGCCATCTTGAAATTGGTTTCCGTAAATTTCAAGTAGAACGGCTTGTCCGATTAAATCCATTTTTGCAGTGTGTGTTGGGGTTGAGTAGAGGAAGGTTCCTTTCGAAAATGGGCGCGCTGCGATTTTCAATATGGCCGCCACGGCAGCCATCTTGAAATTGGTTTCCGTAAATTTCAAGTAGAACGGCTTGTCCGATTAAATCCATTTGTGCAGTGTGTGTTGGGGTTGAGTAGAGGAAGGTGCCTTTCGAAAATGGGCATGCTGCGATTTTCAATATGGCCGCCACGGCAGCCATCTTGAAATTGGTTTCCATCAATTTCGAGCAGAACGGCTTGTCCGATTAAATCCATTTTTGCAGTGTGTGTTGGGGTTGAGTAGAGGAAGGTTCATGGGCGCGAAATGGGTTCATGGGTTCATGGGCGAAAATTTATTTTCTGCAAGATCCTACTCGGTATACAACTTCGCTTCAAATAACAAATTATCATCAATGCTTCCTTTCACCATGCATGGGCTGAGGGGTTACACCCGCTTTGCGGTGCTATTTATTTCTAAATGCATTTGTATGTTCTTCCTGCTATTATGTTTGAGTGAAATAGTAAATAGCATTTGCTTTTGAATATGATAAATTTACTATGACTATCTGAGTCATGCAAAAGGAGACATGGCAGGTTATCTCACTTATGCCACTATATATCCATCAAAAAATAATTATTGTGTTTCAGAAATTTTATGAATGTGTTGAATTTGCCTTCTAAACATGTGCTGGGCATGCGTCTTGTGAATAATGACTTATTTATTTATTTATTATATATTTTTGGTGTACCGAGTCGAGGCTCTAATACATAGAACATATAATAGAGGAAGTGGGAGACAAGAGGGGGAGAGAGAGGGAAGCACAACAACAGGAGAGAACAAAGACATCGGGAGATCTGTAGAAGTGAGAGGGCTGGGGAGGGGTACATAGGATAAACAAGATGGACACTACGAGGAATTTCAGGAAAGAAGTCGGAGATTTAAAAAAGTGGATCTGGGGTGTATTAACGGGGGGTAGAAAATATCAAGGTTTTGGATGGGGGAAGATAAGAGATTGTGGTGAAAAGCTGTTTTGAAGACCTGGAGGGAGGAGTGGGATTGAAGAGAATTTGGGAGTTTGTTCCAGAGGCGGGAAAAAAGAGGAATGAAAGAGTGAAGGTGAGCAGAGAGTCTTGATTTTGGCAGTTTAACCATAAGAGGGTTGCTGGCAGATCTTGAGCGTCCAGCAGGAATATTTGGGGGACACAGCACAGACAGAGCAGGGGGAGCAAGGCCAGAAAGGAGTCGGTCGAAGACAGAAAGACCACCAAGCTGCCTGCGGTGAGAGAGAGTGAAAAGCCCTCAGAATCAGCTTCATCGCAGGAGATTCCAATGATTCTATTTCACTTATTACCAAATATTTCACTTCTTCAATGATTTCACTGATTCCAAAAGATCCTTGTTCCCCTTGTTAACAACTAGGTATTTAAAATGATTCCCGAGCTATGAGTGTCGAACATTAATTAATTCATACTTAGGCAAATCTGGCCTCATAATGGAGTCAACAAAGGGAATTTACAGCTCCAAATAACTGAACAAAACAAGGTGAACAATGTTATGCTCAACCTATCTGGGATTTTAGAACTTGCAAGGTATAAAAGTGTTTTTTAAACAAACAAAATCCATCTAATGTGTCTGTAGCACAAGGACTTGCACGATTAAATGTGAAATTAACACATTATTCAGGACAGACCTCAGGTGGTTGAAAATATAAAAGGAAATTAAACTCAAAAATCAATTGATTTATGAACGAGGCTCACACATCTCCATGGATTCATATAAAGTCGTGGCCAAAAATATTGGCACCCTTTAACTTTTTTCAAATAACAATTTTCTCTTAAAATAAGTTGAAATTGGCAAAAGTATTTAATCTCCACAATTCTTAATTTCACTGTTAATATTACAGAACCTTGCTTTTTGATTCAGAACTTAATATATCCTTTTAAATCAGAAAATAAAAAGAAATGACATTGACAAAATTATTAACACCCTAGACTTAATATTTGGTAGCACACACAGCCTTTGGACAAATAACTGCAGTCAAGCGCTTCTTATAGCCATGAATGAGCTTCCTCCACCTCTCTACTGGCAGTTTGTCCCACTCTTATTGTGCAAACTGCTCCAGTTCTCCCAGATTTGAAGGGTGCCTTCTCCCAACTGCTGTTTTCAGATCTCCCCACATGTGTTCAATGGGATTTAGATCTGGACTCATTGCTGGCCACTTCAGAACAGTGCAGCATTTTGTCTTGAGCCATTCATGTGTGCTTTTTGAAGTCATTCTCCTGCTGCAAGACATATGACCTTCGACGGAGACCCAGGTTTCTGACACTGGGTTGAACATTGTGCTCCAAAATTCCTTTGTAATCTCCTGATTTCATGATGACATGCACACATTCAAGGCACCCAGTGCCAGATGCAGCATAGCAACCCAAAAACATCACTGAACCTCCTCCATGTTTGACTGTAGGGTAGGTGTTCCTTTCTTTGAAGGCTTCATTTTGTTTTCTGTAAACATAGAGATGATGTGCTTGCCAAAAAAGCTCTAATTTGGTCTCATCTGTCCACAGGAAATTCTCACACAAGGATTTTGGCTTCTTCAGGTGTGTTTTGGAAAACTCCAGTCAGGCTTTTTCAGCAGTGGGGTCCTCCTGGGTCTCCTACCATAGAACCCCCTTTCATTGAGTTGGCGACGGGTGGTGCGAGTTGAAACTGTCGTTCCTTGTGTCTGAAGGTCTGCTTGAATCTGTTTGGCAGTTGATCGAGGTGCTTTCTGCACCATTCGAACAATCCTTCGCTGCAATCTTCAATCAGGTTTTATGCTGTGGCCACGTCCAGGGAGGTTGGCTACAGTGCCATGGGCCTTAAACTTCCCGATAACATTGTGTACGGGAACATCAAGGTCTCTGGAGATGGACTTGTAGGCTTGAGATTGTCCATGCTCAGCTACAATCTTGTGTCTGACCTTCTCAGACAATTCTCTGGTTTTCTTTCTTTTCTCCATGCTCATTGCTGTACACACAGTGACACAAAACAGCAGAATGACTCCTTTTCTTATTCAAACTGGTTGAATGAGTGATTTTTGTATTGCAGGCACCGGCAACTCACCACAATTCCAAAGTAAAGGAGAATCACCTGCTTGAAATCTAATTATTTCCAACAACTTCTAAAAGGTGCCAATAATATTGTCCGGATCATTTTAGGATTACTATGTGGAATAAGCTATGATTTAGTAGTTTTTTCAGCTTTTTTTGTTTGTTCCACTGCAAACCAAACCAATATATTTGTAATACCAAAATATTTTTTAATTTCAACAATTTTCTGGAAGAAATGGTGCATTATTTCCCAGATTTCGCTGATTTGCTGCTTGATTTTCACATTTATAGAAGCCTATTTAAAGGTAAATCTTTGTGTTGCCGTTTTTGTGTACTTTATCTGTGCTGCCCACAAATTAATTGACCCAATATGCAAATTATTAAAATTTCAGGTCAATCACATGAAAATTGATTATTTTATGTGATTCTGACCTTTGACCTTTTGAAAAAATTATTAATTTACCTTCTCCATATTCTCATCTATCTATAATTCCAGTAATCTCTGTGTGTCTGTGTGTCTGTGTGTCTGTGACCGCTGTTTCTCGACAACCACGGGTCCGATATACTTTTAACTTGCCAGGTATATTGCTGGGGACCCGAGGATGTGCCTTTTCAAGGTTTCATATTAATCGGACAATTACTTACCGAGCTATGTCCAAAAAACGATTCAACCAATCAGAGAGCAGCGAGCTATCGCGTCGCGTGTGCCGAACGTGGCGGACACACTCTGCCTCGGATGGCACATTTGAGAGCGTATTCATTTATTTCACGTTTGCAAACTATGTTGGCGCTATGTTGGCGTTAAACGATGTTTTAAAACTAATAAAAACCATTTCATGTAAATAGAGGGGGGGGGGGGGGATTGTCACTGTACTCGCACGAGCAGATGGCGGAAGTGCCTGACCGCCAAGTGAAGTCCGAGCAACTCGCGGTCGAAGGTACTGTAACGGCGTTCGGGCGGGCGAAGCTGCCGGCAAAAGAACGCCAGCGGTTGCCAAGCTCCGTTTTAAAACTAACTAGGGCAAAACTAATTAAAACCCCGGGGGATTGTCACTGTACTCGCAAGCCGTTCGCCGTTCGCTTTGGCGTTGCGAATGGACCAAAACATTTCATGGACGAAACCATTTCATGTAAAGCGTTCGCCGTTCGCTTTGGCGTTGCGAATGGACCAAAACATTTCATGAACCAAACCATTTCATGTAAATAGAGGGGGGGATATAATTTTAGATATAGATATAGTACGGGCATGCCCTAGTAATAAAGATTTGGTGAAAGTTTGATGACAAAACTCAAATGGTAAAAAGGTTACAGCACTGACACAGACATGGACACTGCACACACACACACACACACACACACACACACACACACACACACACACACACACACACACACACACACACATACGGGTACACATGCACACACGGACACACACACACCATTCAAAGACTTATGGGAAGTTACGAGGGGTGGCAATTTCACATCTCGCCCTTGATACGTCACTGCTCCACTGTACCCAAATTTGTTTTTAAAATTCCCTCTAGATGATGGACCCACATTGCATATCTATCTATAATTCCAGTAATCTCTGTGTGTATGTGTGTGTGTATGTATGCGACAACGATTTCTCGACAACTACCGGTCCGATATACTTGAAACTTGCCAGGTATATTGCTGGGGACCCGAGGATGTGCCTTTTCAAGGTTTGAAATTAATCGGACAAGTACTTACCGAGCTATGGCGATTTAGCCGTTCGCCGTTCGCTTTGGCGTTGCGAATGGACCAAACCATTGCATGTAAATAGAGGGGGGGGTTCTGTGGTCGTTGCGAATGGACCAAACCATTCATGTAAATAGAGGGGGGGGGGGGTTCTGTGGTCGTTACTGCCACGTGGTTTCAAAGTTTTTTTTTGTTGTTGTTGTTTGCACGCATGATTTTTTGCACCCACGTACGGGCACGCCCTAGGATGTTTACACACACACACCCCTACACAAATTTTTTTTTTTTTTTTTTTTTGGCAAGGAACGGGCACCCACGTACGGGCACGTCCTAGCTTATATATAGTACGGGCATGCCCTAGTATTTTTGAATATGATTAACCACCACTTGGTGAATGCTATTCAGCCTGATTTTGCAAGCCATGGCGTTACAGTAGACAGAGCTGCCTTTTTGTTTTTACGTAGCCATTTTTTCATTGACTAACATTTTATTGAGATATAGTCACTCTCCCCCTCCCTCCACCCCCACCTCCCCGGATTCCTCGCTCCACCCTCCTTTTCTTCTCTCCCTCCTCCCTGCTCCTACCCCTCCTTGCTCCCCTGCCCCTCCTCACTCCCCTATCTCCTCTCTCCCCATTTTCCCCTCCACCCTCCCTTCTTCTCCCCTCCCTCCTTTCTTTCTCTCCCCTCCACCCTCCCTCCTCTCTCTCCCCCTCCCACTCCACTCCCTTTCCTTCCCCCTCCCTTTCCTTCTCCTCACCGTTTCCCTCCCTTCCTTCTCCTCCCCCTTCCTTCCCCCCTTCCCTCCTTCCCCGTCCCCCTTCCCTCTCTATCCTCCCCCTTCACTTCCTCATCCTCCTCCTTCCTCCTTCCTCATCCCCCTCCTTCCTCTATACTTTTGCTAGTAAATAGTAATCTGTGATTTTCTCTTAAGTATACTGTAGTAGATTGGTACAAAATTACATTTATGGATCTTTTTTTTTTATCTTCGCAAGCATCAACAAAATCTGCAAAGAAGTGTATATAATAATAAAAAAGAAGACTGGAAGAAATACCACATGTAAAGACTTTTTATTGCTTGAAGCTCAATAGTCTACACTACTACAGCAATATACTATCAGTTGATGTAACCAATTGGATGAACATGCTGGTAGTAGATAAGGATGTAGTTAGAAACCAGGAAAAACTCCTCACCTCCACTCAATTGTTCCTCTTTTTCCAACTTGCAGGACCAACTTCCTCAGTCTCTTCCATCTCCCCCCCCCCCCCCCCCCCCCAAGGTCTTCAAGGCAGCTGTTCACCACCATCTCAGATCATAGCCCATTTATAACCATTATCTTTTCTACCCCATTAACCTTCCCCAAGCCTACCTCTTTCATGTTTCCAGTTTTTCCTTCCTGAGAGTTTGTGGCTGTATCCATCTAATTCACCCCCTGTGTCCTGCACCATGTCCTCATTTTTCCCCCACATACCATATTTATCCAAGTCTCCCTCTATTTTGTCCCTCATCGCTGCTGTTGGAGTTTTTTTCTCCCTCTCTTTTTCTAATGCTCCTCTTGTCCTGTTCTGTGTTCTAGCTCCTCCATTAGCCTTGACATTGCATACAAAAAAGTGAAGAAACGAAGTTTTCCAGAAACAGACAAATCACAGATCGGTGAAACATTTCTGCGACATTTCTGAAAATATCGTTTCGATTTTCATAATCACAAAATGTGCACCCAGTATGAAAGGGATGTTCTCTCTTTTCAATTACCGTTGCAATTAATCATTGTCTGGAGGTTGTGAAAATTCCTTTAAAACCGCGGAGATCAGCAAAACACTTCACTTTCTCACACCAACAACAAATTAATGCATTTTTTGATACGCACTCGCACGCACAAACACAAACACACACACACAAAACTCAAATGGAACAAACACCCTCAGACCAACAAGAGGCAATGATCCCAACAAGACGTTAGATATTTCCCATTTTCATCAACCACCAGGCCACGCAAATGAAGATCACACAGACTTTGCAGGACAAATTTACTGGCCCCTTCCCTTCACCCACCATACCCCTGCTATTTCTCCTTCCAACCACTCCCCCTTGTGTTATTGACATTTACTGCATTTGAAGCTTATGTGATCACTAAATCATTATGTCGAGGCAATCTCCAAAGGTTGACTGCCTTAGTCAATGTTGCCCAGGAACTGTTCTGGGAAAAGCTTAAAACACGGTTTGTGCTTCAACGCAGAGCCTGATTAATGTACAGTGCCTGCCAGCTTACCATGCAGTTCCCTGAATCATGAACATGCAGGTAACGACCAAAATAAAAATTCTCCTTGTGGTTGTATTGGAGAGATCGAAGCGTATCAGTTGTCTGTGCAGACAAAATGTCTGCTTTCTGTAACAAATAGATGAAAAAGCAGGTTCCATTTTTAAAAGGAAAAATGGGGCCATGAGGGCAAAGCTATGGCTTTAGTGTTGTGTGTGTTAGGAGGAAGCAAGGGTAGAGAAGAGCCACCTTTATAGGCCATTTTTACCTGCAGTGCAGGCGTTGGCCTTTTTTGGGGGGCACCGTGGTCCCCTTTTTGAAGCAATGTTTTACGGCCAGATGCTCTTCTTGCCGTCAGCCCTGTTAGTTGCCGCCAGCCCTGTTAGTTGCCGTCATCCCTGTTAGTTGCCGTCAGCCCTGTTAGTTGCCGTCAGCCCTGTTAGTTGCCGTCAGCCCTGTTAGTTGCCATCAGCCCTGTTAGTTGCCGTCAGCCCTGTTAGTTGCCGTCAGCCCTGTTAGTTGCCGTCAGCCCTGTTAGTTGCTGTCAGCCCTGTTAGTTGCCTCTTGCGACGCGTCAGCCCTGTTAGTTGCCTCTTGCAACGCGTCAGCCCTGTTAGTTGCCTCTTGCGACGCACAGGGAATCACCAGTGAACCGGTACTCAATTTGACGAACTCAGAAGGATGACAGGCTGAATCAACCCCCCTGGTGTTAATTCAGCGATCAGCCGGGATTCAAGCCCAGGATCCTAGGGATCCCAAGCCAGCACCCTAACCGCTAAGCCAACACCAGGCTTGAAGAAGCAAAAGTAGAGAATGGTTAGAAACTCTACTATTGCACAGAACTGATTTTTCATAGCATGGAAAATGTTGAAACTCGTTGCATTTAGTTCCAGAATTATTCATGTGCGTTTAGTGCTTTAAACTTTCAACTGTAATGAATAGCAGTAAATCAGGGCTCGTCAAAGCTTGTTTTTAATGAACAACAAAACTGCTGGTCTAACGTTTCTTTTATCCTTGGGAAAATAGGATTTCCCAACAAAGATTTCCAAACCAAAGCCTCACCAAAAAGTGGCAGAAGTGAAAGATCCCCATTGAGATGTTGCCAAACTCGATATCATTAAATAGATCTCCCTGGAATTTGCTCACATTCAGCACGATAATCGTATTCCCAGGTTTTGTTCTGCAAATGGCTCATTCTTTTTGACATTTGAGGGTTTTCTTTTGTTATGAAGTCGAACTTCAGAGTTCAGAAAATGTTGTACTCATTGGTGCAATTAATTCGTCCTGTGATTGAACACAGATAACTCCATCAATGCTTTCCACTGACAGTTCATCATTTTTGAAGGACATCTAAAACTCCTCTCATCTATTTTTTCTCCTATAATGTATGCAACTCTTATCCACACATTCCTTTGCTGAACAGCAATAAATAGGTGTCTAAAGTGTCTAAGGCTCGTGGAAGAGCTTGTATATACATGTCGTGGATAAAAAAATTGAAACACCAATGTAAAGTCACTTAATAGGGTGTTGGGCCACCACATGCGGCCTGTTTGTGCCATGGCATAGAGTCCACCAGCGTCTGGAATTCTGCAGGAGGGATGCAACACCATTCTTCCACGAGAAAGTCAATCAACTCTCACCTGTTTGATGGAGGTGGACAACACTGTATCAGGCGACGTTCCAGAATATCTCATAAATGCTCGATTGGGTTCAGATCTGGTGATTGAGAAGGCCATCATGACATATGGATAACATTGGTGTGATGCTCATCAAACCATTGGGAGACCATACGTGCTCTGTTTGTGGGGCATTGGGGGGAGGGAGAGGGGGGAGAGGGGTGTCCTCTTGCAGCCATTCTAGCCATAATTATAGGCACCCTGGCCTGTGCAGCATTTTTATACATGATCCTAAGCATGCTGGGATGTTATTTGTTTAATTATTAACACATGGGCCACACCTGTGTGGAAGCCATTGCTTGGTGTCCCTCAATTACCCAGGTGTTTCCATTTTTTGTCCACTACCTGTATATAAATCAGATATAGGACAAATAAGTTGTGTTTTTTTTCAGAGCTACATGCAATATCACGTGAATTAAAAGGACATTAGTAGATATTAGACAAATCAATATGGTATATTGGATTGCATTCCTGGTTTCCCAGCACAGTACTCGTCATTACTAAGATGGGAATGCCAATCATGTCAATAAGCTGATGTGGTCTTTCAAAAACATCATTTCTCATACTTATGTTTTCAACAACAGGACATTTTATAATGATGGTGGGAATTTGTGATGGGGGAATCTATTTATTATATACGCAAATACGGCAGGAAAAATATCTTCACTTGTCCTGCATTTCCCCTCTCCAATGCGGACCAAAACCAACCCCCTGACCGCCCCTATCATCTCACCCAACCGTACCTATACCATACGTTTCCATATGAAATATGCATTGGAACTTTGCCTCCATCAATTAATAAAAAAATAATTTTATTGGTTTGATAAAGCGTAATTAAAATCCTTAGACTCACAGGAAAAGGCATTCAGATCATGACCAATGATCTCGAGAGCTGATGATGCTGTGTAGACAAGTTTTGTGTTAAGTTCATATTACATCATATTGTGTTAAGTCACCAGGCATCCTGCATTGATGGAAACTGAAGGACATGTAATGTGGTAAAAAGAGAAATTTCTGAGCACGTTTTGTGTGCTTGTTCAATGGAATAAGCACAAGTGCGTCACATACATGTTTGTTTTAAATGGATTAAGGAAGTCCATCAGCATGCTCTCGTGTGTGCAGCAGCAGAGCAGAACATTATTTGGTCACATCCGAGAAAAAGATTTGCTTTGGGAAGGAGGGATATAAACCTGAGCAAAGTGATCATCATGAGAGTGATCAAACAGACCTCCGGCCTGGAAGGTGGGGGGCGCCGGCTGATTTAGGATCCAGCTTGGTTTCTTTTGATCAGATATTGTTGCAAACATCCTGTGGCCTGATCTGTTGATAACACCAAGCTCCAAAAAATGATGATCAGGGTCAAGTTTACTGTACTTAGAGAATAAATGATTTATGTAGTGGATTAAAGAAATGTACTGTGTCATGACTCATGAGGCTCTGTGTTCATAATGTTAATATAGCAGGAATGTTTGTGGAGTTTTTTGCAAAAGAAGATGGAGGTAAATATTTAGTTGCACACTCATTGGTTGGATTCCTGAAAGATGTTGGATATTCTGGTAGACATGTGAAAAAGACTGAAAATACTGGCAGATGCATGAGTTAGAAAACCAACTTGGACTGCGCAAAGACAAAGGGCGTTTGTATATGTAATCCTCTGTCAATCTTAGTCCACACTTTTGTTTCACTGGGATTTTTGTCATGAGTGTCATTTTGCAGGTTTATGGTAACAGTCTTGTAGTTGTTATGAATGCAGCTAAAATTAATATCATATTTCATGTTTTATTACCCTGCGCTCACGAAGTGAAAAGCGGGGTTAAGCATTCATGTGCGTACGTGTGCCGTGTGCCGTACGTGTCTGCATTTAAAAAAATTCATTTTCTTGGCAGCCGTTGGTCCGATTGACATGCCATATTCACCTTAGGAGGGCCTCCTCCTGCACAATATTTTAATGATTATTATGACGTCATAGGTCACGTGGTACAGGCGCCATCTTGGAAAAACTTCGCACCTCTATATCTCTGAAACCAATCCATGGAAAAATTGAGACCTGGCTCATTGTCAACTACTCCCCATGGGGAATAAGATATGTTAATGATGATGTCATCGGTGCCTTCGTTATGACGTCATAATTCGACAAATACAACACTTATCCATCTGATCATTATTTTAAAAAATCAGCAACTGTTGGTCTGATAGACACGAAATTTTCACCATAGGAACACCTCCTCCTTTAGAATATTTTAATGATAATCATGACGTCATAGGTCATGTGGTACAGGCGCCATTTTGGAAAAACCGAAAAATATTGCACCTCTATATCTCCAAAACCGCCGCATGGAAAAAATTGAAACATGGCTCATTTTAAAGAACTCCATATGGGGAATAGGTGTTGTTAACGATGACGTCATTGGTGCCATAATTATGACGTCATAATTCGACAGGGACAATGCTCAGTCTGATCAGTTTGAAATGTATTGAGCGTGATATATGCAACAATTATATTAGAGAATATAAATTTATGATGTCATCGCTCACATGGTCTGGTAGCCATATTGCATCAAAGAAAAAAAAATGTTCAAAAACAGAAGAGTTGGCTCACACCAAGTTGACTGCGCAGGGTAAGTATTCTATGAATACCATCGAGTTTTATTATGTCATATCATTCACCTGTGATTTCCTTTTTCTTTCATTTTTTTTTGGTATACAAAGGCAAAGCTTCTGGAGGAACTAAACATAGAACGGGTCAGGAAGTAACAGAACAAAAGGAACAGTAGAAAGGGGGAGGACAAAAATAATATCAAAACAAAAATATCAAAAACTGAGCAATCTTGCAGACCATTGAGTACAAGGACAATACCGGGTTTCAGAGCAAATTGGTTGGTAAATAAGAGAGGAGTATAGATCCGAAGCTTCTGGGGGTAACCCCGCCTGGGAGCCCCCATGATCCGAAATAAAAAAAAAGTCAAAGCCTGAGTGGTTGTGTGGGATACTGTATTGTATTCATTTATCAAGTTTCAGAACAATCATCCACGTAATAAAGGAGGAGTAACAAAAATATCAATAAGCTAATGGACAGATGGATGAAAGGACAGACGACCGGCGATCACGACCGATTTTACAAGTTCGTCTCTTCGAGAATCGAGATGAGATGATCCATAAATTAAAAAAAACTCTCATATGCAGATCTGGATCCGGATCTTCACTAAAATCAAAGTAATCTGTCCTTTTCACAACCCCAATCTGTCCACCAAGGTTCTTCCAAATCCATTCACAAATTTTTGAGATGTCGTGCTATAAATCATCTTTGATCACTCAATGGTGAAGATTCACTTTAAAAATATTGGATCCGGATGCGGATCCAGATCTTCACCAAAACCTAATCTATTCATCCCTGTCAAGAAGTAGATATGGGAGAGGGGCATTAAATATGGGAGATGAGTCCTGAAGAGAAATGGCTGCTTGCAGTCTGTGCCAATCTGCCTGAATGAACTGCCACACTCGCTGGCATTGAGGCAGCTCTTTGAGAATTGTCAGAAAGACGTTGACTTTCACAAGCATATGATCAGATGAAGCAATTGGAGCATAAGAGGCGTCGGAGACAATAGTGGGAAAGTTAGTCATCACCGAGTCCAGAAGGGAGGATTTGCTATTGGGAGAAATGTGGTTTGGAAAGTTCACAGATTGAATCAGTCCGATGGAGTCACTGAAGTCTTTTGCTAAAGTGCCATGGCGGCGAGAGAGGTACCAACACCCAGCCAAATGGCATTGAAATGAGCAGATACAAGGATTGAAATGACCAGATCCACTTTTTTGAAATTCCGACTTCTTTCCAGGAAGTCCTAGCATTGTCCATGTCTTTTATACCTCTCCTACCTACCCCCCCCCCCCCCACCCCCCTTCCCATGCCTCCTCCCCCCAAGCCCTCTCCCTCCCACAGATCTCCCGATGTCCTTGTTATCCACTGTTGTACTTGTGCGCTTCCCTCTCTCTCCCCATCTTGTCTCCCGCTCCCTTTATTGTATGTTTTATGTGTCAGTTGTCTTTTTGTGATGATTAATGTTAGCTCTTACACGAGCCTCGATCTTGTCTCCAAAAAAGAAATGAGAAAAGAAAAGGAAAACAGAGTTGTGATGAGTGGTTAAAGATTGGTCCACGTTGGCTTATAGAGACGGAGATAGAGATATAGACAGATATATAGATAGATAGATATGTAAATGGAGTCCTCAGTCCTCACTATTTGTAAAATAGTACAACCTCACGCCATGTCGATTGCCTCACGCGAGACTTACTTCTCCAAAGTCGTTCCAAAGTGGAGAGAATAATTTTAAATCAGATCATGTGGGAAACCTTTCATGTTGTCCAGTAGAAACTGGGGGAAGGGAGGAGGTGGTTCCAAGCAGGCATGAAAAGGTAATTCTTACGGAGTTGTGGTTAAAAGTTTGTGATCATATCACACTCTTTACAAGTGGATACACATAACGTGGTCCCCTCTATTCAGTCTTGTCTGGTTGGAAAGTTGTGTTAGGAAAAGAGGAGAGTTCAGCTTTCATTATACAGATTAATAATTGGCTTCTTTGATATTAAATTACATGCAGTACTTTATTACTTACAAAATCGAAGATTTTTCAAGTATATTGGTCGGTTGCGTTTGTTATTCTGTCTGTCTGTTTGTTGTCATCAAACTTCACCAAGTTGTAGAGGTCGTCACAATTGAGAAGCCTATTGATTTTGAGGTCAAAGGTCATCGCCAGGTCGAATTTCTAAAATTGCCATTTTTTCATCCGATTGACTTGAAAATTGAACAGCATTTGTATGTTGAGTCACTAAATTGGGAAACCAACTATTTTTGAGGTCAAAAGCTCAATGCAAGGCCAAACTTCTAGAATCATCAATTTTCATCTGAAAACCGGAAGTTTTCTGAAAACCGAAAACCGGAGGTTTCATCTGAAAACCGGAAAACCGGAAGTTTACATAACGTCAATCAATTTTCATCTCATTGACTTGCAGATTGAACAACATCTAAAAATTGAGCCACTAAATAGGGAAACCAACGAATTTTTGAGGTCAAAAGGTCAACTCAAGGGCAAACTTCCAAAATCATAAATGTTCATCCGATTGACTTGAAAATTTAACAGCATTTGCATACTGCCTCACTGAATTGGGAAAGCAACTATTTTTTTTAGGTCAAAAGGTCAAAGGTCAACCCTAGGTCAAACTTCTAAAATCATCAATTTTCATCTGAAAAATTGTCACTTTTCATCCTATTGAACCGAGCTTTGATCAAGATCGTCAATTTAAATCTTGATGAAATGAACAATTTGCTGGGAATAATGGCATCCCTTTTTTGTGGGGGGGGGGGGGGGGGGGTGGAACCGCTAAACATGACCGCTAAACATGAATTAGTGATGACTCCATCTACATCTCGCTGTCTGATAATATGGACCAACTTCTATCTACCCATCCCAACTCTCTCTTCCTCATATGTGGTGATTTCAATTGTCACCATGCCAGTTGGCTGGGTGTGGGTACCTCTCTAACCAGCCATGGCTCTTCAGCAAAGGACTTCTGCGACTCACTGGTACTGACACAATCTGTCAGTTTCCCGACCCGGATCTCAGTCAACGGAGCATCTTCTCTTCTGGACTTGGTTATGACTAACTTCCCTGAAAATGTCTGCTGCTCTTCTTCTGCTCCAATCGGCTCATCTGATCATGTGCTTGTCAAAGTGGACATCTCTCTGACCATTCTCAGAGAGCCTCCTCAGCATCGACGAGTCTGGCATTTCACTCAGGCCAACTGGCATGGTCTTCAAGCAGCCATCAATCATCTGGACTGGTCTCCCATCTCTACCGCCTCTGACATCAACTCATCCTGGGAATTCTTTCAAAGTAAATTGCTCTCTCTCATGCACAGATTTATCCCGTCTCGTCTTCAGTTGTCATACCCTTCCTCCCGTCCATGGTACACGGAATCTTGTGGTGAGGCTGTTGCCCAGAAACAACTTGCTTTCGTCTCCTGGAAAGCAAATCCAACGGAAGGAAATCTCATTTCCTTTCACAAAGCCCGAAACAAGTGTGTGTCCACCCTCAGGAGAGCCAGGAAACAATATCTCACCGTTCTCAAGACTGAACTCTCTTACCTGTCTCCCTGTTCCAGATCCTGGTGGCGTCTGGTCAAATCTGTTTCTGGTGTTTGTTCCCCCTCCATCCCCTCCCTCACCTCAAACGGCTACACGGCTGACTCGAAAAAGCTGAATGCCTCAACTCTGTGTTTGCCTCTAAATCTTGTGTCCCAAACCCATCCCTCTCTGTACCCACCGTACCCAGTCGTACCCAGCTGCTCCTGGACTCTGTGTCCTTTCCTCCTGACAAGGTGGAAAAGTTTCTGTCAACCCTCGACTCTGATTCTGCAACTGGTCCTGACGGCATCAGCCCACAGGTCCTAAAATCATGTTCTTCCACTCTTTCACTCCCTCTCTCTGTTCTCTTCATTCTCTCTTTTGCTCAAGGTCATCTGCCATCTGCTTGGAAATCAGCCAACATCACCGCATTGCACAAAAAAGGTGCAAAAACAGTTCCTAGCAACTACAGACCAATCAGCCTTCTCCCAATTATCAGCAAAGTCATGGAATCCATCATTGCTTCAGATATGAAATCTTTCCTCTTCTCCAATGGCTTGATCTCTGACCATCAATTTGGTTTCAGACCTGGTCACTCTACTCTGGACATGCTGCTTCTGCTTTCTCAACAATGGATGGAGGTCCTCAACGCCAAACAGGAAATTAGAGCTGTCTCCCTTGACATTTCACATGCCTTCGATACGGTCTGGCACCCCGCTCTGCTCACCAAACTCTCCTCCTTTGGTATCCATGGAAATCTCCACGCATGGCTGGCGGACTTCCTCACTAGTCGTAGTCAACGTGTGGCCCTGAATAGGTTTCTCTCATCTCCTCTTCCTGTTCAGGCTGGAGTTCCCCAAGGCAGTGTTCTGGGCCCTGTGCTTTTTCTGGTCTTCATCAATGATCTCTCTGACTCTCTTGAAAATCCTCTCTATCTCTTTGCTGATGACTCTACTCTCTGTCGCTCCATTCCTCATCCCTCAGATCGGCAGTCTGCAGCCTCCTCACTCTCTGCAGACCTGGACAAAATCACAGACTGGGCAAACAAGTGGAACATGTCTTTCAATCCTGACAAATCTCACACTCTTACGATGTCTCTCCGAAAAGACCGACTGGACAACCCTCCCATCCACTTTCTGAATAATCCTCTCCAAGAAGTTCTGTCACTCAAGCTTTTGGGTCTCACTATCTGCCATGATCTTTCCTGGGAAAACCGCATTTCAAATCTGGCCTCCAAAGCCAGTCGCCGACTGGACATGCTCCATCGTGCGAAGTCCTTCCTTGGTACACCTGAGCTCCTCACCACTTACAAGGGTTTCATCTGCAACTCTATGGAATACTGCTCTCCCCTCTGGTCTGGTGCTCCTGCCTCACACCTAGCTCGTCTTCACGCTGTTGAAACCAAAGTGTTCAGAATCATTGGAATCTTCCATGATGAAGCTAACTCCAAGGGCCTTTCACTCACTCACCGCAGGCAGGTTGGTGGTCTTTCTGTCTTCTACCGACTCCTCTCTGGCCTTGCCCCCCCAGCTCTCTCTGGGCTCTGTCCCCCAAATATTCGTACAGGTCGCACAAGATCTGCCTGCAACCCTCTTATGGTTAAACTGCCAAAATAAAGACTTTTTGCTCACCTTCACTCCTTCATTGCTCTTTTCTCCCGCCTCTGGAACAAACTCCCTCACTCTCTTCAATCCCACTCCACCCTCCAGGTCTTTAAAACAGCTGTTCACCACCATCTCTTATCTTCCCCCATCCAAAACCTTGATCTTTTCTACCCCCGCTAATTTCACCCAAAATCCTACACTTTTTTTTTTTTTGAAATACCAACTTCTGTCCTGGAGGTCTTTGGTCCCCTTGTGTTTTATACCTTGGTTTTATACCTCTCCCCCCCACCCCCTTCCCACGCCTCCTCCCCCCAAGCCCTCTCCCTCCCACACTTCTCCCTGCTCTCAAATGTTGTGTTTGTGTGCTTCCCCTTCTCTCCCCATCTTGTCTTCCGCTCCCTCTTTTTATATATTTTGTTTGTCTGGTTGATTTGTTTGTGAAATAAATGTTAGCTCTTTCACGAGCCTCGATTCAGTATACAAAAAAATAATAATAATAATTAAAAAAATAAACATAAACTTTAAACATCTTCTCCAGAACCACTAAATGGATCAACGCAAAATTTTAAAATATGATCACCTAGCCATGGGGATAGAAGTTTTTGAAAAAAAAACGTCATCGGTCACGTGGTTTAGTGGCCATATTGCATTTTAAAAATAAAACTTTAAAAACATACTTCTCCGAAACTGCTTATCCGATCAATACAAAACTTGAAACACATGTTTACATTCCGATGGGGGAAAATATTTGCAAACTATGATGTCATCAGTCATGTGGTTTGGCCGCTATCTTGAATTTAAGCCAAAAATTAAATAATCTTCTCTGGAGTACCTCTTAATAGATCAAGGCAAAATGTCATGCACATGATAAACTACTGATGTGGGAAAGAAATTTGTAAATTATGACCATCAGTCACGTGATATAGTGGCCATTTTGGATTTAAGGTAAATCTTTAAACATCTTTTTCTCCAGAACCACTCAATGGATCAATCCGAAACTTCATATGTAAGATTGACTACATATGAGCGATTTTTTGCAAACGACGACATCATCAGTCACATGGTATGGTGGCCATCTTGGATTTAAGGTTTAAAAATTGAAAATCTATATCTCCAATTAACCGATCCAAACCAAAATTTACAGATATGATTGACTACCCATGAGGAATTTTTTTTTGAAAATAATGTCATCAGTCAGGTGGTATGGCGGTCATTTTGCCTGGAAGCCTATCATCACTGCTCGCAGTTGTAGTTATTATTATTATTATTATTATCATTATTTTATGGATACACGCTTACAAAACGGCATGTGATGAGTAATTATTTTTCTTGATAAAAGTAATAATGACTCCCCTCATTTACAGGTACGTCTGCTCTTAGCGTTACAGAGATTTTGTATAACATACACCAAAGATAACTTCATTTATTTTGATCTTTTATTCTATTGTTGTGTCTATCTATGGTCATATTGGAGACGTTCTGTCCATGGAATTCCCACTGTACATATATATATATAGCCTATAACCATGCACATTACTAAAAGGGTCATATAATAACTTACTTTGACGAAGTTAATTTGGCCAGAAATGTCAGTGAATATATATATATATATATATATATATATATATATATATATATATATATATATATATATATATATATATACAGTCACGTGAAAAAGTAAGTACACCTCATGGAAAGTTTTGACTTTTTCAACATATTTCAACATACAGCTATTTGATCTTCATTTCAACAATATTGATAGATAAAGGTGATATAATATAACAAATATCATGAAACATTTACATTTTGTAGTCCATTGTATAATTTAAATAAACATAAATGCAAATTTCGCATGTGGAAAAAGTAAGTACACCCCTACATTTATCACTACTTCAAATACCTAAAATTAAAATCAGGTGCACCAGCTCAGGTGCAAATGATTAGAACATCGTTAGAGAGGATCTTGGAGGAACCTGTCTTATTTAAACCTCAGACATTTAGTTTGATTTACTCTTTGTTGTTGAAGTGTGTGGTGGTCACCATACCTATATCAAAAGAGTTATCTGAGGCCTTCAGAAAGAAGGTTATAGATGCCTATGAGTCTGGGAAGGGATTTAAAAAGATCTCCAAACAATTTGAAATCAATCATTCGACTGTCCGGAAGATCATCTACAAGTGGAGAAGATTCCAAACAACTGCCAACTTGTTCAGGCCAGGCCGCCCCAGCAAGTTCAGCCCGAGAGCAGACCTCAAGATGCTGAAAGAAGTCTCTAAGAACCCCAGAATGTCATCAAGGGACCTACAGGTAGCTCTTGCCACTGTTGATGTCAAAGTATACGAGTCTACCATTAGAAAGAGGCTGCACAAATTTGATCTACATGGGAGGTGTGCCAGGAGGAAACCTTTGCTGTCCAGAAAGAACATCAGGGCAAGACAAAGGTTTGCCAATGAACACCTAGGCAAAGACCAGCACTTCTGGAACAATGTGCTTTGGACAGATGAGTCAAAGGTAGAACTATTTTGCCACAGTACCAGAAGACATGTTTGGCGAAAACCAAAGACAGCATTTGACCACAATAACCTGATACCAACTGTAAAGCATGGTGGTGGAAATATTATGGTTTGGGGCAGCTTTGCTGCATCAGGGCCTGGGCAGCTCATCATCATAGAATCCACTATGAATTCTTCATTGTACCAGAGGGTGCTTGAGGATAATGTGAGGCCATCTGTCGGAGAGTTGAAGCTCAACCGAAGGTGGACCTTGCAACATGTCAATGACCCTAAACATATCAGTAAATCCACCAAGGAATGGCTGAAAATAAAGAAATGGAGGGTTCTGGAATGGCCAAGTCAAAGCCCGGATCGAAATCCCATCGAGATGTTGTGGGGGATTTGAAACGAGCTGTGCATGCAAGAAACCCCTCAAACATCGCACAGCTGAAAGAATTCTGCATGGAGGAGTGGGCAAAAATTTCTCCCAGGCGATGTCAGAGACTGGTGGACAGTTATAAGAAATGCCTACTTGAGGTTGTGTCTGCCAAAGGGGCAATACTACCTATTAGAGACGAAGGGTGTACTTACTTTTTCCACATGCGAAATTTGCATTTATGTTTATTGAAATTATACAATGGACTTCAAAATGTAAATGTTTCATGATATTTGTTATATTATATCGCCTTTATCTATCAATATTGTTGAAATGAAGATCAAATAGCTGTATGTAAAAAAAAATAAAAAAAATAAAAAAATAGCTGTATAAAAGAAAGTTTTTGTTTGTTTGTTTGTCTGCGCACGCTAATCTCCTGAACGGAGAAAGATAGGAGGAATCATCTGAAACAAAAATTGTCGGGACGGCCCCCGGGAAGGTTATAGGCGAGGTGGCGAGGCCGGTCGAGGCCGCCTCGGCTGGGCTGGGCCCATTTCGCAATAAATCTTCTTCTTCTTTCAAAATTCTCTTGAAGTTCAACTTATGCACTTAATAGGAATATATGACTGATTGCAACACATGCTTTCAAAATTCTCTCTCGTGGGGCCCGACAGAAGAAAGAACAAGGAATCGTTGAGCACTAACTGATACTGGGCCGCGTCAGACAGATGTACAGAAGATTCAATTCATTCGAAAAGAACCCGGGCAACGCTGGATGCATTCAGCTAGTATATATATATGTACATATACACATACACACACTTTCTTCCTTTAATTTAAGCCTTGTACTTGTGATTGCATATAAATTACATACAGGATAAAGACAGTAGCAATCAGCGTACTTTAAAAATGAATTACAATGATATTCATAGACAATGGACAAATACATTTAGTATAATGGAATTGAACCAAGATTTCTCTATCTGAAAAGAGGTTCATTTGAGAGCATAAAAGGCCAAACCACATTATTACATTTTACTACAAGACATGTAACATCAATTATGCTTGAAAATAAACTTCAATCGTGCAGGGAATAAGAATGTGTAGGGGAGCATGTTTGAGATCATTTCAATAGCATTACTGCTGTCATTGGTGCCAGGAGAGCGAGGGGAGCTACTCGATAGTGATATGGTTCACTTTTTAGCAATCCCGCAGGGGTGCAATGTGTGTCTTGACGTACCTGCAAAATAATAAATTAAATGAAAATTATATTGGTAAAATAACGGAAGCTGATGCATTCCTCAATTTTGTTGGAGTGTGTAGTAAAGTCAGACCTCAAATAAAGACTTGGGGAAACAAAGGTACCTTGGGTTGAGTTAGCACAGATTTTCCAGCCTGTGGTTTCCAACAAACAATTACATTCACAACACAGGCAATTAGCATTTCCATATGCCAATGTACCAGCGGAGATGGATTTGGGGTTTTGTGCAAGTGTGTCATCAAGCTGGCAGTTCCGCTCCCAGGTGAACCCACGCACAACGACCAACGAAAAGGGATCACGTGTGGTGTACAATGCACCGTGCTTACAAGGCGTTGTGCCGTTTCGCTTTCCTCGTAAGGATCTGCAAGCGATTCCGGGCTCGCTGGCACCGGTGTCAGAAATCGTGAAAAGTATTACAGAGTGCACCTGCTCCCTGTCTGTATGATCAATATCCTAGTGAGGTAACATCAAACGCAAATGAAAACTGAACGCACATCATGATTTTTTTTGCAAAAAAACCCCCCAGTGATTTAACAGCTTGGAAGGAATGCCATGAAAAGGTTTATTTCATTAAAACATTTTTTTTAGGTGATGTGCACATGGAAAAAAGCACACCATCGGACATACACACATGCGCACGCACACATATGGATTTACAGACACATATGCAATCTAATCTCCCAATGGAACAGCTGTGGTCGTCACTCATGAAACATCTAGGGTGGCTCTAGACTAGACTAACAACTAGTTTAACAAGACAAGGGCAACCATGTACTCAAGCATCCCCCCCCCCCCCCCACCCCCCGCATTCTCTTGCCTCCTCCCCCCAAGCCCTCTCCCTCCCACAGATCTCCCGATGTCCCTGTTCTCTGCTGTTGTACTTGTGTGCTTCCCTCTCTCTCCCCATCTTGTCTCCCTCTCTCTCCCTTTGTTGTATGTTTTGTGTGTCCGTTTTTTTTTTTTGTGTGATTGATGTTAGCTCTTACACGAGCCTCGATCTTGTACACAAAAAAAAGAAAAAAGAAAAAAAAGCCATATAAAGGATGTATATACATACATATGAGTATAACGTGACCATTCAAATGGGTCAGGAGACACTCTTGTTGGAGACAGCACAATTTGCTCCACATGGAGATGTAAAGTCAGCTCTCTACATTGCTGATCCACAGCATCTTTTGAAATTTATGCCACATCCTGGCCAAACACCAAATATCTGCTGGATACCACTTGGACAGGTAATGATATATAATTTGCCCTAATTCTGGAGGGGACTCAACAACAACAAAAACAACCACAGCCGAACTCCAAATTATTGTCCTTGCTTTATAGTGTGAAGTCAATTGAAAACCAGCAAGAGTAGATCCTGCTTCGCAAGGAAGCTGGAGTAGGTCGCACTCCGTCTTCTATCGGAGGAAGATGCTTAACGACACCTTGCTGAAGGGTCAAATCTTGTTCTCAGCCAGGGATCTTTAACATTGCTAATGAAATACAAGATGTGATTTAACATCTCCTTTAAGACTTATTAATGCTGAAAAGCAGTTAATGCAGTCCCATCCCATTAATCTATTATATTGAGCCACCCCGGTCTGGCAAGATGGCCCAGTGGTACGCGCACTCACGTCTTAACGGTCTAGCCTGAGTTTGAATCCCAGCTATAAACTGTCATCCTGGTGTTTCACAGCCTGGATGATTCATCATTGTGTGTGGCTCACTCGGATGGACGTTAAAATTGGCGTTCCGTCCGCCGACATTAGTTGGGCGTCATATTCGCGAAGAGTAGGCGAGTTATCGCCAGCACCATGAACGAATTACAAATTCCTTCCCTAACCTTAGTTGAATGTCAGGTCTGGCCAGCCAGTTCGTGAAAGACTTTGACGAAAACTTCCACCAGGCAACTTCACAAGAATGTGGAAGAAATTGTGATTGTTGAAGAAGAAGATTCATGAAGAAGAAGATTCAGCTTCCTTGCTACAAAGCTTAACACACACACACACACACACAAACACACACACACAGACACAAACATACACACACACACACACACACAAACACAGACACAAACATACACACACACACACAAACACACAAACATACACACACACACACACACACACACAGACACACACAAACACACACACACACAGACACAAACATACAAACATACACACACACACACACACACACAAACATACACAGACACA